>NC_059085.1:39948904-40250571 GCF_020497125.1 Mauremys mutica | reverse complement strand
TTGGATATGTTCCATGTGGCATTCATCAGCTGTTCCTGCTGATTCCAGACCTCGGGGGCTGGCACCCCAGCTACCTTGCGGTGTTGGGAAGGTGCTCAGGGCCCATGCTGTCATCTTCCATTTGTCCAGCAGGTGGCATGAGAAATCATCCCACACAGCCGCCCACCTCTGCTCCCTGTGGGCAGCAGACAACGCCCGATGCCCTTATCTCGGCAGGGCACAGGCTCATGGCAACCCAGGCAGTGCAGCACAGCTCCTGGAGGGGCCAGGCCCTCAGCCTGCAACAGGGCAGGCTGGCATCGCTGAGTGCCCCCTTGCTGAGTGCCCACCAGGCCTCCTGGGGAGACGGCTCCTCGCAGCCTTGCTCTGGGCTCGGGGAGGCAGCAGGAGGTTCCTCCCACCCTCGTGCGGAAAGGCCCATCCTGGAGTCTCCCAGGGCCTGGTTCAGTTGGGAGAGGGGGGTGTCTGGCAGGGATCTTTGGAGGCGGTTTGGGTCTGAGAGCTGGCTGAGAAGTGTCAGGGATCTCTGAGGGTGTGAGGGGTTTATGGGAGTCTGGCAGCTGGGTGTCAGGGCTCTCTAGTGAGGCTGGGGCTTCTCTGGCAGAGTTTGAGGGGTGTCTGGCAGGTCATTGGGGTATCTCTGGGTGTTGGGGGTATATCTGGCAGGTTATTGGAGGATCTGGCTGTTTGGGGAGGTCTCTAAGATGGGGGATGCCTAGTGGCAGGAATACTTCTAAAGGAGCTAAATGGACTTTTTGGAGCAGCTCTGACCCTCCCCAACGATCAGCCCCATGGGCAAAGCCCACCCCCCCATCTGTCAAGAACCAGCCAGCTCCTCCCCCAGTACCTCCCTCCCAGAATGACTGCCCCCACGCTCCTGAATCCTGACCCACTTCTGCAGCGCAGCTTCTGCTGCAATCCTGCCCCACACCCCGCTGGCTGCCTGCTGCCGACACCCCGGGGATCTTCCCTGCCAAGCACATGACCTCTCTCACTGGCTGCTGCTCTCCATGAGCATGTGATTCCCCCTCCCCCCTCACTGCTTCCTGGGTGTGCGTCCCCCCCATGTCCGCCCCCATCCCCCCACTGCTCTGTGGAGGGTGCGTTCCCCTCCCCCCACTTTTCTGCGGTGGTGCCCCCCCTACTTCCGCGGGCAGTGCACCCCCATCCCCCACTGCTCTGTGGGGTGTGTGCGTCCCTCCTCTGCCCCTTGCTCCGCGGGGGGGGGGGTGCGCCCCCATCCCCCCACTGCTGTGGGTTGTACGCGCCCTTCCGCCTCCTGGCGGGGTGCACCACCATCCCCCCCACTGCTCTGCGGGGTGTGTGCGCCCCTCCTCCGCCCCCTGTTCCGCCGGCGGTGCGCCCCCATCCTCCCAGTGCTCTGTGGGGTGTGTGCGCCCCCCTCTGCCCCTTGCTCCGCGGGGGGGTGCGCCCCCATCCCCCCACTGCTGTGGGGTGTGTGCGCCCCTCCTCCGCCCCGTGCGCCCCCATCCCGCCACTGCTCCGCGGGGGGGTGCGCCCCCATCCCCCCACTGCTGTGGGGTGTGTGCGCCCCTCCTCCGCCCCCTGTTCCGCTGGCGGTGCGCCCCCATTCCCCGGGGCTCTGTGGGGTGTGTGCGCCCCCATCCCGCCACTGCTCTGTGGGGTGTGTGCGCCTCCCTCCGCCCCCTGTTCCGCCGGCGGTGCGCCCCCATTTCTCCTCCCCCAGCAATGCGGCCCCCACTGCTCCCCTGGGTACCCCCAGTTGTGTGACAACACCACGTGTTTCTCTTCCAAGCATGACCCTCCCCCTCCCATGGCGTGACCTGACCCCCCCCCCGGCAGCGCGTCCCCTCCCCGCCCCCTGCAGCGGCCGCGGGCCGGGAGCCGGCGGGGAGCCGCGGGCCGGTGAGTCACGCCGAGCCGGAGCGGCGGCCGGGGCAGGCGCGGAGCGAAGCAGGAAGTGGCGGGGAAGCCGCCCGCGCGTTGCTCCTGCTGCTCCGGGAGCGCCGGGCAGGGCCCCCGGCCGGCTGGGACCCCCCGCGCCCGCCGGGACGCGCAGACCCCGCCCGGAGGCGGCGGGGGAAAGTTTCCCTCCGGTCCCCGCTCGCAGCAGCAGCCGCCGCCGCCGGCTCGGAGCCCTCCCCATGGAAGAGAAAAGCCCCCGCTGGAAAGTGCGCCCGCTCGGTGAGTGCCTGCGCGGGGCAGCGGGCTGGGGGAGACCCCTGCCTGCGGCCCATCCCCGTGGCGTCGGGCCCGGGCGGGGGCTGCGGGGGGGGGGACTTGGCCAGACGCTCTGGGTTACTGTAAGGGGCTATGTGCGTGGGGCACACGGGAAGGGATGGGGACACACTGATAAGGCAGCCTGCCCCCCTCTGCCTTGGCATCTTGCCCCCCTCGACGCCCTCTCTGTGCCTGCTCTCCCCATCCAGGGTCCCTACGCTCCCCCCAACCCTACCCCTGCATATGCAGTAGGCTGGTTAACCTGTGGAACTCTCTGTCACAAGATGTCCCTGAAGGCAAGAGCTTAGCCGGACTGGACGTTTGTTGGGGGTAATGAGAACATCCGTGGGTACTTTAAACAGGAGAAGGGGTGTAAGCCCTATGAGTGCTCCCGCTCTAGGGCATAAGTCAGCCATTAACTTCCCCTGAGGGCAGGCTGCCCCATAACCCCATCTACTGCCGGATTTCTTGCACCTTCATCTGAAGCAGCTGATGCTGCCTAGTGTCAGAGAGGGGCCACTGGACTGATATGGTTGGAGGTACCCCCTCTCGCTGTGCCATGCACCCCTGTGCTCCTACTGCACTGACCTGCCTTGCATCATTCCCCCAAACACACCATGTGAGTAAGGAGGGGAGTAAGCGGGGAAGCTTCATGTTACCTGGAATGGGAAACTGCTTTTGCTGCCCCTTGTTGGGCCAGTGGGGAATGGTGGGTTGCCCACAGCTGGTTTTCCTTTCCACCTAGTGTCAGGAGGGAATGTCACTGGAGCGAATAGTGTGGGGCCACAGCTGGCCATTGCTGTGCCAGCGATCTCGGCTTTTGGGGGTAGCACGGGGTCGCTGCGGTTTTTGTCCGTGCCTGTGCCTTTGCCTGTCTCCCTCTCCCCTGGACCTGTGGCCATTGAATGATTGACTCTTTGCTTGTGGTTTGGTTCTGGTCATCAGCACCTGCTTTGAAGTGCACCATCTCCATTTCGTCTGCCTCTGACCTCTGAACTGGGTCCTTGAAGGGACCAAGACTTGCCATCTTGTTGCTTTCACTTGCGTTTTCTGTTCTACAGCCTGTGCCATCCAGGCAGTGGGGAGTGGTACTGGGAGTCAGGACTCCTGGATTCTACTCATGGCTCTGGGGTGGGATGCAGTCTAATGGCTACGGCGGGGGTAGTGAGTGTGCTGCACTTGGACTTGGGAGACATGGGTTCTGTTCCTGGCTCTGTCACTGGCCTGCTGGATGACTTTGGGCAAGTCACTTTGCTCCCTGTGCCTCAGTTTCCCCATCTGTGAAATGTGGATAATGATTCTGACCTGCTTTGTAAAGTGCTTTGATCTACTGATGAAATGTACTAGATATTATCTGGGTGGGAATGGGGCCTGGTGGTAGGAGCAGGGGGCAGTGAATCAGCACTCCTGATTTCTGTTTCCAGCTCTCCTGTTGATGCACTGTGTTGATCTTGGGTAAATCCCCGTGACTCAGTTTACCCGTTTACAATGTACATTTTGAGAGGGAGTTGTGAACCATTTGTAAACACCCAGGCTAGAAGGAGGGGCAGAGGATTATTCTCATGACCTCTACAGTCTCGCACAGGAAACCTGATATCGCATGGTGTAAGGTCGTTGCCCTGGGGTGGAAGTCCTGCTTCTTGCCCTGCTCCCACATGTCTCATCTCATGGCGTGCTCACCCGCCCCGGCGTTCTCCAGCTGGCCTTGCCCCTCGCCTTGGGGGCTCAAGAGTCACTGGGCCATGAGCCCTTCATGGGCAGCTGCAGCATGCTTTAATGGCTGCTGGCTGGGGGTTGGCACCCTGAATCCCACCCCCTTCTGCTCACTCCCCAGCGTTTGTTTGTGATAAGGCCGGTGCCAACACCGGGCTCCTGTTTCTCTGTCCCATTAGAAAGTGCCCTCTGTGAGTCAACTGGACACACTTAATGTCCTTGGCTTTGGCACCCATCCATCCTCCTCCTCTGCCCCTGCCTCCATCCTGGCTTCTCTAAGTCTCTCTGCCCTGGTGCCACAGAGCAGCACCTAGAGGCTGCAGGCATGGGACAGAGGCAGGGCTGGGCCAGGGGTTGTGGGTGGCAGCTGCAGTGGGGAAGGTTGGAGGGTTGGACACTGGCAAGCTCGTGGCAGGAGCTGCAGCATGAGACCAGTGGTTGGTTTAGTTTGACCTAAAATGAATCCTGGACCGGGGGAGAGGAAGGGGCAGCTGAAATGGAGAAGGGCTTGGGGCATGTTAGTGTGTGTTGGGGGGAGGCAACCTGGCTGTGAGAGCTCACGTGTGTGCATGCACCGGCATGGTGCGAGCGTGAGAATGGGTGTGCACGGTGCGTGTTTGGGAGTGTGTACAGTTGTGAGGCTAGGAATGGGAGGGGAGTGTCCTGATGGGGGTGATAGAAGCTAGGGATGGAAAAGCCAATTAGCCCATCCAGCACCTGCTCCTGCGAGGAAGTGTGTGTCTGTGCTGGTGCCGCTCGGAGCGTTTTGGCATGTGTGGGTTTACCTGGGTGACTCTGGAAGTGGGTGTGGCTGGGTGTGGGGTAGGTCTGTGGCTGACTCTGTGGGCGTGTGTGTGGGAACGGGACTGCGTATGTAATTCTCCCATCACAGGCCTGCAAATGGGGTGATGGGGTCGGCCTGGCTGAGCCAGGTCCATGTAGCTGAGATTCTCCACACAGCCCCACCCACGGAGCGTCTCTTGGCCCTGTCCCTTCGGACGAGTCAAGTGGGTTTCCTGAAGCGTTTTTCCCTCCCCCTTGTCTTCCAGCCAGCGCTCTGTGGGCCTGATCCTGGGGGCGGTCACGTGGGGTGGAGGCGCTCAGCCTGGTGCAGAATTGAGCTCCGTGTGTAGCTGGGACCGTGTGTATCGAGGTGTATGTATTTGTGTGCATGTGCCTGTATCTGGGGGTGTGTGCGCAGGGGAAGTGTGATTGTGTGGTGCCAGTGTCTTTGTCGGGGTGTGTGTGTGTGCGCGTCTGTATCGCTGTGTGTGTGTGTGTGTGTTGGCTCCAGGGCAAAGAGAATTACAGTGGAGACAGTGGCTTTGGCAGGAGGCCAGGATTCCTGCTGTCTCTGGTGGGGGTGTGAGGGAGGCTGGGATGTGACATGCAGCTCCAGAGAAGCAGAACATTTTATCGCTTCCTGACATGCTAGGGCCATGGACGGGTCTGCTGCAGGTTTCAGGGGGAGGAAAGAGGGTGCGGGCGGGGGCTATTTTTAATCTCAGTTCTTTCTGCTCCTTTCTGGGGCCTCAGAGCCCTGTTTCTCCCAGAGGAAGACCCGGTGCAGCTCTGATCTCCACCGCGGGAGGATACAGTCCCTTCCTGAGAGCTGTGGCGTAAGCACATGGGATTGAATGGGGCCAGGTGTCCCTCGGCAGGTGGAGAGGAGAGTTTGGGAGATTCATGTCAGACTTGAGGTCTGGCTGGGCCCCCACCTCTCAGTGGGACAGAATAACTGGGTCGCGGTGCAGTGTCATAGGAATCCTGAGCTGATGGCAGCTCTGTCTCTCTCCCTGACCAGCCCCGGGAGCCAGACACCAGCTAGCTGACCCTTGCCTCTGGCATGGGAGTGTAGCGACAGAGCTTTGATCGCTGGGCCACGTGGGGGTGATCCCGCTGAGTGCTTAGATAGCACTTTCCATCTCCACAGCCTCTTGCGGACACTGACTCTGCTCTGTGGCAGGCATCCTGGACTAGTGGACTAAGCAGGAGACTTGGGAGTGAGAATTCCAGGGTCCCAGTTCCAACTTGCTGCACAGCCTCAGGTCAATCGCTTCATCTCTCTGCGCCTCAGTTTCTCCACCTGCAAACATGCCCCATGCCTCTGCTGGGAGGGCTAGCTGGGGAGCCTCTGTGCGGATGGCAAGTGTTACATTTCATGAAGCCTCATGCCAGCCCTGGGCGTGGGGCAGTAAATATCCTCCCCATCACCCAAAGTGGTTGAGGGCCCGCTCCTGGGCTGTAAAGTTGGTGCACTGTTGCATCCGTGTGGGAGCAGAGCCCTGCTTGCACACGTGTGTGGCAAGATGCACGCCCATCTCACCATGTGTGCCTGGATCTTAGGGTCTCGGTGTCCCAGTAGCTTGGAATGGGCCACGGGTGTCCTTACTTGGCTGCAGCAGCTGCTTTCCCAGGTTAAACGGCTGGGTTTGGCGAGCAGTCAGGGTACTGCCCCTCTTCCTCCCTGTCACTTCAGGGCTATGATTTAGTTGTTTGGGTCTTTGGGTCCCCCCCTCCCCCCCCCCGCAGATCTGAGCCAGCGGTCTGGCTGCCCTAATGCTAGGTCCCGGTGCAGACTGCAAGCCGGCAGCTCTTGTCCTCACTGTGCCGTGTGGTCTGCGCTGGTGGGACACGTGAACACAACCCCAGATCTGTTCTCGGAGCTGTGGGAGGCAAGCTGTCTCTGCTCTCTGTTTCTGGCCAGGAAACTGGATGGTAGCCCAGAAACAGGGGAAGGGAGGGGGAGCGTCTGTGAGCACTAATCACTCAGTGGGCCAGAAATTTTTACTGAGCCACAGGTGGCCCCCTCTGAGGAGGTTTGAATGGGAGCCCCCACTGGGCAGCACAGCATGGAGCCTGCAGGGGATGGAGGATTAGTGACAGAGTGGAGTGGGGCAAGGAGCGGGACAGAGTAGAAACCCCAAGGAGAAGAGCAGAGATTCTGCATCTACATGTCATGTTGCAGGGGGCAGCAGTGTCTCCGGAGGCCGGTGCTGCTGGTTACCATCCGAGCAAAGCTTGCGTGTGCACACGTGTGTCCTCTTGTTTGTGTAGCTCTGTCGTGGCGTGCAGCGCGTGTGTGCAGGTATTTGCATGGATATCTTTGCATGGGTCTCTGAGCGTTTGCATGTGTGTCTGTGGGTCGTACACTTGGGTGTGTTTGTGGGCCCCCCAGCCGGCTCTGGGACAGCTGCCAAGGGGATTGTCCTTGAAGCAGTACTTCCTGTGCTATGGCTTCCCTTGCCCTGCTGAATAGGGCTGCCTGTCAGCCTCCCAGCCTTGGGGGAGTTGGGGAGGGACGTGAGCACTACTGGATACTGCTGCTTCCCCATCCCCTCCCCTGTCCCGTTTGTGGGTGGTTGCACTATTGCGTGAAGAGGAAACCTGCCCCATTGCTTTGTTGCTGATAACAGCGGCTGCCTTATCTCGGGGACTTCTGAGAAGAGTGAGGCAGGGTCCCCTGCTCCTGCCAGGCCTTATCTGGCTGCCATCATCTGCCTTAGCCATTGCTTGTTTCCTCTGGAAAGCGCCCTGTCTGGAGCTTCACTCTGGGAGCTGTTTATAACTCATGGGCATGTGATGGTGGCATGAGCTTGGGGGGTGGACAGGCCAGGCAGTTGGGATCACAAGGCTGGTGTTCTGCTGATCCCCTGAACCTGGCCAGCCCCTCCCATGCACCCCTGAGGGTGAGGGATGCTCCAAGTGCCACTAGGTGAAGCGATGGGTGAGGGGCATCATTTTCTTAGGGCTCAGATCCACTCTGATCCCTCCCAGAACTAGAGGTGGAGGAGTCCCACCCCCACACGCACCAGGGACCCCAGTGCAGGATTGTTCCCTGCAGCCTGTTCTCCGGGGCTCTGACCGTGCTAGTGTGCCAGGCGGTGGCACGCGTCCAGCACTTTCCCCGCCTGATAGACGCCCCCCCCCACTTAGGGAGCCTTTCCAGCTCCCCTGTTTGCTCACTCTAGCACCATTACCACCCCTGTCATGGGGGGCTTCTTTCCCGAATTCACCTGAGCCCCTGGCCCTAAGTAATGCCAGCGCCCTGCGGCGCCCCAGCCGCGCCCTTCCCCAGATCAGCCCCCACCACACTCTGCCATGACTGCATTAGGCCCCTGGGAGGATCAGCGTCGTTAGCTGTTTTCCATGTTACCCACAATCCTTCCTGCTTTGCAGTGCTTAGTGCTTCCATCCCGCGAGGTCATCCCTTCGGAGATTGCCGCTGACCCGACATTCAGTTAGCAAGCTGCGCTCCTGGCGCTTGGCAGCATGCCCTCTCTATCCTTTTTGAAGTTTAAAATCCATTTAAGTCAAGAGGAGGGAAAGTTATTGCCTCTAAAGCCCCTTGCATTTAACAGTAAATCCTCTTTACTGCTCTGACACAGCCTCTTAGCACCAGAGGAGGGTCCTGCCTCAGGAAAGCGGGGGAGGGGAAGGTGGGGCTGGGGGTGTTGACGGCACTGGGGGACCATGGGGGAGGGAGTGCACATTTGGGGGGTTTCTCGCCTCGTGCTCCCGTTGAAGAGCAGTGTCTGTATGTGGGAGATCCAGGCCCTGGACATATCCCCAGCCCCACATCCTGCTGATTTGGGTTGAACCACAATGGCCTTGGCTCCTGACATGTGGCCCAAAGCGTCATGCGTGGGAGTGGGGCACGGGGGGGTGTGGGATTCTGGGGTGGTTCCTGAGGGTGTGGCTGAGTATTGCTGGGAGGGGAGCCCACCTGAGCCTTCCCCTCCCTGGTGGGCGGAGCCTAGCCCCTGTGCGCAGACCTGGGCCCTGTCTCAGGAGAGCTGGGTGTGCGCATACACCCATTTTATTTTGGAGGGGGAGGGAGCCCGAGGGAGCTTGCTGTGGGCCTCCTAGAGCAGCGACGTCTCTAGCTCCTGCCTGTCAGGTGCCCGCAGTGGCAGCCTCCTGCTTCCCGTTCCCAGGGATTTGTGACGCGTGGCTGAGCCGAGCAGGATCAGGCTCTCGCTGGAGCAGATTGCCCTGTAGCGCCAGCCTCCAGAGGAGGGAACATCTGCCGGTGTTTTGTTGCCTTGCCGCCGTGGTTGTTGGCGGTAGCCCGGCTGATTTTCATGCCTCCGGGAGGTGCCTGTTACCCAGGGGAAGGAAACGGATCTCCTGGGTGTTAAGGGCTGAGCCTGCTGCTCAGCTCCCTGGGGATGGGGGGGCCTGCGGCGGGCGCTCTCGCCTGTTCATTCTCCCTGACTGTGCCGTAGTGGCTGCAGGCTGTGAAAGGAGGAGTCGCCTGCCCTCTGGAGGGGGCAGAGAGCTGGGTTACTCCTTCCTTTCTGGCCTGGTTTGACAAGGAGCAGAGCAACTCTGGGCCTTTCCACCCCTCCCCTGGGGCCTTCTTCTCAAGTCCAGAAATTCCCCGGCCTGATCTCCGGGTGGAGGCACCAGGCCCACACGGCGCACCGGCTCCATGCCACCTTCCCTCTGCAGCCACCAGCCAAGTCAGGGCACGGGCACCGCCTGCTTGGTGATTCAGCCTAGCAACACCAAGGCTGGGGGTGGGAATTGCCCTAGGAGGCCAACAAGTCAGCTGGTCTGGGCTCTGTCTGCCTCCTGCGTCACAGCAGGCCCGTGGGCCCATCTGGATTAGTATCGCCCTCCCCTGCCACACTAGCCCAGTCTGTCTCTCCCTGCTGGGAAGAGTTGTGAATCTCCCCTCCCCCCACCTGGCTTGGCTTGAATAAGGCAGTTCCTGTGTGGGGCTGGACTGGAGGCGAGGGGAGCAGGCTGTCTCTCTCTCATGCCTATGTGCGCTGTCATTCCCCCAGGGCTGAGTTCTGCTGGGCCTGACTCAGGGCCGTCCCGGTTCAGCCCTGCTCTGTCTGTCTAGCGAGACAGACTCCTCATTAGTGCAGTGTCTGAGTGGCACAATCTATAGCACATTGATCCTCACAGGCCCGGGAGGCAGGGCAGTCCTGTTATCCCCACTGACCGGCTGGGGGACCGAGGCGCTCTGGCTGAAGAGACTTGTCCCCGGTCACCCTGGAGGTCTTGGGCAGAGCAGGGAATTGAACCTGGGGTTTTCAAGTCCCAGGCTAGAGCCCGAACCTCTGGCCCAGCTCTCCTCTATGCCTGACGGCTCTGCTGTGGCCTCCCATGTGACACTGCTGGGTCATGGTGACTCCCTGGCAGCTCGGTGGTGCTGAGGCCAGCCAAATGCAGCAGAGTGAGGTGAGCAGCGGCCTCCCTGTTTGATGTATTGAGGCTACACGGGACCCCGGCTCCGTGGGCAGCCTCCCTCCCTCCGTCCCTCCCGCACAGCCCGGAACCACCCCCCGCTGCTCCAGATACACCCCTTCTCTGCTCTCTGGGATCGAGACTTCTGCCTTCTGCTCCTGAGCCCCTGGATCGTCCCTTCCCGATCAGGCAGCCCAGTTAGCAGGCAGGCAGCAGGGAGTGGCCTGCGTGGTCCCTGTGGCTGCTGAAGCTGGACTCCACTCAGAGCCTAGGCTGGGCCCCTGTGCTGCCTTAAGCTGCCCTGGCATTGGGAGATGTGCCTGATCCTACGGGAGGGGAGGGGAGGGGAGGGTGCTGCCCGTCTTGTGGGCTCTGTCCCTCTGTGGCCCCTTGGACTTTGTGACCCAGGCGCGCGCACACCCGGATCTCTGTCTGTTCCCCTGGCTGCATTATCCTGCTCTGGAACCCAGTGCGTGTGTGCGCACACATTCACCCCACTCATCTCTCCTCCGTCCACCTCCCTACCCCTCTGCAGACCCTCAGCGGCTCTGCCCAGCTACTCCAAGGAGCAGCATTAGCCGGACCTCGTGGTGCCCCGACCCCCAGATGCAGTCCCGGAGTGACTGGGTGCGACTGACTGACCAGCCAGCCCCCGTGGCCCAGGGGTGGGTGCACAGAGGTGCAATTCTGCGGCACTTGGCAGAAGTTGCAATTCTGCAGCACGGGCTACTCCTGCTTGACGATTTAATTGGGCTGCAAGGGGTGGAAGAGCGTTCCCGACACGCCTGCGTTTTTATTTGATTTCCCTTCTCTGGAGCTGGCATTATTTAAATATTAATGTCTGCCTCTAATTGCTGTGTCAGAAGAGGGGGCCTGTGTGTGAGCGGGGGTAGGGGAGGGAGTGCTGGCTGGTTTTGTTTTCTCAGGGAGTGTTTGCCAAGGAGAAATGTTTGTATTTTTTCAGTAAGATTTGCTTGACCCTGAGGAAAGGATAGGAGAGAGGGGGGAGGCGTATCATCAAGGGATCTCCGTATGGACGAGATCTCCTAGGGATGGCTCTGTCTCCGTGAAGAAGTGGGTGCTGTCTGTCTCCAGTTCGGAGTCTTGCATCAATGCCTCTTGTGCTGCATACAGCCCTGTAGCTGGCTCGGTGCTTTACATTCACTGCCCCCGTGAGTTTACAATCAGCCCAGGCCAAAGATAGAGGGAGGGGGTGGGGGAGGGGTGGGAATGCAGTGTTAAAGCAGAGAGAGTGATTAGAGAAGGGTGGCGTGTTATTTATCCTGTTTAGTTTCAGTCAGGGTTGTCGAGGGGGAGTTTACGGACCAGATCTCCCAGCTGGTGTGCATAGGCATAGCTCCACTGAATGCAATGGAGTGAGGTTGATTTATGCCCACTGAATATCTGGCCCTTTAAATACTTGTGTATGGCGTGAACAGGGCTGCCCAGAGGATTCAGGGGGCCTGGGGCAAAGTGGGGGATCTGCGGTGCTTGTACTCACCCAGCGGCGGTCTGGGTCTTTGGTGGCATTTCGGCAGTGGAGGGCCCTTCTGCCAAAGACACAGAGCGACTGCACCGAAGGGCCCCCCACCACCGAAATGCTGCCGAAGACCCGGACCTCCGCCGGGCCAGGGCTTGTGGGGCATTTCCGTGGCGGGGGGGCTCTTCAGTCGCTCCGCGTCTTCAGCAGCACTGAAGGGCCGCCCGCCGCCGAAATGCCACCGAAGACCCGGACCGCCGCTGGGCCAGGGCTCGCAGGGCCCCTGCGGGGTCTGGGGCCTGGGGCAAATTGCTCTACTTCTCCCCCCCCCACCCCCCGGGCAGCCCTAGGCTTGAAGAATCCACTTGCTAGGAGTGAGAAGGAAGCCTTCCTAGACCACGTGGGAGTGGGCATGTGCTCTGAGGTGGGGAGCTGAGCCCTCGATCTTGACACAATTTAAGCTTCCTTGATCAAAACATGAGTCTGCAGGCAGCTCCGGTGCCTCCCTGGCTGCTCCTTGCTTCACCCAAGCAGGGACAGAAATTAACAAGATGCTGCTCAGGATCGCTGCTGCTGTTCCGAGCCCCGTGGGCAGCAGTGGAAAGGATCCAGAGCCATGTCAAAGTTACATAGGGATGCTGTACGCCGAAGCCGCAGGTGCTGGAGCAATCCATGGGGGAGGACTGCCCCAGGACAGAGGCTGACAGCCAGGTGGTGAGAGGTGGAGGGAGAATGATGGAGACCCCCATCATCAGCCAGGAGCAATGGGAGTGGGGAATGCAGCTAGGCAGACTCTCCCCCTTCCAGCAGCCAGAAGGGGTGGGAGTTGGGCTCTAAATCTGTCTCATACCCTCCAGCCGGGGGCTTATGCAAGATGGAGCCCTTGAGCAGCTTCCAAGTACAGCGCCTGGGGAGGAATCCCAGCCCCCTCCCCTTTCCGGCCGGGCGGGCAGGGTGTCTCCCTTCCATAGCAGCCTGCCTCTAGTCGGGCTCTGGTAGCCAGACGGCGGGGTGGGCAGTTAGTGGAGAAGGCGCCGGAGGCAAGGAGCCCTCGGAACCAGAGCCAGGTTGTAGGCAGCTCACGGTGCTGCTGTCGTGGCAGTGGGGCTAGCTGCCCCCTCGAGGTGCTGTGACATCACAGCAGAGCGGGGAGCATTCTGGGCCGTCCTGTGCTGGTCTAACCCCGGGCCGGTGTGTGACGGTCCCAGGAGCGGGGAGTTACCCAGGAGAGCAGATGCTGGGGCAGGGAAATGCACATGGAGTGTCTGCATCAGCCACCTGCAGCTCCCTTTGCTCCCCCACCCGGGGACCTCCCTGCTCCGGGCCGGCGGCCGGGCAGCCTCGTGGGACGCCTGGTGAGAGCGGCAAGCCGCTTATCTCGCAGTTGCCAGCGACCGGGGGCCCCTTTACGAGCGCCCTGTGTGATATTTATGGAGTTAGTAAAATGTAATGTCTGCCTGGCCTGGCCTGTCATAAAGCCGGGTGAATGGAGTTGCTCGGAGATGCTTTGTGTGCAGCAGCGCCATGGTGCCGCGCCAGCCCAGGCTTCCTGGCATTGCTAGGACTACTTCCTATGGAGCTGAGGCCCAGCTGGCTTCTGCCAGACTTAGGGTGTTACCGGGGTGCTGAGGATCCAGCAGCTCCACATAAGAGACTGGCTTTCAGGGATGCCTAAGATAGCTCCCCCGGTTTACTGGGGATAATGCGCAGCAGTGGGGGTGCTGAGCGCCTGGATAAAGGGACCATGTGTCACAAGTCATCATGGCCAACCAGTGTACAGTGTGTACCCAGTGTAGGCAGGAAGGGGTTAATCCTGGCCAGCTCCTCGCTCCCTCTTTGGTTACAGCCGAGTCAGATGCTTATAGACTGGCTTCCTGTAATAAAGTAAACTCCAGCTTGCCTGTCACCTGCTCTGGGCTGCTGCTCTCTGTTGTGCTGCCAAGCAGCCGACATGCAGCCTCTTGCTCGCAGGGCCCTCCCCCCGCGCAGGTTTGAACAGTTGCCCTGTGGCAATGCGACCTTAGCAGGTGTTTCGGGGAGGGTGGGACGAAGCCTGTAGCTGCACGTCCGGCGTGGGAGGAGGCCGTTTAACTGTTTCTTGCGTCGGCGGGCGCCGTTCCCTGGCCCCATCCTCGGGGGAAGCCTAGGCTGTCTTGTTGGCATGGACGCTGCCTCCCGGCTGCAGCGTGACGTCTGGGCCTAGTAGTGAGAGCACAGGCTGGGAGCCAGGACCCCTGGGGCAGCCCTGAATTATTTGTATCATGTCGGTCGGAAGTAGTGGTGGTCCATCCCTAGCTCTGCCACTGACCCAATGTGTGGCCTTGGGCGAGTCTTGTCACTGCTTTCTGCCTCAGTTTCCCCACCTGTGAAATGAGGACAGTGATCCTGGCCTCAGTCCAGTCATGCTGCGAGAGCCTCCGGTGGAAGCTGCTATAGATGGGTGCAGATGTCATGAGCACTCTGGTAGGTGACAAATGGGGCCAGGACCGGCTTGTTGGTACCAAACCCAGACGGGGCCGTTCAAGGAATTGCTGCCATGGCAGGTGAACTCGACTGAGAGCCCACGGCCTGGTAAATCCCATTGTCCAGTGGCTTTTCTCCCAGTCCCCTGGGAAGTGGCCGGGGTCAGTCATCCTTCTGCTGGGGACTTCAGAGATCCATGGGTTGACAGTGGTCCCATGGGTCGGTCCCTCCCCAGGGTGACCTTGTGCCTGGGGAGATCAGAGATGAGCCCCTGGATACTACAGTGCTGGCACCTCAGAGACGCTGAGTGGTGTGGAGCGGGAGGAGCAGCCTGGGGGGCCTAGGGCTGGGGGGAGCTGCATAAGCTGGGGGGAGGAGGGGATCAGGCCTCAGGAAATGATAGAACAAGGCAGCATGACTGTCCTGAGCCGGGGTGGGGGGGTGTCTGGGCCCTCCCCACCACCCATGCAGCTTGGGGCTTCCAGCCTGGAGCCCCCACCAGGCAAAGAGGTTTGACGCAGGAGGCTGCTGTTTCCCTTGCCCCAGCACCTGTTGTCTTTACTGTCCCATCCCTCCTCCATTTGAGGGCCCCTGGAGCCCACCCTTGTCCTCCGGGCTGTAAGACCTGCCCTGTTCTTGGTCACGCTCTCCGGCTAGGTCCTTGCTGGAGGCGAGTTTGGAGAACAGGCTGCTTCTCTGCCCCCACCCTGTCTCCCTGGCAGCGTGACTGCCCCTCAAAGCACCGCCGGTGTGGATTAGCCAAGCAGCGCCCCCACCCATGTGGGCTCTGGTGTCCTGGAGCCGAGTTCAGGGCCACGCGCCTCCCAGCGTTCCCGGTGCTGCTGGGCTGGGCTGGGCTGGGCTGGGCAGCTGGCTCCACTCCTTCCCCTTTGGCTCCTCCCTCTCACCCCCTTTTTAGTCTGCCTGTCGGGAAAGCGCCTGAACCCCATGGCCCTTTGGGAGCCTGACGCCTCCGCTGGTTTGAGGTGTGCTGACCCGCAGCCCGGGTCTTCCCTCCGCCTGTCCCGTGACTGCGAGCGTTCCTGCTCATAGACACGCAAGGGTGTGCTTCCTGACCAGAGGAGAGCCCTGGCTCCCCTCCATTAACCCAGAGGTGCTTTGCCGGGGGCTCGGGGACAGTACTAGCGCTATGGTGTCTGGGGTCTGTTAACCCCTTGCTGCGGGGAATTCACAGGCCACAGCCGCGGTAACCTCTCAGGAAGGCTAATTGGAAGGAGCTAACCTAGTTTCTTCTCCCGGGGGCTGACAGGCGTTTATTTCAGTGGCTGCTAGGCAGCTAAAAGCATAGCAGGGATCAGATAAAGCCAGCGCCTCCTTCCAGCTGCTTTCCGAGGGGGGAGGGGGGCTTCCAGTCGACTGCCACAGAGAATTGATTTGTAAAGAATTAAAACTGAATTCTCTCCCGCTTCCACATGGGTCTCTGAGATCCTCAGGGTAGGAGCTTGTGCTGGGGAAGGGACTGGGTGGGAGGTATCATCCTGGGGCAGGCTGGCCTGGAGATCTGAAGTGCTGCCTCCTAGTGCAACCCATCAGGCTGTGTCGCGGCGCTGCGTCCTGACGGGACGTCACCTCTGTGCCCTGGCGCCGTGGGGCCTGGAGCCTGGGATCTTTAAAATCAGGGAGGGACAGGTCTTGCAGATTGGCATCCTGGCCCTGGGTGAATCTGGCTCTCAGATCCTCTCCCCTCCCCCTGGCCAGGGGCACATCGGTCAGCTGGCTCCTGGAGGGGGCAGGAAGCATTTTTCGTGTTGCTTTCGAGCCACCCGCTTGGTTGACCCTTGAGGTGCTTCAGTTGGATCTGTGTCCTCTGTGCCCAGGGGTCGGTGCAGAGCCTTTGAAAGTGACGAGTTAAACACAGAGACCCCCTGGCCTGGGGATGTGCTTGTGGTGACAGCTGGCACCAGGAGCGTGACTTGCCTCCGGCATTGATCCCCCCGCAGAGCCGGTAGGTGCAGCATCACTGAATATCTAGCAGGCCTCTACCCGTTGGCAGGTTGGGACCTACCTTGCAGCGCTGAAGGGGTTAATGGCTGCAAGTCTAGGATCCATGGGGGCTTACTTGCTTTATAGCCTCCAAACCAGGGAGATTCTTACCCGCTGAGAGGGATGGCACCATCCAGGCTGTGGCTGGGAAGCGGGGGAGGGCGCTCCCATCTGAGCCTTGATTCTAAGAGCCGGCTTTGTTTCTGCCATATAACAGTATGATGGGGTTGGGTCAAGCTGTGGATTCATAACTTGTTGGAAGACTTTTCTGAACAATAAAGGTGTCTGGTTTTATATCGGCTCGTATTTTATCCGCACGGCAGCCTCCCCATGGCTCTGGCCTGGATTTACTGTGGGGGTATGTTAATGTGTGGAGGCTGCCTAGAAAATCAGAGGCCTCTTCTGCCTTCCTTCCCCCCCTCCCCATGGGATTGGCCCCCTCCCCATGCCTTTGCATTCAGTGTCTGTGCGTTGAAATATTTACCTCCTAGCTCCTCTGACAGTTCAAGCCGGCTCGTGAAGCAAAGGTTATTGAACTGCGAATGTTAGGACATTACATTTTTGTGTCTGCACTTTCAAGATGCGTGATGCAGCCTGAATGATAAGTGATCTCTGGGTTAAGGTTGGGTTAGCTCCACTTCCCTCCCAGCCTCCCCCCCCCCCCCCCCGCCGCCGCCTTCCTCCTCCCCAGCTCAACGCAGGCTCCTGGCGCTGCAGGGAATTGATAACATTCCCTTTTATTACCATCTCAGCAACTCCTCCCCTGCGTTCATTGCTGAGGGGGGGTCGCTGGAAGGGTTTCTGGAAGAGGCCATGGTTTGGCCAAGGAGGATGAACAGAGAGGCCTAGAAATCTACAGACCGTGGCTTCTGTTTCTGGCTTTGCCATTGACTCGCTGACCCGCCTTGGGCAAGTCATTGCCCCGCTCTGTGCCTCAGTTTCCCCCATCTGATGCAAGTACCTTGCTCCCCTCCCATGGTGCTCTGAGGATTAACGGGTTAACGTGATGTGCGAGTGCTGTGTATTATCGAAGCCATCGGTTCTAGAAAATGTTCTGGCAAAGACATTGGCCCCCTCCTCTTCCAAGGGAGAGGGTCACCGCGCTTGGCAGGAGAGGTGCTTTCGGGAAGGCTGCCCTGGGTTTTTATCAAATAACCCCGTTGATCTTTGACTGTGGAGCTCTCAACAGGAGAGCGCGCGTTCGTTACCGCCCCTCTGGTTAGAGAGAGCCCGGGTGCAATCCTGGCGGATAGGGCTGGCACGGCACCGGAATAGCCTTGATTTGGGTTAGCTCATGCCCCCCTTGCAGTAGCGTGCTGCACACGTGGTAGCATGGGCCCAGGCTGCTGAAGGTAAGTGGGCTTGAGCATAATAGAACCTCCCGGTTCCTCCGTGTGACCTTGCTGCAGGCGCTCGGCCTCGGAGACCGATTCAGATGTCTTGTGGGAAGCTTTGAAAGGCCCTCCAGGGAATCTGCAGGCTCTGCACTGGTGCCACAGAGAGGAGCACGTGGCCCTGTCTCGGCGTGTCTCTGGCCTTATGCTAGAGACCAGTGCATGGACACGGAGCCTCTGCTCCTAGAGGAGTTGTCATGCTCCTGTGAACCCTGTGCTCGGGGGCCTTGGAGATGACTATGCTGCCACTTTGCAGAAGCATCTGACCTCCGCTAGGAAGCCAAGGAGCAGATTTTAGTGCAAACAACACTCTTCCCGCACCCCCCCCAATATAAAAAATAAATGGTGGGAGGGACAATCCAGTGAAACTCTCTGGCACAGTCATTTCCAGCTACTAATAATAGACACTTTGCAGCCCCTTCCATCTGAGGATCTCAAAGCACTTGGCAAACATCAGTGAATTAGGCCTCCCAATCATTCCCAATTGACAGGTGGGGAAACTGAGGCACAGAATGGCAAAGAGATTTGGTAGTGGTCATGTAGCAGGTTGGTGGCAGAGTCACAGACCCAGCCACCCCAATTCCCAGGCGTGCCATCAGACCGCCCTTCCTCTTCAGCCTTGCCCCCCGGCATCATCACTTAGGCTGTGCACAGTGGGACTGTCGGATGCTCTCAGATCACGCTTCCCCCAACGGATGACATTGCTCAGGGGGTGTGGAGCAGGCAGCCCCTGATTCCTTGCTCCATGTGTGGGTGGCTGGCAGAAGTAATACAAATCCCGTGGTATTTTGTGTTCTGTCTGAGGTGGGTCGGTCTGTCTGTCTGGTTTATCTCCACAGCACTCACCACCAGGATCCCTCAGGGCAGATGTGACTGTGAGTCACAAGAGCAGAACAGTGCCATTCTGGCAGCCCTGTTCCGGATCCTTATGGCACTCGGGAGGGCTGTGAATTGCACAGGGGAGGGTGCCCTGCCCGAGATCGCCCAGGGACTGACTCTTCACTCCTTGCTGCATTGAGAAAAGCTAGGCAAAAAGCTGAGCTTCACCCCTGCTCCATGGCAGCTGATCTCGGCTTCCTCCACCCAGAAACTGTGTCTGCAGCCGCTTCTCTGTGGCAAATTTTAATTCTCATCGTCCCTTCTAGATCTGGAGGGGCAGGTTAAGACAAGGGACCTCCTGTCCTTTGCACACTAGAGGGCAGCAGTGAGCTTAGCTGGCCGGCACCAAGCCCACAGACAAGACTAAATTACATTCAATCACTGGGGTATTTAGGATTTAACCTTCTGGATTTGCCAGATCCGGTGGCATTTCCAGTAATGGCTGGAGGTTTAACCCCAGGCACAGCAGCCAGGATGCCCCAGGGACTGTTTGCTTTGGAGTCGCACCTCGGTGGCTGTTTAATTCTGCTGGCTGAAGTGTGTGTGAGGCAGGGAGGCGGGCAGGGGAAGCAAGTTGTGGGGGAGGGAGGAGGTTAAGGAGAACTTAAAATTAAACAAGAGACCTGAGAGGGAATCAAACAGCAGGGCAGACTGACCAGGCTCTTGCTGCAGGGACTTGCGCTGATCCGACCTGCAGCGTAATGTCATTCTGGGAGCAAATTCAATTAGTCCATAAATTCGTCTGCTTTTGCTGCTATTGAATCACATTTTTTGTATTTCTCTTCCCCCCCGCCCCGCCCCAGCTCCCTGATAGAATCAACATTCAGTCACTAAGTGCAGGGAGATTAATATCAGCCAGCCTGCCGAGCCTCACGCCCAATTGCCTGTGACATGCGGTGGCCTGGCCCGGCCTGCAGAAGGCTGGTAGCACTAACATAAACCAGCTGCGTGTGGAAGCGGGGAGGGAGCAGTGAAGAGACGGGGTGGGGGGCAGCAGAGGGGAGATGAAGCAAGGGAGAAGAAAAGAGGTCAGGGCCTGCGAAATTAAATGTTCATAAGTGTAGGCCTAAGCGCTTCAAAAGTAGGCCAGAGCCATTAAATCTCATTAAAGTTTAATACCTATCAGTGCCACTTCAGGCAGCCCTTGGACATTGCTTTAATTTGATGGGTGTTAAGGGAGAATTATCAAATAATTGTGCTAGCTGGGGACTTGCTTTTATCATGTTACATGGAAAGCTCTCTCGGCTTTGTACTGCACATCAAAACCGCAGAGGCTAGGTATTGTTCTAAGGGGGAGTGGGCTGCAGGGGGAGCTGCCCGCTGGCCCCCCCAGCACGCCCCGCTTCCTTCCTTGGCAGGGCCAGGGACAAGAGTGCTGTCTGTGAGCTGGGTATCAGGTTGTCAAAGGGCCCAGGGATTAGCCACTCTGCTTATCTGGGTCTCTTTGGTGCAGTTAACCCTTTGGGGGCTGAGCTTTTCTCTGGCTGGGGATGGAGCTCCGCAGCTGTGCTGTCCTGCTGTCCCTTACCCGAAGGTTCATGCAGGCAGGGTCCTCGGCTTTCTCTCCCCATCTCCTTCCATCAGAGAGGCTGCTCCATGGCCCTCAGGCAGGGCCTCCTTTCTCCTTGGATTGAATCTGTCCGTGGCCTCCAGGCCCATCTCCCTAGCATCTAGGTTCCTGTTATGAGTCCGCCCATGCGGCGCTGGCCTGGGGCACTCGGGGGGAGCAGGGCATCTGACTGGCAGCCTGGCAGTGGAGACCGTAAGCCCACAGCACACTCTGCTCCAGGATCCTCTGCATGGCGGGGCTGAATTTCATGCCTAGCCCCAATTCCTATAGGCCCAGATGGGAGTCGCAGCGCCTCCCAGAGGACCCTTGGGAAGGTGCCCCTGCTGTGAGGGAGCAAGGCCAGGGCTCCCTCTCCTCCCAGCCCTGTGTGGGTGGCCGGTGCCCCAGGGTGCCAGCCTCCTTTAGTGCCTATTACGCTGTGGTGCTTAATGAGTGGAAGAAACCCCCTAATCCAGGGCCCCCTGGCCGTGGAGCTAGATCACACCCAGGTCATCTCTGAGTCAGTGAGAGGGGGAGGGAATGGGCTTCGCTTGGACCGTGGGACATGCCTCTCTCCGCCTCCTCTTCACCAGGACCCAATCCATCAGTGCTGCTGCTGCTGCTCCTAAATCAGCTGTCGGGGTCACTCCCACTCCCCTGGCGGAGCTGAGCTTGTGTCGCCTCTGCAGCATTCCCAGCCTCTGGGAGAGGGCGGCTGGGGGCAGGCAGAGGCCAAGGCCAGGAACGGAACTGGGAGCTCTGGCTAAAGCAAACACATGCTCCCCACGGCGCTGGGGAGCTGCAGAGAGCCCAGCACTGGAAATATGGGAGCCCCTCGGTGGGGTGGGGTGGGGTCAGGCGAGGCCCAGCGGGACGGGCCAGCTCGCATTTCTGTGATGACATGGGCGTGGTTCTGTGCGTGTCCGCCTGGGTGCACGCAGGCAGGGGATTCTGGGTACATGTGGCTGGGCGCGCATGCCCGAGGTTGCAGACACATTCTCCTGCGTGGCTCCTGTGCTGGAGGTTGAGTGGGCCCAGGGTGTGCGTGTGCACTCCCTCTGGTGTAAATGTGATTCTGGTGGGAGAGGCTGGCTCGACAACCCTGGAGACGGAAGGCATCTGCTTCGTCACTGATGTGTGCTATGGTAGCGCCCACTCGTTCAGGCAGGGACCTACAGTTTGTATCTGCATCCAGCACAGTGGGGGCCTGAGGTGTCACCGAGGTCCTTAGGTGCTATCACACTGTCATAAATAGAACCTTAAAGCTTCACAGAGCAGAACAGCTGGCAGCAGCACTAACTGTCCTGGTGCTTGGCCCATGGGCTGGGCTGGGCTCCAGAGGCCTGCCCTGTCCCTGGCCACTCTGCAGAGGTCCCCAGCCCCGCTGTGAGGTAGAGCTGGTGGCTTTTGTGATGTGAGGGCTTGGCTGAGAAGTCCCCTGCACCCCCCCCCCCCCCGGGGACTGCCCTGACTCTTTCGCTGCCTTGGAGAGCTCTGTGTTAGACCGGAGCAGGTGACTGGCTCCTCTGTCCCGCCTGCCCCTTGGGTGGTGGTTTACAGCGAACACACACAGCGCTTGTTGTAGGTCCTACACATAAACAAACCTACGCGCTCCTGAGCGTCATTTAAAAGCACAGGAAGGAGGAAGACTGCATTTCCTCTTGCGAAGGGAGCAGGATCAGCGGGGCATTGGTGTGTGTGTGTGGCGGGGGAGGGGGTAGCCAGCCCGAGTGACTTGCTAGCCACGTGGAACAAGTTCCCTGCCAGCGCTGCCATGCGGCACACGCTGACCGTTGCGTGATGTCTTAGGCCTGGAGCCCCTGTCTGCGGGACGTAGGGCCATGCTATGTCAGTTCAGTGGGTCAGAACCTTTTCTTCCCCTCCCGGGGCCTGGGGGCTGAACAAATTGACCCCAGCTGTTCCAGGCACCTGACAGTTCACTCGGAGCGGCTGCTGGGGCCAACACATCTGGAAGGCTTTCGGCCAGAGCAAAGAGGGACTGCATGACGCCCCTGGCTGTGCATTGCCCATTTCCCCGTGGCTCTTTAGAGAAAGGATAGCGTTACCCTGGGCTTGACCTCACACACCGCGCTGGTATTTCCAACCCGAGAGTGGTGCCTACTGATCAGCATGCGGGGGTGGGGGGACCTCCAGGGCGTGTAGCGGGCAAGGGGAGGCCCCCGGGGCCCAGGGTGCTCTGACGATGCTGCGTGCCAAGCCCCAGACAGCACCGTGCTGTTGAGTCATTGTTTCAGGGAAGGCCCAGCAAGGCGGTGGAGATCTGGGGATGGTCCTTAAGGCCTTTCCATGTCCTGCCTCGATGCTCAACTTCCAGGAGGTGCTGCTGCCACCCTGGGAACCAGCCCCTGGGAGGCTCCCGTGGAGCAAACTGCCCTGATGCCAGCTGTGATGTGGCTGAGCTCGGTCAGGCCAAAGGCCAGGCCCTCTTTCCTTCCGGGAGTCACTGGTCCAGAGAGCTAGGGTGAGAGAGCCCCCCTTGGGAATACCTGAGAGAGCGCAATGGGCCCAGTGAACAAGCCACCTGCTGTGGCAGGGCTCCCACCCTACTCCTCACCCCACACCGGCCTCGTTTCTGGGTAGGGTAACCAGACAGCAAATGTGAAAAATAGGGACGGGGGGTAATAGGAGCCTATATAAGAAAAAGGCCCAAAAATCGGGACTGTCCCTATAAAATCGGGACATCTGGTCACCCTATTTCTGGGAGCTGTCAGCAAGTGGGGAACCCGCCTGCCTCTGAGCTGCAGAGCGAGAGGAAGCTACCATTAAAACCTGGGCCATGCGTCATTTAATTCCATTCCACAGGCCGATCCTCGAGCTGCATGGAAAGAGAAGTTCTGGGGGTTTGTACCTGCCTCCATGCTGCATGGGTTCCCTTCATCTGTGTGCACGCGCTTGTGTTCTGACTGTGTGTGAGCACGTACGTGTGTGTCATGTACGAGTGCATGTGATTGCATGTCTGCTTGCACACCTGACTGAGAGGTCTGATACTTCTTTATACTGCCGTTGCTGCTGCTTTAGCACTGCAAAACGGGCAGAGAACAGGGTGTATTCTAACCCCCAATCCTTGGCACTGCTAGTCCCTTCGCTGCCCTTGGGCGGTACCCACCCACCCATGTGAGGGCAGCAGCGGGCCCGCAAAGCCCGGCGCGCTGATGGCATGTTCCAGGGATGCTACATGTGGAATGAACATGCTTCACTTTCATCATTGCCGAAGGGGAATTGAACGTCCCCTGTATGCTAAGGGAAGCCACCTGCTGGGAGAACAAACCTGGTCTAGAGAATCACACAAATGACAGAGAATTACCTCCAGGGAGGGAGTTTTATTGTGACAGCCCTGCTGTCTGCCTGTGCAAATGCAGGCTCCATAATTACCGTAATACTAATTCTTGGAAAGCCTCGGCGATATTGGGAATCAGCCATCTAAGGTGTAGGAACTGGTACATCCGGCTCAGAACGGGCCCTTCTGCACCACGAGGATAAGGTGCTGGGCGGAGATGAATGCACCGTGGCCCCACTCGTGCAAAAAGCCCATGCATTTTTCATGGGTGCATATTCATTTCATGGCTCTGGGCCTTTCTCTCTCTCTCTTTCTTCCTCCTCCTTTTTTTAAGCTGTAAAAGTCCCAATTGATAAAGAATTAGTGCCAGGTCGTTAGTCCTGATTTTATTCGATTCCTGGGCATAAGGTGCTCTCCACTAAACGGGCAGGCCGAGGGAGAGAGGAGTGTTAAGCTGGTGGCATGAATTATTCAGCAACCCCTGATTTCACATTATTCTCCCTGATACTTTTACAACCTGTCAGTAAATAAAAAGATTCTACATTATTGATAGAAATGGACCCGAACTGGGGAGGAGGATTTACTGGTACTATTAATAGGGATATCAGCGCAGCGGTAATGAGAGCCAAGCCGTGGGAATAGCTGGCTTCTAAGAGGGTTTTTTGAACCTCATTTCCCCCCCTTTTTCTTTTACAACGTGTTTTTGTCCCCCTCTCTTCCTGCCCTCCCCCGGCTTATTCCGATCTGCTCACACCTCTAGCCGCCAGTCGGCGCACACAGGGGATGCAGGGCGGGGAGGCACACTGGGCTGCTTGGCAATCGCTCTCTGGCTGAAGGGGGCTATGGGGTGAATGCTCCCATTACGGAGGAAGGAAGCCCAGCCTCACATTCTGCCTTGCCGGAGTGTTTGTGGTGATGCGCTGGGGAATCCCATCTTCCATTGGCTGCACTGCTCCCAGACACTGTTGTGGTTGTTTGTGTTACATTGTCCAGAAGAATAAAAAGATGCCTGTGGCTCCCGAAGGGAGGGGAAAGCGTGGAATGAGTTACTGCCCAGGGGCCTGCTGCCCTGCACGGGTGTGAAAGTGCATAGGCCGGGGGTGCTGTGGGAGTAGCATGGATAGGGTGGGAGTGTCCTGGGTGACCCCCCCACATTCAGTGATAATGATGGGTTAGGGGGGCAGTTGCAGCCAGCCACCCTCAGACAGAGGGAGAGTTGATGGAGCATTGTGAGGTGTGGAGGGGAAGCGCTCCAGAAAATATGGCTCTATGTGAGCCCAGTCAGTTGAATACTGTTTGCATTTCCTGTCCTAAAGTGTTGTGCAACGTTGCTGTGCCCTGCTAAGCAGTGTCATGTTCCAGCCCAGAGGTAGCTGCATTTCAGAGGTTGGGTGAGTGAGCCATGTGTGTCTGCATGAGGGTGTGCATACAAGACCACACTCTTTCGGATCTGACCTGCTGATCTTTTACCTGTGCTGTGTTCGTTATTATAGATTCTGCCCCCATTCAGTGAACATCAGACTATAAGAACGGCCATTCTGAGTCAAACCAATAGTCCATCTAGCCCAGTATCCTGTCTTCCGACAGTGGCCAATGCCAGGTGCCCCGGAGGGAATGAACAGAACAGGGCAATTATTGAGTGATCCATCCCCTGTCGTCCAGTCCCAGCTTCTGGAAGTCAGAGGTTTAGGGACACCAAGAACATGTGGTTGCATTCCTGACCATTTTGACGAATAGCCATTGATAGACCTATCACCCATGAATTTATCTGATTCTTTTTTAATCAGTTGGCCTTCACAACATCCCCTGGCAATGAGTTCCATAGGTTGTGTGAAGAAATACTTCCTTTTGTTTGTTTTAAACCTGCTGCCTGTTTGTTTTATTGAGTGACCCTTTGTTCATGTGTTATGTGAAAGATTAAATAACACTTCTTTATTCACTTTCTCCACGTCCGTTATGATTTTATAGAGCTCTATCATATCCCCCCAAAGTTGTCTTTTTGCCAAGCGAAACAGTCCCAGTCTTTTTAATCTCTCCTCATATGGGAGCTGTTCCATACCCCTAATCATTTTTGTGGCCATTCTCTGTACTTTTTCCAAAGCTAATATGTTTTTTGAGATGGGACAACCAAAACTGCACACAGTATTCAAGGTATGGGCGTACCATGGATTTATATTATGGCATTGTGACATTTTCTGTCTTATGATGTGTCCTTTTTCTAATGGTTCCTAACCAACTGTTCGCTTTTTTGATGGCCGCTGCACATTGAGCGGATGTTTTCAGGGAACTGTCCACAATGACTCCACAGTCTTTTTCATGAGTGGTAACAGCTAATTTAGGCCCCATCATTTTGTACGTATAGTTGGGATTATGTTTTTTCCAATGTGCATTACTTTGCATTTATCAGCATTGTATTACATCTGTGCCATTTTGTTGTCCCATCACCCATTTTCGTGAGATCTCTTTGTAACTCTTCGCAGTCTGCTTTGGACTAAACTGTCTTGAGTAATTTGTATCATCTGCAAACTTTGCCCCCTCACTGTTTGCCACTTTTTCCAGATCATTTATGAATATGTTGACTAGCACTGGTCCCAGTACAGACCCCTGGGGGATCCCGCTGTTTATCTCTTGTCACTGTTAAAACTGACCATTCATTCGTCCCCTTTGTTTCCTATTTTTTAACTGGTTACTTATCCATGAGAGAGCCTTCCCTCTTATCCCAGGACTGCTTACGAGCCTTTGGTGAGGGACCTTGTCAAGGCTTTCTGAAAGTCCAAGTACCCTGTATCCACTGGATCACCCTTGTCCACCTGTTTGTTGACCCCCTCAGAGAATTCTGATAGATTGGTGAGGCATGATTTCCCTTTACAAAAGCCATGCTGACTCTTCCACAACATGTTATGTTCATCAGTCTGTCTGATAATTCTGTTTTTTATGATACTTTCAACCAGCATGCCTGGTCCAGAAGTTAGGCTCACCAGCCTATAAATTGCCAGGGTTGCCTTTGCAGTCTTTTTTAAAAATTAGCTTTACATTAGCTATCCCTCCAGTCACCTGGTACAGAAGCTGATGTAGATCATAGGTTATTTACTCCTTCACATAACACATGAACAAAGGGCCTTCTAGGATACAGAGTCTCCCTTTTAATAAATCCTCCCTTAAGGGATGTCTCTGTCTGAACCACATGCACCTCCGCTCCTGTCGGCTTTCCCCCGGTCCTTAGTTAAAAATTCCTCTATGCCCTTTTTAATTTGACATGCCAGCAATCTGGTAGTGCGGGGTTGCAGTTTGCAAAGTGCTTTGGGATCCTTTTAAGAGGAAAATACCTATCCGAATGTAAAGACTGTTCTTGCAGGAAAAAACCCCAAGGAATCTAGCCTGTTGGCCTAATGAGCCCTTGGAGGAAGGTTGGTGCTCACCCTTTACCTTCTGTGAAGAGGTTGTTTCTGGAGGGCCTAAGAGCTGTTTTGTTTGTGGTCAGCCCACTGGCAGGGAAGTTTTCCAGTGCCTCGGAGCCCCCTTAATGCTCTTTAAATAATAAGCTGCATTAATGGTTCTTTCTCCATGTACAATGTGGCCGTGTGGCTGGGTTGCGGTTGCACTTGGATTGCGTGCTGCGGGGAAAGAGGTGTTCTCTGGGACCAGAGGCACAGAGCTGAGAAAGCAGAACAGAAGCTGGATGACTCAGTAGGTCAATACTGGGCTCTAGTTTCTGTGGGAGCCTGCTCACCCCATGACTGAATTTGGCTGCTCCAGCCTCCAGTGGCCAGAAAGCCAGGGGGTTTCATGTAACCTCTCTCCTGGAATGATCCCACACTGACTTATGAACCACGCCCCTATCTTGCACCACTGAGAGCTTAGCCTGGATAAAAGATGCAGAGTAGGACCCTATTTATAGACATGTATGTAGGCATACCACCACCACTGAAATGCAGCTGGCTCTGGCATAGAAGGCAACAGGTGTTTAACAGTGCACAGCAGAGTATAGTTTTGGGCATGGTGAAAAGCAGAACGCTGCATCTGACTGAAACTAAGGAAGGGGCGTGGCTTTGGAATGTAACTGGGATGGGCTGGGGAATGGGGGCGTGGCTCTGGAATGTAACTGGGATTGGGCTGGGACTCGGGGGCGTGGGTTTGGAATGTAACTGGGATTGGGCTGGGACTCGGGGGCGTGGGTTTGGAATGTAACTGGGATTGGGCTGGGACTCGGGGGCGTGGGTTTGGAATGTAACTGGGATTGGGCTGGGACTCGGGGGCGTGGGTTTGGAATGTAACTGGGATTGGGCTGGGACTCGGGGGCGTGGCTCTGGAATGTAACTGGGATTGGGCTGGGACTCGGGGGCGTGGCTCTGGAATGTAACTGGGATTGGGCTGGGATGTGGGGTCATGGCTCTGGGGTGGAACTGGGTTTGGGCTGGGGAATGGGGGCGTGGCTCTGGGGTGGAACGGGGATTGGGCTGGGGAATGGGGGCGTGGCTCTGGAATGTAACTGGGATTGGGCTGGGATGTGGGGTCATGGCTCGGGTGGAACGGGGATTGGGCTGGGGAATGGGGGCGTGGCTCTGGGGTGGAACGGGGATTGGGCTGGGGAATGGGGGCGTGGCTCTGGAATGTAACTGGCATTGGGCTGGGATGTGGGGTCATGTCTCTGGGGTGGAACTGGGTTTGGGCTGGGGAATGGGGGCGTGGCTCTGGGGTGGAACGGGGATTGGGCTGGGGAATGGGGGCGTGGCTCTGGAATGTAACTGGGATTGGGCTGGGATGTGGGTCATGGCTCTGGGGTGGAACTGGGTTTGGGCTGGGACACGGGAGTTAACCTCATCTCTTTCAAAATGTGAATGGTTTTCCAGCTTACTCCAAACGTATGCACCACCGGCAATGCCTGTTAATACAACCCTGGGGTGCTGGTTCCGTTCAGACCCAGCTGGACGAACGTGACCTTTTGGAACACCAACGCTGTTGCCTGCAGCCCTGTGCAGGCCTCCTCTCTGTGCACTAGCCTGACCCAGGCTTATTCAGCTTGCGAGCTCCCAGCCCCTGGAGTGAGCAGAGCCCTGGGACGCTGGATTTGGAGCTGTGTTTAAGGAATCCCTGACGTGACAGGTCTCAGGGGCATTGGAAGCAGAGCTCATCACAGAACTAAAAATCAGGCTCAGCTCTTGTCAAAAGCCAAGTGGCAACCTAGAGGAAGAATGATTGTGTGTTGAAGGCACTGGGCTCAGTTCCTGGCTCTGCCACAGATGTACTGTGTCACCCTGGGCCAGTCACTTAGTCTTTCTGTGCCTTGGTTCCCCCTGTGCAGAATGGGGGTTATAACCTTCCCTGCCTCCCAGGATGTTGTGAGGCTATTCGCTAATGTTGGTGAGGTGCTCTGATCCCACACTGATAGGGCCGTAGAAGAGCCTGGATAGATAGAGAGGGATCCTCTTCTTGTTCCTCTCCCCAGAATGGCCAGACTAACCCTTTCTGAGCTACAGAAAGCAAGATGGGCCACCCTGGAAGCTTGGGCTGGAACTCCTTGAGATTTGGAGCAGGGTGGGGATTGGATTTGATCCCTGGATCGAGCCGTCCCCTCTGCCTTTAGATCTGGAGAACCAAGGGGTCGCTTTCTGGTGCTGGTGTAGCTGCTGCTGAGGTTCTTGCAAAAGTTGCCCGCTCCTGGCTGCAGCTATGGTGTGAGAACAGCTCATTGCGTGAGATTTCCACTGCTCAAGATGGCGGAAGTCTTGTGAGATTGACTGGCCTTGTGGGATTTCCGCCATTCAGCATTGACATCTCCCGAGAAACAACTGGCGAGGGGTTTGGTGCAGTCGAACCATCCTCCTTCCCCCACCCTCTTAGCCAAACCCTGAACTGGATTCGAACTCGCCACATCCTTGGCCCCCCTCGGGGACGGGAAGCGCTGCAGGGGAGTGGGGTTCATCACCAGGACCTGTGCCCATTCTTGGCACTGGAGCCAAGCTCTTTGTTTTGCCTTTATGTCACCAGAGCGGGTCGGATTTCCCAAGTGAGGGGTCAGCCCCTCTCTGAGAGGTTCTGCATTGTGCTCGGTGATAAATGGCCTGCAGTGAGCTACAGTGAGGCATTGTGGGTATTTGGATGCTCACAGGCTCCCCGTCTCCTCCCCCAAGGTTGTCTAGAGCCAGCTGAGGACTGTGCCGCTGCTGTTTTGTTCTCTGAAGCTTGTGCAGAGCTGGCTGCCTGCCTGACCCTGCCTGTTCATCCTCATCGCTCTCTGAATGCCCCCTCCCCGCCTTCTGTGGTGGCCCCACGGTGGTCAGCACAACTTCTGGGTGACAGGGGCTTCCGCTGACCCCTGTAATATGAATCGGCCGGGCCCCGAAGCAAGGATGTGTTTGCGTTTTCCCTTTCAGATTAACCATGCTGGCAAATAGCAGGGAAGCTAGGAGACCGCTGGGATGAGAAACCCAAGTTGAAACCCAAGAACTTAATGGTTTGTTTCCACTGTCCTGAAGGTGCTTGCTACAAGCCTGCCAGTGACAGTTTTATTGGCAGGCAGACCCGGCTAGAAGGATTGTAGGCTATTTACAGTGTGGAGGCCATGACTTTGTGAGCCGACAGTTAACATAAATTCACATGATGGATCAGTTATCACTTCATTGAACTGGTGGCGGATCCATTGAAAGCTGTGCAATAACATACTGTTTCCTGGCTTTGCTCAGCTCTGGGATACATTAAATACACTTTATTTATAGCTTACTATTGCTGCTCTGTGGGCAGGAGAATGCAGCTTTTGCAACTATCATCTAATTTTATGATGAGCATTAAAGCAAGGCCTATAATTTGCACCTTTTTATTCATTAGACATTGGTGCAGCCATAAGTCAAGAATGCCCAGGGATTTAGATGCAGATCCAGAAGATAAACTATTGACAAGCCAGATGTATTTTTACATTAGTGTGCCTTTACAATAGTTTATGCTGCGAGTGGAATATAAATTGCATTATTAAATATGAACCACTCTTGTAATCACCGCTTTGCCTGCTGATTTGAGGGAAGGATAGCGTCCAAAGCCACGGAGCAGGGAGGGCTTGCCTAATCTCTCAAGGTTGAACGGATGATTTTCCTCCCTTCCTTCTCTGGATGCAGGCTCAGTGCCCGCTGGCAGATAGGAGAGCTCTTTCACCCTTGGAGCCTAGCGTAAGACAGATGGGCCCTGGGCATGTGCAACTTTAAAGGAAGCCTTTGTCCGCCTATAGTACGATGAGCTCTGCTCCCTGGTGCCCAGGGTGGCATAAATAGCGAGGAAGGGCTGGCGTTGCATGGATCTTAGAGACAGAGGTGATGTCTCTTTTGTACGGGGTGTGAGCCCTGCTCTGTTTTCTGCTTGTCTTTGGGTTTTGCTGTATTGCTGCCCATCACCAGACTCTCTGCACAGTCCAGGAAAAACAGATGGGCAACAGGGAAGTCCCTAGTCTCTTGTGCACCCTGTGGCCTGGAGATGGTGTTAGCCAGCTATCCAGCCATCCGTGAATGGGGAATGTGGTTTAGATGAATAGAGTCATAGATTTTGGAAGCCAGGAGGGACCACTGGGATCATCTAGTCTGACCTCCTGCATAACACAGGCCATTAGACTGTCCTGAATTAATTCCTGCATCACATCCAATGGCTGTGGTTGAACTAGAGCAGATCTCTTGGAACAGCGTCTTGATGTAAAGATTGTCAGTGACGGAGAATCCATCCCAGCCCTTGGTAAGTTGCTCCACTGGTTAATTACCCTCACTGGTAAAAACGTTGCCCGTCGTAGTGGTAAGAACTAGAAGCTTAACCTGCTCTTGCAGACCCCGGAAGAAGGAACACAGCTGCAAAAGTGACATGTCAGGCGAGCAGTGAGGTGGAGAGCAGCCTTCCATACACACCCTGAGACAAGAGCCCCCCACAGGAGGGACCGAGTCACGGGCGTGGCATGCAACTGCCCACACCAACTCCACAGCTGGCGTGTCCCCCATTCTGTGGGCATGCGCCAGTCTTTGGGGCTGTGCACTAACCGGCAGGCCGCCTGAAGGAAACCAAGAAAGTAGGTCTGCAGAGAGGGAGCGGAGGACCGTTTAGAGGGAACGGGACAGAGCAGATCTTGCATCAGAAGCCCTGGGATTTTCTGTTTCCAGTCTGCCCCTTAGTTTTGCCCTGAGGACTGGGGCAGGGAAGGGAGTCATGTCTCAGAAGAGGAAGCAGCCAGGATGGTCTCCTTTCAGAGACCCTGGTAAGTTGTGGGCACCCGTGGCTGTCTGTGATGTCTGCAAGGCCTGTGCAGGGGCCCAGCCATCTGCTGTCTGCTGTGCGTGGGGCTCTCCGGCTGCCCAGGAAGAGTGCTGGCTGGCTCTTGGAATGCACCGTGGGATATTAACTTCTAGGTCGCTGGGTTGAATCCGAGTTAGGTTGGTGGTGACTCCAAGTGAGACCTGCCTGGGTGAGATGATTTCAGCCCAGCCTAGGTGTCCGCAGTACAGAAATCCCCCTGTGGCTGGCTCGGCTCTGCATGGGCCCATGGCTCTTTGCTTTGTGGTCTTGGCTACTGTTCCCTCTCTCCCCATCCGCAGTGTGCTGTGTGCTGTCTGGCCTCCTGGCCCGGAGGTGGCTGTGTGTCGTAGGCCCGCATGTGCAGAGGTGGTGAAGTGCTCTAGGATCCTTTGGGATCAGGGCCTGGTGGGACCTTGTGCCTGGAGGGGAGCGAACCCCGGAGGCCCGTGAATGGCTCTTGCCTTTGGCTGGGTTTTGGATTCTTGAGTCTGTTGACTGGCGATTTGCCTGACAAATCCTTCCGGTGTCATTGGAAACGGCGGCAGTGGGATTCACACCTCATTGGTGACGGTGGAGCAGTGATAGTAAAATGCAGCTGTCATAAAATGATTGTATCCAAAGCATCTCGCATGTGGGATAAGCCAAGGGAGAAAAAGAGCAGTTTAGCCATATAAGGATGTGAAATCTATGGAAAACCAGGCGTGCTAGACAAGGGTTAGCAGCTGCTGTGGTCAAGCTAAACAGGAAGCGATTGTTAGGGCTGGCTTTTCCCCTTCGATGGGGGTCAGAAACCACCCCCGAGGGAGCTCTGAATGGGAGGGGGCAACCAAGCTAATCCCGTTACTGATACAGATTATTAGCCCCATGCTGCAGGTGGGAGCCCGAGGCCCCCAAGAGAGCTGTAATTTGCACAAGGCTGCACTCTGTGGCAGAGTCAAGAATTTAACTCAGGCCTCCTGAGTCTCATCCAGCACTTTAATCACACGCCCATCCCAAACACGTCTTGTGGGAGTCGGCCAAGATCGTGCATTTGGTTGATTAACCTAAATATCAGAGTCTCCCTTTGTAACCTGGCTCTTTGCACTGGCAGGGATCTTCCTACAGCAGAGCTCTGTGATTCCTAGTGGGGCTCTCGCTCTCACGCCTGGGGTAGCTGGGATCAGACCTAGATATAGCGAGCGGCTGGAGGAGGCAGCAATGTCCTTAGGGCCAAGCTCTTCTCTGCCACGCAGGGGCTATCCCAGGTGAAGTGTGTCGCTCAGCATTCCAGAGGGATGCCAGAAGGAGATCCCACCTCATTGCAACCCTGAGCCTAGCACTGAGTCTGGGAGCCTTTGCCCGAAGCCACGTTTCCGGGAGCCTGCCGTGATTCCTGGTTTGGGGAGGAAAGCAAATCCAATCCACCCTACTCTGAGAAGAGAGACTGCTGCAGGGTTAGACCCCTGCCATGCGGGGCGTGCCGCTGGGGCTCAGCAGCCATTTCCTTCCTCTCGGGCTTGTGCTTCTCGGCCTTGTTTTCTCCTCTGTGCCGCTCCATGCGCCTTCACCCTTCCCTTCCCGCGGGAGCCCTCCTGCCTTTGGAGACGACCTCTCGCCCTGGGGGCCCATCCCTGGAGAGTGTCACTCATGCAGGGATGGAGTGTGGCTGGGTTGGCCCAGCAAGTGACCAAGGTGGGAGGCAGGAAGAGGCTGGATGAAAGGCTCTTAAGGTGTCAGGCTGGAAACTTTCAGAGAGTAGCTGCTCCTCCCTGGAGCCTCCCTCCCCCTTGGTTCTGTCTTGCCAGCAGCCAGGCACCCAGGCTAGGCGTTACCTCTTCTCTTGTGCCTGGCCTGCTCCAGGGGGTGATTGGGTGGCAGGGCCCGGGGCAGGATCATGTTGTCTTGCCGCAGCCAGGCGCCCGCCGGCATCAAGGCCTCATTAGTATTCGCTCGCCGGCTCGGCGGCGCCGCAGCCGTTCTCGGAGGGCGTCGGGTTTGCACTTAGTATGCAATTGGACGTGTGATGGTGGCGACTTTTAGATTACAGAGGTGGAGGGGGGTTGGGAAGGAGAGGAAGAAATGAAACAGCAAATGAGCTGCTGGCCCGAGAGTGCACCTGCCGCTCCTCAGCGCCGCGGCCTCGTCTCTCCAGGATAATGTTACATAATGACGCCTCTGATTCAGCCATTACTATCCGTTTTATTTGACTTGTGCTCAGTCACTGATGGCACAGAGCGCAGGAGAGTAATGAGGCGGCAGCTGCTTGCCTCCCCGCCGGGCGGCCTGTGGCCCTTAGAAGTGCTGGGCGGCTGGGGAGGACTCTGGGGATGGGGGCGTCGAGATACCAGCGCCAAGCTGAGCGGGGGCGAGACCTTTGCAAAGGCTGCAGCGTGGGGGGACTGGACTGTGGATGCTCTCGTTCTCCTGAGCTGGCGCTGGAGCCCAGGTGACTTGCGGGCAGCCGGAAGGGGTCGGCCCCCATCAGAGCCGTGCTGCCCGCAACCACAGCAGCACCGGCTTTGCCTGGGAGGAGGCTCACTGGGCCCGCATGGAAGCAGTGGAGACCCGCTGCCAAGGAGGGGGGGGGCACTGAGTCACCAGGATGGGGTCTATGTTCATGATTCCCATCAGGCAATTAACGTCCAGATCTCGGTCTGAATCCCCCTGTGTCTCCAGGAGACTCTGCCCGTCCTTTGGAATCTGTGGTCTCCCCCTGAATTCTTCCTCGCTCCCCGGCTTCCCCTTCCCCATGCTGTCTTGCCCCTGCTCTGATGTGTCAGTGTCTCCTGATGCCACAGCCCGAGCTGCAGGGCTCCAGGTGGCGTGCTGGGGTAATGCACTAACCTTTCCCCTCTGGAGAGCTGAGTTCAAATCCTGGCCAAAGTCACAACTGAAAACGAGTCCCCGACATCCATGACCCGGAATCATTAGGGGCCCAGAACTGGAGTAGCAGGGCCCAGAACTGCAGGCTAGGCCTGGGGTAGCTTGGCAGCGCTGGGGATGGGAGGGGAGGAGCAGGCAGGCTGGCTGGTATATATGGACTGGGGAGCATGAGCGGGACTCTGAGGGGGTCAGCAAAAATGTAGTGCGGGTTAGGAGTCAGGTGTAGGCTGCGTCTACACGTTATGCCAGTGTAGCTAAACCGACCTTGCTACGCTGCTGTAGTCTTCATAGTGGTGGCACGCTCTGAGTCGGTTTCTTTCTACGCCATCCTAGTTAACTCAGTACATCTTTCTGGTGTAGACGAGGCCGTGGCATGCTCGGGGCTGGAAGAGCACTTCCTTGTGGGCGCCAGCTGTCCATGCAAGGCCCAGCTGCTGCGGTGATGGGTGCAGACATGGGAACTGGTTAGAGTGGCTGTCCCTGACACCTATTTCAGCAAATGATTTCTGAAGGTTCACAAGGTTCCTGCCACATCCCCACAGGTCAGAGCTGGATCCAAACTCTGGGGAGAGACGTTTGGATCTAGGGATTTTGGTTCGACCCATTGCAGAGGCCGGACCCAGCTGCAAAGTGGTGCTTGGGCTGCTGGCATGGGGGGAGAGGGGGTTCTGCTTTGGGCCTGTCATGCTGTTGATAGCACTGTTCATGCCCAGGGCCGCTTTGAAGCACCCTGGAGCTCCTTGCTGTATCTCCTTTGTCCCTGCTGTTTCCGTCACTTGGCTGCCTCTGAGCCTGGCCGGATGCTGGGTTGGGACTTAGCGATTTGGCTTCCCTTGTGGTTCGTGGTTTGCTCGGCTGCCCATTGGCCACAGCATGCTGTGCACGGGGGCAGATGGAGCCTGCTTGGGGCTGGCTAGGCCCTGTGATTCACCGGGGATGGTAGAGCCTGGTAGTGCCTGGGTCTGCTCTAACCTGCCAGTGGCTGAACGCTCCCCCTCTCCGCAAAGGCCCCATCCCCGTCGTCCTGTCGCACGTGCTACCCCTGTTGAACCCAATGGGAGAACGTGCGCAGCAAGTTTCCCGCACCGGCCTGAGGCCAGCATCCATCCATAACCCCTCACGAGCGCGATGGCCCCGCCTGGTTGCACGATTGCCCATGTCCTCTCGCCTCTGCTGCCCGAGCTGGTCTGACGCTGCCGTTAGGCCGTCCCAGCCAGCGACGGGTTAAATCCTTTTGTTTCCGAGGCAATACAGTTTATATTATGTGCATGAATAAAAGATGATTGTGCTGGGGGTAGCTGTCAGTATCGTCTCTGTGTATAAAGGTTTCTACTGTAGCCTGACAGTAAAAGACTGTTTGGGGACTGATGTGGCTTCTCAAAGGAGCTAAATAAATAAGGGACACTTATTTTTACACCAGTAAAGGCTGCTGGCAATTGAAAGCCCCGTTTGTCTCTGAAATTGGGGTGTTTATTGTTATCTCGGGGAGGGAGAATTTGCATATTCGCTAATTATTAACTGAACCCGACACGGCTCCCACCGGGGCTTTATCTGGGTGAGGGAAGGCTTGCAAATCAAATGCAAATATTGAACATGCCTGGGGATTTCAGTGCCCTTTGGCTGATCTCTCGCCATCTGGGTCTCCGAACTGTGGCTCCTGCCCTGTCAGCCAGCAGGTGCTGCCCTAGGTCTGTGCAAGGGTCCCCGGGGCATGTCCCTGCAGAGCAGGATCGGTGCAAGACAGCTACAGAATGGCAAGAAGCCTGTGCATAATCCCCAGGTGCTTTTGTTGCCCCAAGTGAACCTTACCTGAGTCTTTTAATCCTTGCCTGCCATACCTGCTGTTTGTAAATGCCCCACCTTAATAATTAACAGCGTCTGGCACTGCGCTAGCATTCTTCATCCCCAGCTCTCTGAGTCACTGTACAAATGTCGGTCAGAATCATTCTCTCTGTTTGACGGGAAACGGAGGCACTGAGCATTTAGGTAACTTACCCAAGGTCTCACAGCGAGTCAGTGTCAGAGATGGGAATAGAAGCCAACTCTCCTGGCTCCCCGTTCCCCCCACTGTAACCACAAGACTCACTGCCTCCAGAAGCCTGGTTTCTGTGGGGGCAGGGGAAGGACAGCAGCAGGGAGAGGCAAGCGGCAGGGTGGCTGAGTGTCACACTCACAGAATGTAAGACAGAGATTTGGAAGAGAACAGTCAGCAGCATGAATCCAATTCATGGTTGAGCTGATACCTTTGATCACCCCTGTTCCCCCCCACCCCACCCCCAAATCTGCATTATAGATGGCAGCTTTGGAGAAACAATCTGACATCCAGGTTACCATGTGTGCGAATGTGCCAGGCCGGACCCCAGAACAGTCATCCCATCTGGATGTAAGGGTGGGGGGACTGGAGCAATAGAATCCGGGGTTGGAGCCAGCTGCCCGCTCTCTTGTTTAACGAGGGCGGGACCGTATTGACAAGCTCTTAATTTTTATATTTTCCTTTCCCCCCCACCGCATGCCGGATCCTGCTCGAAATACTTTAAAACAATCTAAAAGTAATTATTATGAACAGGCTGTTTGCGAACACCTGCTTCATATGTCCCTCAGAATCTCTAATGTTCTCTTCCTGAGCACTAACAGGCATTCTGCTTCCACATGCATTCCACAGCCACCAGATGCTACAATTCCATGTCAGGCGATCATTTCTCTAGCAGAGTGTAACGGGGAGAGCAGTCGGTGTCTTTGTTTCTCGTGCTCTTCACACAGCTGTCACTTCCAGTGATCAGTAGAAAAATCATCACCCCACCAAATCATACATATGGAACATTAGATTTGCAGAATATTTATTTTAACATGTGTCCTGGCTGCTCTGGTCACAAGCCTAGGCCCTGTGCAGCAGGGCTGGAAATTCTCTTTCATCACCAAAGGTCTGTTTACCAGGGGACTCCGTGCTCCTGGTGGAGAGTGGGGGAAGGTACTTTCAGATAAGATGGAAAACTCAAAGCCCTGATCACTTCTGATTATTAAAGATCCGTCTTGCAAGAGTCTAGCTAGCTTGGGCAGATTCCAGTTTGGCTAATTGCATCCCCTGTTCCTTTAACTGGAGGCAGCATTCTTTACTTCCTTTCCTGAGCTGAGATAGCTGGAGCTCTCACCCCAAAGCTAGCTGTGTTTTGGTGGTGGGGAAAGGGATCTCTCTGGAGTTGGTGCTTTGAAGCTTGTGAAAGGGTCTATAAGAATTGATGCGTGCTCACTGTTTTCCAAAGGATGTGTCTGATCCATCCAACCCTTCTGAAAAAGCTGAGAACTTAATAGTGTGTTAGCCCCTGGCTAACAGCAGAATGAAGCTGCTGACTGAGGAATGTCAACTTTGGACCAAGAGCTGTAGAAAGAAGCCGGCTAACGATTGCCCTGGGAATCTCTGACTAACTACAATGGCTCCCCAAATTTGGTCCGGTGTTACTAAACATTGCTCCTTAGTAGGCTGCTCCTGGATGCTCCTGCAGATTGCCTTTGCCGTGCATGGGGCAGTCCGGCGGCAGTGGCACTCATAAATTCTGTCTGCAGACTGCATGCCACAGGTGTCTCGCAGACAATACATCCTGTTGGATACTTGCTCCCCAAAGTTGCCTTCACTCTGTGAGCCCCACTGGCGATGGGGGAAGCAGATGTGTTTGGGGAGAGCACTTGTCACCACCAGGAAGGTTTGCTGGGAGTGAATGCTCCTTCTGGAACGGGAACACGGAGAGAGAGAGGCGCAAAAGGGTGACAGCCCCAAAGAAACACTGCTTTGGGGGCTGGGGGGGGGGAAAGGGGGCAGGTTGGAGCCCCTGCAGCTAGAGGAATTGGCCGAGAGATCAGATCCAGCAAAGGGTGCTTCTGAATTCCCTATAAAGTCCCTCTAAAGTCGATCTGCTGGCTTGTAAGCCAGCAAGTGTCTGCGTGTGCATTGGCACTATTGAAGGGTCCTGTGCAAATGCAGCATAGTCGATAGACTTAAAGAATGTACAGGGGCCTGTTTTTAATCCTTCCTCCTCGGGTGCCGGGACCTCAGGTACGTTCAGGCGCTGGCTTTTAGAGCGAACGAGCACAGCAAAGTGAGGAGCATTGGGTGAAAGGCAGGAGGTTAGTCCTGGGCGTGGAAATCAAGCAGAGCCGCCCAGAGGATTCAGGGGGCCTGGGGCAAAGCAATTTCAGGGGCCCCTTCCATTAAAAAAAAGTTGCAAGACTATAGAATACGATATTCTCATGGGGGCCCCTGCGGGGCCCAGGGCCTGGGGCAAATTACCCCACTTGTCCCCCCCCCCCAGGCGGCCCTGAAGTCAAGCCGCAGAGCCGTCCTGTCCCAGCTCACCAGAACCAGCTGCATTCCAGCCCGATGAGCCCAACCCAAACATGAGAGACGTTTCTGCACTGGCCCCTGTCCTGGAGGCAGGAGGGATCAGGAGCTGATGCTGGGAGGTTATTCTGACAGATGGATTTTTGCCCCTTAGAGGTCCCCAAGCCCATCCCGTGATGGGCCCTAATTGGAGCCCCGTGCTGCTGGGGCAGGCGCCTGGACACCGAACTCCCTTCTCGCCCCTAGTGGTGGGGGTCTTCCCAGTCGGGACGATGCTCCCCGGCAGAGCGCGGCTCAGGGGGAGCTTGGGCTGCTGCTGCCTAGGCTGTACCTGCTGTGGCGGCAGAGAGAAGCCTTCAGTCTCCAGAGCTGTCAATCCAGCACATTTCATCTGCGATGGGTAAACAGCGCTGAAGAGGCCGCTCCAGAGGAGCGCTGGATTCCTGCTGGTGCTAATCCAGCATCTGGCAGCCATGGGGAATGTGTGCGGTTGCCGTGTGAGCCTGGCACGTGTACACGGTGCCCCTGGGGGAGCTGTTGTGGGTTTCTTGATCAATACGAGATCCCACGCTCTCCTGAAGATCAGAGGAGGAGGCGCTGTCGCCTCCCATGGCAGCCGGGGGGCAGAGCAGAAGGGTGTGTCGCTCCCTGCCGTCACTTGGCGAAGGGAGTGCTGGGACGGAAGGCGTGTTCCCAGCCAGCGTCCTGCGTGGGAGATACAAAATCCATCTCAGAATCCTTCTGGAGGAGGGGCAAAGGGAGGCAGCCCCCACCCCGGACTGAGCTGTTCAGCGCGAGTGAGGGGCTGGCGCTGGGCCGGGGCAGCACCCTGCGGCGTGGCTGGGTGGGATCTGAATGTCTCATTGAGCAAACCCCAGAACGCAAAGCCAGACACGGTCATAGCTGCGCAGTTTTCACTGGTTCTTTGCGCAGAGCCATGCAAGGTGTGAGTGCAGCAGGCCTTCCCGTATTGATATGGGCCAGCCCCCCGAGTCCTAGCTCCGGGGGCGGGGGGCGGATCTGGGTGGGGCCCGTCTCTGGTTCCAAAGCAGAGCCAGACAGCTCTGCATTGTTCATGAGCTAGCAGAAGGGCCTGGGCTGCACCTGACGCCGGGCAGATTCCCCTTGGCTTGGAGAGCGACAGTGAAAGGTCTGAGCGGCTCTATTAGACGTGTGAGCTCTTCAGGGCAGGGGTGCCTTTTTGCTGTCTGTTCGTACAGCGCCCAGCACGGCAGGGCCTGGTCTGTGACTAGGGCTCCTAGGCGCCACCCTCAGGCAAACAGTAGTCACCCAGAGCTGTTGGGCTGCGGGAGGCCAGGCCCCGTCCCCCTGTTGGCACATCCGTAGGATCACTCTTTGCTGCAGCGCTTACCCAGGAGCGGACCCCTCGCCATCCAAAGGGGCAAAGCACCAGATTAAAAACAGTTTCCTCTGCCGCCTGGAGGAGGGGGACCAGGCTTCCCGATGGGTGTCTCGCCCCGTTTGCCCTGGGGAGGGCTGTAGTGCAGCCCCCTGGCCCTCCCCAGCTCGGAGGGCACAGACTGTCACTCCAACACTGGCCTGTTTTTCGCTTGTCTCTGCTGCGGAGCGGAGTTTGACAGATGCTATCGCAGGCAGCGCAGGGGTCAGGCTGCTCCCCTGCACAAATGGAACGGGGAAGGTGTTGCGGGCGCCTCTTGGCACCAGTAACCACACAGGCGCTCTCCTCTGACAGCTTTATCAAGCCTCCAGACTTCCAAATTCCATTGTTCCTGACATCTGTTTCGGTAAGTGATTAATTGCAATTAGTGAATGGTTTGAAAGCCCGTGGAAGAATATTCAGCAGAAAACTCGTCAAGATTAATGAGTGGTGGCAGTTGTCAGAAGGGCTGCTGCATTTCCTTGATGCCGCGGCGAAGTGGAGGTGCAGGAGGCTTGGCAAGAGCTGAGGAATGGGAGCCGAGGTCTCCCCTCCCCCCCATGCCTGCTGCTCTCCCCCTCCCCCTCTATAAAATAACACAGGATGATTTTTCATCCCAATGCATGAATTATCCACTAATGCGCTATTAATAAAGCACTGTGGAGTTTCACCGAGATTAGGTCCTAAATCATGCAGAATGAATTTTAATGAGTCCAAAATGCACTGTCATTAGCCACTCTGTAGTCCCAGATTAAAACAGGGTTTGAGCCTGTGTTAAAGTCCAGGCCAGTTTAATAGATCGGTCCCCTGCGTAGCGTTCCTAGGGAGCAGTGGGCTGGAGTCGAGGTGCTGTTAAATCCAAAGAGTGACGGGCGCTCCCTTGGTTTAGAAATAGCAGATCCGGGTTAATATGGCGTGTGATGACAGAGGTAGCTGTTGCCATGCTGTGCTGCGCCAGCACTGGGATTTGAACCCTAAGATGGAAGTGATGGGCTCGGGGTCCACGTGAGCGGCATTCATTGAATGCAGCATCAGACAAGGCGGTTCTGCTGCCAGCATCCCAGCCTCCTCCAAAGCACTGGCCATTCGTGCAACTCTGGCATCGGTTCTTCCAGGCCCTGTATTAAGAAAAGAGACAGGCCCAGGCTGTGCTGTTGAGATCCAGATTCCAGTGGGAGAGGGATAAACGCCACAGTTCAGAGTGGCCCAAAAGGGAAGGGGTGTGGAGCTAGGGTTTCGGTTCTGCCCCACCTCACGCAGATGGGCCAGCTCCGAATTTCAGAGCCCAACATTCCCAGAGCTCAGGGGCTGGGTTTCCGGGTTGGCCTCCTCGTTAGCTGTAGAATTAATAGTGTCTCCTGCTCCTACAGTGCCTTTCCTTTTTGAGAAGGGCTGTGAGAAGGATGGCTCTACCCACACTGCAGGGCAGTCCCCTCTGGGGTGGAAGGCGGTAGCTGTTTAACAGCGCACGCCAGAGGGGAAGCATAGAGCAGTCACTGAGCTATGCAGATTCAGAGAGCGGAGCACAGAGGAGAACTGGATGTGCGGAGGAATGTGAATGGTAACTCATCACACTTCGTAGCCATGCAGACCTGGATTCTGGCCTCTGCTCTGCTACTGACACCCTCTGTAGCCTTGGTCAAGTCTCTTCCCCTCCCTTCTCTTGCCTACTCTGGGAAAACTGCCCATTGCTGACAAGAGGTGCAGTGCTGAATAGGGCTTAACTGCAAGTGCAGCCCAGGACAACGCCCGATCAGCACCCTTAGCAGAAACCACTAACCACACTTTGTTCTGAACAATGCTTGCAACTAAACCATGTTCTCCACCTGTCGTCAGCAGGAGAGAATCTTCGTGGAGCAGATGCTGTGTCTGTGCCTTAGCTCCCTCTCTGTAAGGATACTCCTGGGTAAAGAGCTTTGGGAGATAGGGATGGGAGGTACCTGAGTATTTATGTCGCTAACATGAAGGCATTTCACAGCAGGGTCTTGCGCTGACCCCAGGGCACTGCTCTTCCTTGGGGGAGAAGAGGCAGCGTATGATGGATTGTTCTAAGGGTGGGGGGCGTATCTCTGCCTTCAGAGAGAGAGAGTGTGTGTGTGTGTGTGTGTGCGCGCGCAAAGCACTTGCTGTGCTGTAGGTTTTCAGGGAATTAGCTCTGCGGGCTGTGTCTGAGTCACATTAAGCTCTCTAAATACCACTGCCTCAGCTTGCGTGAAAGCAAGAGCTCTGTCGGGTGCCCAGGGACAGCAGGCGCACGTGTCCGGGAGCCTGCTCGCTGTGTGTCCTGGGCTTTGCGGAGGAAGGGGCTGTTCGAGGCTTGCTCCTGGGCCTGCCGGTCACAGGGGGAGCCCGTTGGGAGCCAGGCAGAGAGACCCCGCTTGATCCTCTGAGTGGGAGCTGGGGAAGGAAAGGGCTGCTGTTGGGCCTCACCTCATCATGCCCCAGGCAGTCAGTCCCCCTTTGTATATTTCCAGCATCTGGTTGCAGTGCCCTAAAACTGCTGCTCCTCCCCCAGTCTGCACCCTGCCCGCCTCCTCACCCGCTGGCTGGAAGGCCCAGGCGGCGTACGGCCCAGACGCTGGCTAAGCTGGGAGACCTGGGCTCTCGTTTCCCCTCTGACCAGACTCCTGCCTTTCCAGCGCCCTAGCCGTGGCAGCTGGGCTGAAAGCCCGTGCTGAGCTGCACGCTGGTAGCGGGAGGAAACCGACCCGACGGCTCCGCAGCGGGAGAGGGGAGCGAGGGCGTGACATCTGCTTTTGCAAACTGGTTTTAATGATGAGGTCGGCGCAGCTGAAACCTCCAGCAACCTGGGCTCAGGCTGTCTCCAGCGACTTCTGGCCTGTGAGCAGATGGCTCCGGGGCACACTTCATCCAGCTGGGTTCACGTGTTACCACACCCATGAAATTTCCCATTAACAGGCCATGACCCATTTCTCCCCACCCCCCCCAGCCACTGTCTGAGCTGAGCTGCGTGGGCCCATTGGGTCGCCCTTTCCGAGTCCTCGGGGGGCTGCATGGGCCAGAGGGCTCCAAAAGGGGAAAATCCAACTGAGGGAACAGTAAGAGGCCGAGAGCCCCCGGCCCCCAAAGGGAGACCTGGAGAAGAGCAGTTAGTTAAATGCAGCGGCTGCCAAGTCTGTCCCCAGGCACTGCAGAGCCCATGAAGGCAATAAAGCCCTGCCCCGTCCGTCTGTCCCCCCCCGCCCTGCCCTGCCCTGCCCTTTCCCCCGACAGCCAGGCTTGGGCAGAGGTCATGGCCCTGTTTGTACAGTCCCAGCCTTCCCCCCGACTCTGAGGGCACCCGGATGTGCGGGGGGCAGGTGGGTCACAGGGGTGGCTGAGTCTCCCCGGGAGGGGCAGGGAGGAAGCTAAGGCTGGCTACCAGGCAGGTCCGGGGGGCTCAGCACTGCATGGGTGGGGGCTGGTAGGTGTGTTGGCTCGCGCTTCACATCCCCAATTCCCAGCTGGTTCTGGGGTTCCCCTCTGATCTGAACCCCTGGCACGGAGGGGAGCTGTACAGGCGGGAGCGCGCGGGGGGGCTGGGTGGTCTCACCCGCCAGCCCTGCCTGTGGCTGGGGCAACACAGAGGTGTCCCTGCAGCCTGGCTGCATCCTGGCATCTCTGTCCCCACCCTGAGTTAGGCTGAGAACTGCAGTGTCATGGCCAGCCCAGCAGCCGTGCTGTGGTCTGGGTGGGTGTCCATTCCCTGTGTCAGGCGCGCACCACCAGGGCAGAGCCATGGCAGGAGAGTGACGGTGATCCAGAGCCAGCCCCCCCCGGTGCACTCCAGCCTCTTAGACACAGAGGTAAATACGTGGGACGCGCGGGCGCACTCCAGGGACAGCCGTGCAGGATGGCTCTGTGGCTCGTTCTGACTTGCATTGTTGTTTTTCTCATTGTTTGTTCCCCTATTGTTGGTTGTTTTTTTAAACCAAGCACCACCACAAACCCAGCCAGCTCCGCAGTGCAGATACTGTTCGCTTTGACTTAACCGGGTTGGTCAACGGACCAAACGTTCAGGGGCAGTGGCCCTTGCAGTATTTGGCAGCATGGTTCCTTCCCCCCTCCCTCCACTCCTGAGTTTCTGGCCGGGCAAAAACTCCGCTGTGCACACGCCAGGACGTTTTGCGTACTCCGAAGAGGGTAGTGAGAACTCCAGCCGAGTGTTTGCTCAGACAGTTGCCCTCAGCAAACATTTTTGTGTGTGCAAAAATTTAGATGTGAGAAATGCACATGCAGAACTGCAGGTGTGAAAATGCTCGTGCAGGGTCCCTCACCAGGGTCCCTCTGCATATGCAGCCCCTTAAGCATGCGGTGAGACATTGGAACTGTTCTGGCAGAGGCTAGACAAAGGGAGGGAATTTCCCCCCCCCAGCCTTGTCCTGTCATGTCCGTTTGATTTATTGCTCTTTTTGGGTTGGGGGGAGGGGAGCGGCTGCTGCAGAAAAGCCACTTGAGGTGGAGGTCAGAGGCCAGGGGTGGCAGGGGTCAGTGTGGTTCAGAAGTTAAAGGCTGTGGTGGGGTCCTGGACAATTACCCAGGAAAGCCTGTTTGTTCGGCATGGTGGATAATTAATGTGACTAGCAGAATGGGGGTCAGGGAAGATAGACCCCCGGTGACCTGCCTCACTGGAGGGCATTAGAATCAGGGGCTTAGCCTTCCCCTGACACCATCTGCCTGGGCAGGGAGAGGGGCCGGGCGGCTCTGGCTGTCTGCGGTGCTCAGCCGTGCAGCAGATGGCGGGTTTGAAGAGGGAGAGGGTGTACTTTGTTCTGAAGAGCTTTGAAAAAAAAAAGAAAAGACAGCGTGCGAAGAAGGGAGGGTCACCCCGCCCCTCCCCTCCGGCTGTGCTTTGTAGTCGGGAGCCTGGAGTTGTCAACGCGCCAAGAACGGGACTTCAAACGCAGCCACCTCCCGCCAGGCACCTGCCGTGCGTTTCAAAGGTGCCAGGGTGGGCAAGACTGCCTGAGGCCTCTTGCTGGTGGGCCTGGGTGACGGGGCCTCGTGGCTGGCGGCTGTGCGGGAGGGGTCCCCGCAGGAAGCTGCGCTTGGAGCGGGATCCTCATTTGGACCCCAGGGTCCGCTTCCCCAGCCTCCCCGCTGCCTCTCCCTGGGGATGCTGGTGCTGACGGGGCCGTGGGAGCCAGTGGGGGGCTGTGGAACCAGCTGCCACCAGAAATGGGGATGACCCTGAGACCCGCTGCTCACCTAGGCCTTCCCAGGGGGTAGAGAGGATGGCATCCTCCAGCAGCGTGTGGCGCCAAGAGGCCACTGCAGTGCCCTCCCTTCCCTCCCCCGGGAATGCTAACAAGCTGAGCTAGAATGCTGCGGGTGTCTTCCCCGCATACCCATGGGACAGCGGCTCCTGGTGGGGCCAGGAGAGGGACAGAGGTGTGCATCCTTGCCAGGCAAAGCCCAGCAGCGTGTTACCGCCCTGGGCCCCCAGGCATGCACAGGTAGAGCCCAGGCCCTTGGAGCAGGCACGCTCTGCTCATGGGGGCTGCGGTTAGGGGAGGCCGGTGCCGCGTGCTGAGCAGTCATTGCTTACCTGGCCTGTATCGGACCCCCAGCCACCGGGGACACTGACTCCTGGTGGAGAAGTTCCGGCTAGGCTGGTCTAGTGGGGACACCCTACCAGACTGTCTGCCGCCCCCTGCCAAGAATACGGCAGGGCGGCGTTTTCTTACAGTGACACAGACTGTGATTGGATTGCAAGCTTATGGGGCAGGAACCCAGGGTGCGCATGGGGCAGTGCCACGCCCAGTGGGGCACCACTGCAATACAGATCGTACCAGCCCAACCCCAGTGATGTCAGTACAGCTGAGCAGAGGGTTTGTCCCTTCAGCAGTAACCCATGGGCGCAGGGAGGCAGGAGATGGTTTCTCTCTCTCTCTCAGGGGCTGTGGGGCGAATGCCGCGTTCACCTCTGGGCTCCTCCTTGTGAGAACAATATGGACAAGTTGGATGGGAGAGCAGGGAGGAGCGTCGATTTTGCCGAGCACAGGCAAAGCGATGAAAACTCTTTCCGGTGATGATCGCTGAAATGTACAGATGGACAAAGACAGAAAAATGCTGCTTGAGAACTTGAATTGAAGGAGATTGCTTTGTGTGTTTTGACGTGTGAGGTTGGCAATTTGTGTTTTAACGGTTATTAAGCTTTAACTTTTTTAATCTCCGAGTCTGTCATTAAATAATTACTGTCTGACCCCCACCCCAGTGTGTGACCCCCTCGGCGTTTCCCAGAAGAGTTGAAATCGATACAAGTTGAAATGCATGCTGAAAAATAAACAGTGATAGTATCTGTCGAACGTCTAAAAAAATAGAAATGGAAACCCCCTATGCTCTGATTTAGGCTGGTAGCAGGAATAACCATCCTGACAGGGAGATGGGTTTGGCTGGGGACTCGCTGCCAGGGAGGTAACGAAGGCCTTCGCTTGGGATACTTGCCTTTGATTAGTTGTGTTGTCATAGGGCTTAGGAGCCCCAGTGATGGAGCAGGCCTCGTTGCGCTATGCGCTGCACAAATTCAGGACAGACACAGACACTGGGCAGACTGTGACTGAATGAGGAACATCTGGGGGCACTGGAGGTGAGGAAGTGCTGCACTGCCCGTCGCCGGGTGGCATCCTTAGTGGTAGGGCTGAGTGGTCTGTCTCCATGCAGAGAGTGGGGTTGGTTCCCTCCCCATGGCGTGGTGGTGTCACAGGCTGCCCGGCATTGCCGTGCCATTGGGTCGCTGTGAATACAGCGCAAAACAGGACCTGCCCCGTACCCCAAATCAGTGACCCGAGCCATCTCTGCAGCACAAGCGATCAGCTGGGCCTGGCTGAGGGAGGCAGATTTTCAGGCTGATTGTTGCCCCTGCTCCCGCTGGTTGAGAATAAGGGGCTCAAATCCTAGAGAGGCACCCAGGTCCCAGGGTGAGACAGCACCTGGCTACATGGGTGAGTTGTGCAGAGCCTACAGGGCCTAGGGGCTAGGCTGCTGTCACTCGAGCGCCCCGTGTCCTCTCCGATACACCCGTCCAAAACGTTAGCCCGGTCTCAGCAGCTTGGCTGTTTTACGATGGGCGGGGATGGCCTCTGTTCGAGCACTGCTGTTTGGCCTTTGTTGATGCAGCTCATGGCTCATTTAATTTGACCCTGAGCATCCGCAGGGCAGCCTGTTCCTTTAAAGACTGCCTCTTAGATCCTTTTGTAGGCCACCTTCAGCACCGGGCGTAGGAGATTTCAGCGCTCCTTCCCTGAGAGAGAGACACCATTGCATCCATTGCCAGGGACTGGGGGTGCTGGGCTCCTGACCCCCCAATAATCATATGCTCTTATGGGCGGGGGCTTGTGGTGCGCAAATGTGAGAGAGCGGGCTGTCTGCTGTGGTCGGTGTTTGGTGTGTGTTTCCGTATGGCTGTGTTCTGGTGTGTGTCAGTGGCTGAGTGATTATTGCAGCATGTGTTCGAAGATACAGCTGGTGGGAATGTTTCTGGACCGGATTGTGTTGTGAGCACTGTGGTATATGTTTGTGTGTTCCGGTGTGGGAGGGTGCAGTGGTGTGGGTGTGCACACAGCCAGAGGTCACTTGTGTAGATGTCTGGAGAGGGGTTTGATGTGAGTGTTCGGGGTGTGTGTGTGGGTGCACGCAGTATGGCTGTGGTACTGAGGTATGAATGGATGTGTCTGGTGTGGTGTGAGTGTGGATTGTGCTGTCTCTCTCTCTGTGCATGTTGTGCTGTGCTGCAGGGGCCCGGGGAGGCGGTGCAGTGACATACCTTATGTCTGGGTGTGTCCACAGTGTGTGTAGAGTGTACCCTGCTGTGTGTGTGTGGTGTGGTGTGTTGCTGTGTGAGTCTGAGCTACTTTGAACCCTTGGCCTGCCCCTGCCTCGCTATGCTGGGCTCACAGGCAGGATTTGTGGCTGTAATTCTGGCTTTCCCGTCTCTTAATTAAAGCCCTCGATGTGCTCCCTGCACCGGGTCTCACCGCACATTATGCTTCATTATGTGATCGCTATCTGGGGTGCTTCTTCCGATCCTCCCCTGCATCTAACTATGGCTGGATAATTAGGTGTGTTGTTCTACAGCATTTAGAGAGACACTTAATACGGCTTTAATCACCCTCTCGCGCTCTCTCACACACACACACGCATTCCCCCCCACCCCGCCCCCCCGCTCGCTGGATCCCACCCACTGCCCCTCTGCCCAGCCTGGCAGCAGGTTTTGCTGCTGTGTGTTTCCTCTGAAGAGGAAACCTGCGTAAGGGGTAATTACAGGCCACGAGGCAGGTGCTGAGGCTGCTGCTACTGGCACATCAGTGGAGGGGGGTTAGTGTTGCTGCTAGCTGGGTTTTATCACTTGCTTACGCCGTAGAGAGCAAGTCGGTGTTAGGCAGCAGCAGAAGAAAAACCCCCGACTGGTTGGGGGCTTGGCCTATAAACGTGTATTGTTGAACCCTTTGAATTATTGCTTAGCAGGTAGCTCTCCTCTAGGGTTTCATCACACGCGGAGATGAAGCAGTCAGCGGCGGCTGCTCGGCACAGGTGCAGGCACAGATTCTGTTGAGCATGGCTTCTGCGAGGCAGGCGTGTGCCAGCACACTGCTGTGCCTTCCAAAGGTAGCAGCCATCTGCACGGCGATAAAAAGCCCTGAGGATGATAAATAGACAAGCCGCACTTTTATTGGATTGCAGTTTAGAAGCAGCCACTTTGGGTTTGGCATGGTGCTAACGACAGACTCTGCGGGCGCCTCGCTGGCCGTAGGACCCAGTTCCTCGGCCCCTTTGGCAGACTGTGGCCATGTGACCTTGAGTCTGGCTGGGGAGGGGCTTGCCGTGGGGGGGGCGCACTGTCTCTGGGGGCTGTTTCTCCTCCGTTACCTAGTGAGAGAGGGAGTGCAGTGTAGTGATTAATGTGCGGTGCTGTGAGCTGGGTTCTAATGCTGGCTTTCTCTGGGTCTTGTGCGAGATGGCAGACCTTGGGGTTTGCCTCAGTTTCCCTGTCTGTACAATGGAGAGGATGATACTTCGCTGCCTCACTGCTGGGGGCGGCTGTGCCCCCCGCAGTGAGGTTGTTAGTGTGTGTGACTTTGCATTGAGATCCCCCAGTGGAAGGAGCTGCTGGGCACCCAAAGGATACTGGTTCTCATCACTCAGAGCTCTGCTGCTGGGGATAAACCGGGGTACCCCCAGATCCCTCATCTGGTCTATTGCCTGCTTCTTGGAAGTGCTGAAGATGTAACTGGACAAACCCTCCCACCCTAGCTGTGGGGTTTGATGATCTGAGCCTGGTGTCTGTTTTTACAAAACCGCAGCCCACCCCGCTTTTTGCCCCGCTCCAGTTCAGGGGGTGTGCATTTCCCAGCATGCTCCCTGCTGTATCACGCCGTCTCCGTAGAGCCTGCAGCCGAGAAGATGCTTGCACCTCCCCCAATGGCATTGCTATATCAGAGATCTGGCGGGGGGGCAGGAAGGGGGGACAAGGTGGGGAATGTCGCTTGGGGATGATCGGAGAGGCACAGGCCCCCATCTCAGCCAGTGCTTCAGCAGCGCTGGGTTGGCGTGATGACCCTGCCGTCACCTGCAAGAAACAGCTTGTCAATAATGGAATAGAGAAAATTGCGGCGGAAATGGGTTTGATTTGCTTTGTATCTCCTTAATGCGTTCACCCCCCAGGCGCCTGTTGAGACGCAGCGCAGAGAGAGGCAGAGGCAGGGAGGGGAGCATGCGGCTGGGCAGCCCCGTTCCAATCGCAGAACCTCCCCGAGTCGCTAGGCACCTACCCGGGGGCTTGACTTTGGATCCCAAGAGCCCAGGCTTGCAGCCCTCGCTCAGGCAAAATTCCCGGGGCCCCGTCACGTAGCCTCTCTGTGCACAGTGCTCCCCTGGGTGCCAGCATGGTGCACCGAGGGCTAGCAGGATCAGCTCCCCTGTTGTGGGCAGGGAGCACTGCTGGCTCTGGCCCCCACCTTTGTGTCCCTGTGTTGCACTGTGTGCTCAGTTGCTGGGACGCGTTGCTGGCTCCTCGTTTGAGAGGGGGATCTTGCTCTAAGGACCGACTTTCTCCACGCTGGCCGGTCCCACCCACGTAGGGGTGCTTTGGTGTATGATGCTGGCCTGGAGTCAGCAAAGCTCTAGGAGGATCAAGGGATCTGTCCACCTCGCTGCTCTGCTGCCACCTGTATCTTTCCATGCCCATCTGATGCCTTTGCACCGTGCCATCATGAGAGGGCACCAGTGATCGCTCGGGTGAGGATCTTGTTCCTCAAGCCGAGCTCTCTAGCTAGAACCCAACCTCCGTCTGCTCGCTCCACCCGCGAGTTTGCCTGCAGCTCCCTTAGATTCAGCTGCAATAAAAGCTCAGTCCAAGCTGAGGTGGGGGGCAGAGATGGTGTGGGAAGAATGGGGTGATACTGAGCACAGGGCCAAGGATTAGGAAGCTTTTCCTGTTGGTGAGATCATCCCATGGTCATCTCATTTATTATGATTTTTATCATAGAATCATAGAATATCAGGGTTGGAAGGGACCTCAGGAGGTATCTAGTCCAACCCCCTGCTCAAAGGACCCACCAGGAACCACTGTGCCAGGCACTGTCCAAATACCGGCCCTCCCCAATGAGCCGCAAGCTTGCCCCAGGCACTGGAGAGCGCGCTGCTGGGAGCAGTCTGGCATTGCCAGCGAGGGCCAGGCCAAACCTGGTTCCTGAAGAGGCCTGCCGCATCCCTAGGGCCAGATTTTTGGAACGTGCTCCACACACTGGGTGCCCGGTGGGTGCTGAGCGCTTGTGCAGATCTGCTCCTTATTTCGGTATCTGAATGGGAGGTGAACTCTCCAGAAAATCTGGCCCAAATTCTGGGTGCTCAGCGCCTGGACATCTGAGCCTGACCTCTCTGGAATTTCCACCTGCTGTTGTCTGCAGTTGAGTGTCTTTCCCTTCTAAAGAACCCCGGCAGGCCAGGGAAGGATGGGGCAGGAGGAGTGAGATGCTGAACTGGGGATCCCCTTGTAGCATTGAGCAGCACTGCCTTGAAACCAGACGCGTCTGGCCAATCCTTGTCGGGCAGTTTTTGAAAGCTCTCCACCGAAGGATGGGTTCAGTGAATGGGGTTGGAGCTCCCAGGCAGATGAACCCCAATGCTGGCTCTTCCTATCTCCCTCCCAGCAGTTCAGTCTGAGCCCCCAGGACGAGGGAGGAGCCCTCCCTCCCCTCCTCTATCTGTGATCCCGCCGTGACACCGGGCAGGAAAAGCACAGAGCCATTTCCAGGCAGGCCGGGGGCTGTTGCTGCTAACAGGTGATCTCTTACTGAGCGGCGTTCTCTCTGGGCTTCAGAGAGGAATCTGTAATGAAGTGCAGCTGTGAACTTCGGTTTTGGGTCAGGAAGGCAATTTCTCATCTCCTTTCACAGCAATTGAGTAGAAAATTCAGTAGCTGGGATTTTTCCTCCCTTCCTCCTCCTCCTCCCCCTTCATGCTGATGGAATGAGGCAACCTGACTGTTTCGGTGCTGGCTGAGGTGAGGCGCAGAGGAGGGGGAGGGAGAGCTTGGGTGTGGAGGATCTGCAGCTGGGTAGCTGTCCACCCTAGCCGAGTGCTGCTTGGAAAGAGTTCTTCTTGGTGTCCCTTCTGTGCACTCCCCTGGTAATGGCTGCATTCCTTTCCGTAACATCTCGGCGCCTGTCTACAGCCAGGGGCAGCTCTATGGTTTTTGCCACCCCAAGCACAGCAGTCAGGCGGATTTGGTGGCGTTTCTGCGGGTGATCTGCCGGTCCTGCGCCGTTGGCGTACCTGCTGCCGAATTGCCGCTGAAGCATCGGGACCGGTGGACCTCCCAGCGCTGGTGCCTGGAGCTGCCCCTGTCTACAGCATCCTAATACACCTGTGCAGTAGAGTGCGGGCCCAGTCCTGCATGGGGCTGAGGGCCTTCAGCTCACATTAGCCCCAGCACAGATTGCAGAGGTTGTGTGGACGCCCAGGATAGCTGCATCTGAGGAGCCGAGACATAAACACAGGACTGGGGATCGAATCTTATCCCAGCTCTGACATCGACTTCTGCTGCGGACTTGGTCAAGATGCCTAAGCTCCGTGCCTCAGTTTCCCCACTTGGGAAATGGGACTAATTAATTCGATTTACAGCACCTACCTTATTGGGCTGCTGTGAGACACTGTATGCCCCTTTGCATGGGAGAGGGATAGCTCAGTGGTTTGAGCATTGGCCTGCTAAACCCAGGGTTGTGAATTCAATCCTTGAGGGGGCCACTTAAGGATCTGGGGCAAAAATTGGTCCTGCTAGTGAAGGCAGGGGGCTGGACTCAATGACCTTTCAAGGTCCCTTCCAGTTCTAGGAGATTGGTATATCTCTAATTATTATTATTATACACAACTGCTAAATACTGTCTGTATCAGCACCTATGTCCCCCAGTGATGGGTGCTCTGTAAAACCTTAGCTTGGTGATACGGTTACCCTCTCCTCCCCGGGGGTCTGCCTGTGCAATCCCAGTGGGTCCATACTCTGCTGGTGGGAGTGTGCGCGCATTGGGTACATTCGGCCCATGGGCTGCAGGAGAGGGACAGCCGGGTGGGTCTGTCCTTTTAACTACATGTTACCGTGGCACTCTTGATTCTGAGCAGCTGAAACGTTACCGGCTTTCTAGGCACAGCTGAGGTCACCGCGCACACCCTGAAACCAAGATGGCTGACTTCATCCCTGCTCACAGGGAGCTCTTAATGAAGACACTGATTGCTGGCAGGAGTCTGGGTTGCATCTGGCACGACTGTCCACCTCCCTGAAACTAACTCCCTTGTTAAACGCTGCCCGCCAGGCTGTCGGAGCATGCATGGCTCTTACGTCAAACCTGGGATGCAGGGCGGGGGTTTGCACTCAGTCCCACAGGTGTAGTTGACGCTAGCAGTTACGCTGCTCTAAAACCGGGATACATGGGTGGAGGATGAACCTTTGCCTGGAGAACTGGGGCCTCTTTGTGCTCCAGGGTTCATTGAGTAACATGCGCGAAGTTAACTGAGAGCAGAATTTATCCTCTCCCCCTCGACTCTCATGGTTCCCATATCTGGAAGCATGGCCAGGGGGATTCTGGCTGAGCCGGCGCTTTTATTTACAGCAAATAAAGCTGTGTAATAAAACAAATATTTGGGCTGAGTAAAACGCTGGCCCTTGGATCCAAAAGTTACTGCGGTTGTGAAATCACCAACGCCTCTGCGGGCAATCTATCTCCAGGCCAGCCTGGGTAATTTCCAGCCTCACTCACAGCGGGGTGGAGGAACCGTGGGGCTCTTGCTCGCTGTGGGGGAATGCCGGAGTCGTGTGTGAGTGAGGGAGTGAATGGAGCCTGGAACCTGCGACGGGCCCAGGCCAGATCCAAACAGCCCTGAAGCCTGGGGATTCAGTTCAGATCAGGGCGTTGGTTTGGCCTGTTATAGCAGCAGTGACATGCCCAAGGTTGGGACAACCTTTGGCTCTGGGAGGTCGGAACAGGCCTGTCTGCACCTCTCTATTGTCCCCTTGGCACCCCGTAGGGACCCTGGCAGTTTGCTAGCACAAAGGTGTTTCACTGCTGGATGCTAATGTGTCTCTTGAAGTCAGGCCTGGATCCAGATTAAGAGCCATCTTTGTGCCTGGTAAAGTGACCCATGGCAAGAGAGAATAATTGGATTTTAATACGACGAGTGGGGAGCAGGAACAGTTTGCAACTCTGGCCTTTACGAGGGTTTGCAATTAAAACGATTATGTCTTGAGAGTCAAGCTGTCTGACTCCTCGCATCCATAATCTGATGGTGCTCGATAGCCTCCCCGTCCTTCCTTCCTTCCTTCTTTCTTTCTTTTTTCACGTGCTGAAAGATGTGGAATAAAGGCCGGGATAATTAACGCTCAGGAGCAGATCCGAGGCCGCGCGGAGTGGGAAGCGGATGAAGGGAATTAATTACACTACACCTCTAGCCAGGGCTTGCTTTGGATGCACGTCACCTCTCTGCGTTAGCCAGGGCGGTTCATTCTCAGCTGGTGCTTTGCGGTGGGGCTGGCGGGAAATGAGCACCTCTCTCCTCTCGATGCCTGCATGCCCCCCCAAATGCTGCTGTTCCCCTTGATATTCCTGTCTGCTCCCCATCAGCCTCTCCGCCCCGCGAGGGGCCATGTTCAGTGCGGGGGTTGGCCCCAGCTGGCTGGATTCCCACAGGCTTCAGTGCCAGCAGCCCTTGGTTTGGTGATTGTGCAGCAGCAGTTGCGTTTGCGTGTTGCTCCCCTCGGGGGGGTGTGGGTGCGTGTTCACGAGCGTGCGTGTGTCTGCTTGCTGGGAGCATTGACACATTTATCGTGTTCGTGAGCGAGTGTCTGGGTATGTGTATCCGTCCCCTGACGGGCTCCTGGCCTGATTCCCAAAGCTGCTGAGCAGACACATCTCCTCTGGATCCCGGTGTTCCTCCACACCGCTGGAAATCTTGCCTTTCGAGATGTGGGGGGCCAGTTCCATCCCTGGGGGGGACTCCACGGAGATCAGCGAAGCTCCAGCTGAGATGAGTTTGGATCCATCTCTGGCTTTCTAATGTGGCCATCACTGTGGTATCAGGGCACCAGCAACAAGACACCAAGTCTCCAGGGATTCCAGAGGCCCAGATGTCCCACCCATCCTGTGCCATGTGCTGGTGTGCACACGCGTGTGCCTGCGTGCTGATTCACTCCTGCCGCGTCTGTGCCAGGTGCTGCCACTGGGGTGTTCTTTGGGCTTCTGGGATTGTGGCTGAAGGCACGTGGGCAGCAGCTCCTGAGCCTGCTCCCACCCCACGCCCACTCTGGTCCCCTCCGAGGAAGCTGGTAATGAGCCTCTGCCAGAGAGGAGAGTTCCTGACCCGCCGGCTGCGGCCGAGGAGAGGCAACATTCGCGGTCCATGTCTCAGAGCGTTGCTAGGTGCCAGAATTAGTGCTCGGCCTCAGCCCTCCGGCGAGAGACACAAATGCAGACAGGATCCTGGGGCCCGTCTTATTAAGGGAAAGAAGAAAAACACCCCTGTGCTGCCTGCCGGTGCCGTAGCAGAGCGGGGAGCAGTGATGCGGGGACGTTAGCAGGGGGCCTGGGGAAGCCATTTAAACCAATTACTGTGTATGAGGGAAGCAGTTAAGGCTGTCGACTGGGCCTGGTATCCGGCAGGGGCTGCGTCGGCTTCAGAACGCTCTCCCAAATCGAGGTCAGCGGCCGGAGGAACCCCCAAGGCCGGGACTCTGTGACGTTGGCTGCTTTGCAGCACTCAGAGATGCCTTGTTTCTTTTTCAGCAATTCCAGGCCGCCCCAGCTACTCTCTTAGCCAACAGCATGAGGCAGCGGCACTGTTCTGAGCTCTGCTGCTCCGCCCCTCACTGGGAAATAGGGGAGTCCGTCGCTTATTAACCAGCATCTGCCCCCTGAACGCCGAGGTTACTTAACTCTTCTTTCAGAGAGTGGCCAAGCACTTTGCAGGCACCAGCATGACTTATCGACACAGCCCCCCTGGGGTGGGTGGGAATTCTGAGCCTCATTTTACAGAGAGGGAAACTGAGGCACAGAGCAGCCTGATTGCCAGAGGAGATGAGCCACCCCACATCTCCCACTGACCCCGGAAAATCAGGTGCTAAGCAACTGTCCAAGGGGCAGAGCTGGGAACAGAGCACAGATCTCCCGGCCCCAGAGCCCTGCTGTAACTGCTAGATTGAACCTCCCCAGCTGTGGGTCGGCTCGCACAGATCAGAGGCCTGACCAGCTGGCTTGGCCAGACCTGAGCCATCTCTGTTTTTCCCCATTCACATGTTTGCAAAGGGAGTTCTTGGATTTCAGCTGGAGCTAAACCCAGGAGGAACCTGCCTGCCTGGCGAGAATTGGGGTCCTGGGTTGTACTCTTCAGGGCAGAGGGACATAATCCCACTTTGGATCCTGGGGGGTCTCGGGTGAGGAGGTTCCAGCTAGTGCCTGGCTCTGGCTCTTTTCAGGTACCAGGCGAGGGTAGAGTCTCCAGCCCTGCTAATTGAATGAATTCTCCTTTCTCTCTCTCGTGTGTCAGGGACATTAAGAATTGATGCCTGATTAGAGATTAGCCGGCGTGTGCTCCGGTCGCGGTTCGAATGGGGAGCGCTGCCCGGATAGGGTCAGATTGTACACAGCTGATTTCAGGTGGAAAAAACATCGATACGGCGTGGAGGCGGCTTTCCTTTTCTGTCGGGAAGGCGGTGAAGAGGAGCGGGATCAGCGCGGCCCGTTCTCTGCGGGGGCATTGCAACCCCACACCTTGCCCCCGGCCGTGTGTCGCCAGGGGAGTGAGGAAAGGTTCCAGGCTGCAGGATCAGCACAGCCAAGCCGGGGGTCCCTTCTAGCCATGCGGAAATGAGTGGGCTGCTGGCGCCCTCTGACCTTTGCCCCAGATTCCCGCACCCAGCGGGCCGGGAGAGGCCTTCTCGCAGGGGCTGGAACAGGATCGAAAACGAAAACTCCACCGGGAGGCTCAACTGGGTCGATCAAACCCTGCAGGGCAGGCCGTCGGTGCAGCCACCTCTTGGTCCCAGCATCCCTGCCCCCCTGCTCAGCACCTGCTCTGTTGTCTCCTACAGACCTAGAGGGGAGCGGAAGGGGCCGGGCCTGCGGCAGCAGCTGCCTGCCTGGCCCTGAATCCCAGGAATTTGGCAGCACTGGAGGGTAATGGCTAACTCCTCCTGGCCTCTGACCTGGGAGGATGATACAAGCCGTCTTCTGTTTCTCTTCAGACTGATTACGGGGTCAGGACAGCGGCTCTCCCTGTCTCGCTCGCCCTGATAAAACGTCTCGAGTGCTCACGACATAATAGATCTGTCAAGCTTCTGGCACAAGCAAAGGAAAGGGAGGGGGACAAAGCGGGGGCCCTGTCTCCGGCCTCGCCGGCTGCTCCCCTTACCCCTGCACCGGCTGGGGCGCGCCGAGGCACAGTCACTAGCAGAGTCTGGCTGGGGCTGTCCCGTGCCTGCAGTAGCGAGGCTAGAGCTGGTTGTGTCCATCTGTGTCCGTCCCCCCCCCCGGAGTCTGTGCTCCCCAAGAGGGGGGGGTTCCGGGACTAGACTCACACCGACACCCTTTGCCTTGGTGTTCATAGCACTCAGCGCTTCCGAACCCCTCCTGCCCAAGGATCTCAAAGTACCCGACCAACAGGCACTCACTGAACCGCCTTCCCAGGATCTTCCTCGCTTTGCAAATGGGGAAACCGAGGCACACAAGGGCCATGATTTGCTCAAGGAGTTCCTGCCCCTTGGGTCTGTGCTCAGACCGTTAGGTTAAGCCTCTCTCTAGCTACGGACCTGGCCCCTCCTCTTGTGCAGGCTGCTCCGTATTGCAGCCCCTTGTGTCGCCCCTTGGCCCTGGCGTCGTGTGCAAACCCAGTGGGTAGATTGCCATGGAGCCTGCAGCCTCTGCAGCGATCGAGACGCCTTTCCTCAGTGCGTCCTGGGGGACCAGCCCCGCTGCAGGTGGGCTGGGTGCCGGCCTCCCCAGGGCTCAGCTCAGTCGGCTGCTCAGTCGTGCAGTGCCACGTCCCCTCTTGCCCCGCTGATGTAGCGGATGCCAGCAGTCCCCTTGGGGCTCTGGCAGACAGGGGAGAGCTCCCACTCCGTCTCCGCTCCAACCTGCCCTTCTCTCTGCAACTCGCCTCGAGGCGCAGCAAGGGCAGAAGCTGCGGCTGTCTCGGGCCATTCTGGGCCATCCTTCAGCCACCCCCGGGAGTAAAGCACCCGTGGCAGAGATGGGCAGCGTGGGGACAGGTGACTTTACTCACACGGGGGGCTGGGTGCAGCGTTATCCTGAATGAGTTCCCTCTGAAGGAAGGAGGGGCCGTGATCCCAGTGAGAACTGGGGTGGGACTCCGAGACCCCAACCTCCCAGGATGGCATTGGCGCTTTAGTTTCCCCTGTCGGTAGAGTAGGGTCAAACCCATGTGGCGCACTCCAGGTGGGAGGGAGGCCTTCCTGCTCTCACCTGTTCCCACCTGGGTGGTTTTGTTGATGCTGGCAGCACGGGTCCTAGCTGTCCCCTGCATGGACCCTGCCAACTTGCCTCTCTCAGGCCCGCAGACGGGCCGCAGATAGCAAAGGCTGTAGTCCACAGGAGACCTGGTCTAGAGGTGAAAGGCTCCACGTCCTACTACCGCTCCTGGGTTGCTGTGTATCTGCCCGCAGGGGCTGTATGGCTGCCATCTCCCAGGGAGCACAGTGCCCATCCCTGTACCTTAGCCTCATGGGGTGGGTCCTATGAGAATCGACGGACTCTCACGTAGGTTAGTCAGAGCTGAAGGACCTGCGGTGGTGGTGATGTTTGTGGTGTTGTAACACCTGCAGGCCCCTGGTGAAATCGGGGGCCCGTGCTGCTAGGTCTGCCCGTTCGCAGAGAGAGACAATCACTGCCCTGGAGAGCTTGCAGTCTAAAGAGATGAGCAGACAAAGGAGGGCAGAGGAAACAGGGGAATTGATTTCCCCAAGGTCACAGGCAGAGCTGGGAGTAGGACCCAGGTGTCCTGGCTCCCAGTTCAATGTCCTGCCCGCTAGACCATGGCACAGACCTTCCCAGGGAGATGGTTCTGAGACTCCCCGACCAGGCTGCAACGTGGGGAGGTGTGTTCTCGTCGTGTCTTTTTGTAATGCACAGATTGGCATGGTTTTTCTTCAGAGTCCTAGAACCCAGGGCCAGACACACACTGCCTCTCAGTTGGTTAATGACACTGCAAGATGAAATATTCAGCTCCTCTTCCCTGTCCTAATCACCCTGGCTAATAGGGAGGGCTCTTTACTGCTGACTTGACGGCCTTTTTATGAATTGCTGCATTATGTGTTCAGAGCTTCCAATGATTTTTGTTCACATGTTGTATCCAGCTCTGCTCAGATCCTGCTGTCTGGGAAATTAACAGTATTGAGTCCTAGAAGTGATGGAGCTGCCGATTTCGCCAAAGGGCTGATCAATGGGCCACAGGAGTTTTGCCAAACCAGGTTCCCGCAGATATTAACCCTGATAGATTTGTCTTTGTTAGAATTTAGTGCTAGTGAAAGGCACCAGACTGACAGCCCCGGAGACCGAAGCCCACCGTGGATCCGCCAGAACGGGCAGTGCTGGCAGTGGCAGGGCCTGACTGAGAGGGGGCGTTCAGTCTTCACAGCCCGGTCTCCTGTCTGTCCGGCCACCCACCCACCCAGGTGGTATCCGGGTGCCTCCAGAGTGTAACAATCACACTTCTCCTCCCCAGCCCGGATGGTGGTTTTTCCTATGAGTAGTTGTCCCTCTGTGCTGGTCTCATGTAGGGTCAGAATAACCGGCAGAGCCCTTGAACTGGCCCGTGGGAAGTCAGTGCGGAGGGCCGGGCACCAGAGCTGTGTGTTCCTGGAGACCCGAGTCGCTGCATTTTGTGCCAGTGGGAGCTTGCTCCTGGCACGTAGTTTTGTTCAGTGCCTGCCCTCCCTGCCTGTTTGCCAGCAGACGTGCTAACCAGCACCAGTTGCTCCTCCTTTGGGGATGGCTGCGAAGCAGATGATTGGAGAAGGTGGTGGGGAAAGGCTGCATATCCCACGGCTGGTCCCAAGAGCCATCCTGCCCCTGAGCCCACTGTCCTCCAGTGTTGAGTGGCATTTCAGGCTCCGCCGGTCAGGCTCCCGCTCAGTCCCGCTCCGGGAGGCAGAGGGGGCTTGAGGAAAAGCCTGTAGGATTTAGCTGTCAGGCTGCGCAGCAAACACTTGAACAAAGCCAAGGTGCTGAGCTGTTACGAATGACGTGGGTTGTCGCACGGCAAGGATTTTACTTCCAAACGTAGACTCAGCCGAGCAGTGCACAGGGGCTATCTGGGGTTCGTCTGGGAGGCTGGGCATGGTCTTTGCGAGTCCAACAATGGTTTCTTTGTACCCATCGCTTAGGCGCATGTGACTGGCAGAGGGAACCGGACTTTGAGAATCTGCCACTGGAAAAAACCTCATTCTTTGCTGAAGCATTCCCAGGGCGCGTATTGCACACCTGCCCCTTGCCCCAACTCTGGGCACCCAAGAACTCCCCTTCCTCCCTCGCTGGGATGATTACTGCCTTACGGCAGGGCAGAGCGGGCCCACCTGAGATATGGGGGGGGCCATCCTGCTAGGTGTTGCCTGGACACCTGATGCCGTCCAGTGCTCTGCCCATGACCCCCCACTGCCTGTCTCTCTCCATCCCTTTATTTTTAAATCTTACCCGTTATCCCTCTTTTTTATCTCCCCTCGGTCTCTGTCCCATCTCTCCCCTCTCTGCCTCCTCTCTCCTGACGCTTTCCCACACCAGCCCTCCCACGGGGCTTGCCGGGGTCCAGCCAGCACCTAACATGGGCCGTAAATAACGTGGCGGCGTTGCCCCAGGAAGGTGCGACCGTAGGGACCTGCTCCCTGGTGCGCAGAGCATGTGCCGCAGCCCGTCACGCTGCTGCTCCTCGCCAACTGCAAGACGCAGCATGAGAGGTGGCCCCGTCGCACCAGCCCCCGGGCCTCTCCCGTCGCCCGGCCTCGGAGGGCAGCAGCGGGGCCTAGGTACACGGCAAGCGGCGGGAGCGTGGGGCCAAGCCGTCCTGCAGGAGAGGGGGCAGAGGAGGAGGGCTGCAGTTGGTAGGCTAGATGGGACGGCTGGGGGTGGGGGAGCAGGGGCTGCCTTTCCGCCCCTCTCTTATTCCCCATTTCCTCCCCCAGTAGCGAACACAAAAGCCAGAAGCACTGTTGCTCGGGTCTGGCGGGGAAAAAAACAAAACAAACCCCCAAACCCGGAGCGGCTGCTATTGAGAAATAAAAAGCGCCTCCAATTAGACGCTTTGGTGCTGCAAACTTGAGGCAAGGCACTTGAACTGTCACTGTGGAACCTTAATTAGCAGCTGCGGGTGAGAGGTCAGCAGCAACTCAGCAGTCTTGACAAGCCTGCTATCAAGTGCAGGGGAGTGGGCGGAGAAGGGGGAAGGAAAGCTCCTTTAGCTCAGGACGAGCCCTGGAACAGAGGGAGAGCTGGAGGAAGGCAGGCAGAGTTAAAGGGAATAAAATGGTTGCTATCTCCCTCGGCTGGCGCGCCGTCTGCCACGCGGCTCCCACAGCACAAGAGAGCAGCTGCTCCCAGTTCACACAGGCACCGTGAGCCCTCCCCGGCTCCGCGGGGCGAGTGCCGCTGACCCCGGGGCTGGGAAGTTAAACTCCAGCGGGAGGCGAGGAGGTAGGCGCTGCGAGTGGCCCTGTTCTGGAGGGTGAAGGGGGGAGCCGGACTAGCCATGCTGAGGATTGCGTCTTAGACCCGCTGGGTTCCCGCTGCCCAGGGCTGGGGCACTATGCTGGAGATGAAGACCTGGTCATCCTTGCTCCAGAGTCTGAGTAAGTGCAAATATTTACTTCCCTTGAGTGCCTGGCAGGAGGAGCTGGAAACACAAGGTCAGACGTGCCCTGGCTCCCGGCCCAGGCCTCTCCTGTGAGCCCAGCGGGGTTACCCTGGATTTACCCCAGTGTACTGGAGAGCAGTAAAAGGCCCAGACTGGCTGAATCAACCTCCCCCCCCCCCCTCCGAGCACACTCGGGGACTCTCAGGTTTGCTCTGTTATGCCAGCCGGGAGTGGAGGGGGCCAGGCGCTGGATCTAACAGAGAAGCCAGGAGCCCTCCCCCCCAAGGCTTGCCTGGCCACGGTCCCTCCTCCGCCCCTGGAGTGGGAGTGTTGGGAGATGCTGCAGAGGATGGGAGAATCCAGGGTGGAAAAGCCCCCCTGGAAAACGTTGAGCGTCCAACCCATGCAGCTGCTCTCTCTTCTGGAGCCAGCCCCGGTCCCCAGGGCGGGAGGGGGAGCGACATGCAGGGGCAGTGCGGACGGGCTGTGCCGGGGGCGGGGGAGGGAGGGGGCAAGGGAAGGTGAGAGGGCTGTGGAGCGTGCGGCCTAGATCTCACCGCGAAGCCTCAGCCCGGGCCACGAGCCTGGCACAGCCCTGGCGAGGGACGTGCCGTTAAACTGGTGTTAGGACCTTGCTCGGAAAGTAATTCGCTGGGATTGTGGCGCAGAGCGGCACCCCCCAGAGAGCGCCCGGCAGTGTGCAGGGGGTGCTGTGAAAACAGGGCCAAGGCATTTGGGCGGGTGCCAGGGGCCTCTGAAAAAGGGTTTCTGTGCAAAGTGATTTGACAGTAACTCCCAGGCGAGAGGCTGGGCCTTGCTGTGTGGGCAGCGATGGAGCAGAACGCCTGACTTGATTGCGTATGGGGCATGCTAGCTTTTGAACATTAGAGTACCAGACCCAAGAGAGGGTTTTCCCAGTGTCCCCCCCCACACACACTGCACTGTCGGCGGCAGGACAGATCCTCCGCATGGCAAGCGGGGCTGGTGTTTCACCCGCGGGTGTCCTTGTTTGTGAGGGGCTCCCATCAGGTCCCCGAACCCGGCTTGCCGCAGGAATACGGTTTGACTGTGGACAGCTCGGGGGGAGGTGCTTTTGTGGAGGTCACGGAAATGTGATGATTAAAGTCCAGCGAGTGAAAAGCGCTTAAACAAATCCTAAATCTGTCAGCTGCCAGATTAGGCTGCTTAAAATTTGCTGTGAGGCGGCTCCTGGGCGGAGGCACATCCCCAGTGTGCAGCCCTGTAAGCTCTCCTCCTGCCGGAGTGACTGGGTCGTTTCTCCCTCCATACCCGCGCAAATAACAATGAAAGCAAGACGTTGTATTGGTCGCTCAGCTGCCACTGCCCTTCCTCAGGAGCTGGCAGATCAGCCATCAGAGATCAGCCATCAGATGTCAGATCAGGAACTCAATGGCCCTGGGGCCGAGGGGGGACTCAGAGGCGGATGCAAGATGGCTCGGCAGAAGGGTTCTTGCCGCCTCAGGAGATTATGGTGTTACCAGAGCCCTGAGTGGCGGGGCGTGGGCCCCATTAGAACGGGGGGAGGAGAGCCCTCCACCCCCAGCCCAGCGTGGGCTGATGTTACAGGGTGGCCGCACGGTGACTGATTGTCATTATAAACCAGGAAGCCACGTGCTCTTCAAAGCCTGGGGTGGATGGGAGAGTTGTTGGTAGCCATGGGCAGCTAGGTTGCTCCTCATTTCAGGGGCGTTGGGGCAGTAGCTTGCAAGTCGTGCCACAAGGTGGCCCAGCACTGTACAAGCCGAGGTTAGGTCTCCCGCTGTCCCCTCCCCGATCGTTGTGGGACCCGAGTCCTGGTCCATGCTGGCCTTGGCAAGGCGTTATCCTGGACTGGCCCAGGTTCTCAGGCCTGGCCACCCACGTCCGAGTGCCCATGTCAGATGCAGCCCCCTCGTTGCCCTTCGCTCTGGTTCCTGGCAGCTGGAGGCTCAGAGCTTGCGCCCAGATGTCTCAGTGTGGCCTGGCGAAAGAAAAGCAAATGCAGCCGCCAGCCAAGGCAGGAGCTCGCAGGAATGGGCAGGTTTGGTCTCCCGCCCACCGTGTGCCGGCGGCTCTTGGGGGAAGCTGCGCAGCGCCCATAGCCCAGCCTTTTGCAGCTGCTTCAGGAGACGCTTCGGTCACGTTTGGTTACATTCAGGCTGAGTGTTGAGGGTCCCCGGCCCAGCCCCTCCTGTGTGACCTGGGGGGAGCGTGGGTCAGGGTCGGGTGCGGGAGTGCCGGCGGGCTGTAATGGCTTAGACACGACAGTGGAGGGAAGGGTTTGTTGGCCGCCCGATGGCGGAGTTGGCCTGTGCCTGGCATGGCCCTGCTCCAGCCCACACACAACTCCCCAGCAGCCCGAGAGTGCGGTGGTGGCACTAAAGGCCCAGGCTGCCGTACAGTGTGTCACCGCCAGGGCAGTTCAGAGCAAGCAAGCCGGGGACTAGGGCATCCAGAAGGGTGCCAGGCCCCGCAGCATTTCCGTCTGGGGAGCCCTGGTGGGAAAGGCTCAGATAAGGTGTGGTGCTGCCGGCGGGTGGGGCCTTGACACTGTGGCTAGCGGTGTCTCTTTGTGGCAGGGAAATTAGTCCCTTGTCCAGCTGCGGTGATGTCAAAGGCTGTGGTTAGTGTCTCTGAGGGACCAGGAGACGCTGCTTCCTTCTCTTTTTCTCTTGGCAGTCGGCTGACCGGGCTGTCCCACACCCACCTCTCCACGAGCTGGGAGATGGTGCTGGGGGGAACCGGGGTCCCTCTCCTGCCCTCTCTCCGAGCTGCCCCCACGCCCGGCTCCCCCAGATTCCAGGCTGCCGTTTTCCCTGTGTAACTAGTTAATAACATGAGCACGAGTAATTTCTGAGTAGTCCCCCCGGAGGAAGCAGCCACTGGTTTTTCTTGAAGCTACTGGCGGGACTTGCCTGGGCTAATGCCAAGGTGTCGCTTTGACTTGCTGGTTGTTGGTGTTTGGAGCCGTTGTTTGTGTCTTAGCGGGTGGGCTGGATGAGATGAGGGAGCTGGTTGCTGGAGGAGAGGCCCAGTGGCCTGGTCCGCCGTGGGGCCCCATGTGCAGTGGGGTGCTCCAGCTGAAAAGTACGCCTTTGGGCAAGGCACGGCTGCAGCAATGCTTGTTAAACCCTGGGGTGGGTGGGCCCCCTGGTGTGACTGCACACCTGCTCCTGGCCAGCCCCTGAAAGAGCTCAGAGCTAGCAATGGGCTCCGCTCCCCACCTTGTCAGCCTCCCATCTCCACTCGGGCTCCACCTCCTCCCAGGAGTATGGAGCGAGCCATTGGTTCTGCGCTTCCCCATTGGGCGTCACCTCTGGGCCACCAGCGGGTCGGGGTCCTCACTGCATCCGTCCCACTGCCCCTGCTGCGGGGGCCACGCCCTGTGCTGCAGGTGTGGGATAAAGCCGCAGTTAGGGCAGTTCCTGTTCTAGTGGCCTCAGGCATGTCGCCATGTTGTTGCCTTGTACAGGAGGGGTTATGCCAGCTGTGCAGGGGCCCTGTTCACGCATCACACAGGCTGAGTAATCCCCAGTAAGTCCAGGGGAGCAATTTGTAGCCTGCGGCCGAGGATTGGGTCTCCCGGGAGAGATTGCCAGCTGTCCTCCTGGCTGCTAGTGCAGAGTCCCTTAGCCCCGGGGGCAGAGAGTTCGGGTCCCCATGTGGCTCCATTGCCATGAGCTGAGGGGTCAGTGCAACCCTGTCAGAATAGGGGAGCAGCGAGATCACCCGATCTCATGCCATCGTCATGCTGCTCTTTCTGCCCTGGGCACAGAGGGGCCAGGGGAAGGAGAGGGATCGGGCCAGCTGCATCGGTGCATGCAACTGTGTCTCGGTCAGATTGGAGAGGAGCGGAGAGCAAGTGGGAAATCCAGTGGGAAAGAAACAGCTGTGCGCGCTCATCCCCATGACCAGAAACCCGATTATTGCCGTCTGACAACTGAAATGAGCATAGCTGCCGCCTTGTTACGGCTGCCATCGGTTAAGAGGCAGAGGGCACGGCAGGCCAAGCAGAGCCTTTGCCCTCTAATGCGGGCTAGAGGCACCGATTAAGCTCCTCTGGCTCCGAGGTTGCCTCTCCTGGAGCGGATGAGCAGATGGAGCCGTGGAGCAGGCTGTTCAGAGAGCCGGCGCAGCTAGAGTCGGGGCTGGGGTGGGCAGTGATCTGGGGCTCCGTGGAGCTGGTCTGCCAGTCTGTCCCGCTGCCCGTGCCGATGGGTTTCAGCTCAGGGTGAGCAGCGCTGTCCTTGTCTCACCCTTGCCGAGCGAGCGGCTCACCGTGTGTCCTGCAGTGTCTGTGACTGATGATCTGTCCAGAGCCCGCTCAGGTCTTATCCTGCCCAGACCCACTCCCTCCTCTGCTGGGAACTTTGCATCCACCTTGGTGGGTCGGATCCTAGGGGTATGGAAATGGCAGCCAGCAGGGCGAGGGACTGCGGGGAGAGGGATAGGACAGTCCCCACAGCCCCTGGGGAATGGAGGGCTGTCCCTGTATCGAAGGGGACAGGGGCTTGTAGCATGTCTGGTCCTCTGTTGATCCCCAGAAGGGGCACAGCACAGCCATGCCAGGTCTCTCCCTTGGAATCGGACTGTCCCTCCCTACTGGAGAACAGCGCCGGCCCTGGAGTGCTTTAATACAGAGAGAGAGCTCTGTGTTTCGCCGCTGCGGAAACTCCCAGGGCCATATTTATTTTCGAGCCAGCCTCGAACCCTGCATGCCCAGATAGTGCATGCCCAGCCACTGGAGCAAACCCTGTGCTAGCCACAGGACTGGTGTGTGCTGCCCCAGGCAGGGCTGTCTCACCAGTGACAGGCATGGGGGCTTGGATCTCCCCAGGGGCCTGGTGCATTCGTTTGGCGTTCGTTCCCCTCAGCCAGCCAGCCCAGCCCTGGGGGACCATCTAGGGGTGGGAATCTTCATTAGAGGCACAAGAGGCTGCAGTCTTCTCCTCTCCCTCCAGACACCACCAGCGTGTTGTTAGCCAGCCCCTAGGAGCCAGCCAAGCAGCGCCCAGCTCAGTATCCAGGGGCGATTTGTAGAAGCAGGCAGAGCGAGGAGCTGAGCTTAATAATGGCTCATCATAGCCCCAACCTGTGCCAGGCCACGTGCCAGTCCCTCCCTCCCTCTCTGGTTCCATTCCCTACTCCGATCCCCAGCACGGCTCAGGAGAGGAGCAGACACACTCGGTCTTGGGCGCAAGCTGCTTCCCAAGACCTCACCCTCTGCGTGGCGATTTCACGGGCCCTGGTGGTGATTCGCAGTCACCCTCCGGGCAGTAAATGCACCTGGTGCTTCTGCCTCCAGGGCTGTTCTGGGCTGGCCCCGGGGCTACTGGCCGGTGGAGGCCAGAGGGAGATATTGGGGTGGTCTCGCTCGCTTTGTTGAGGCGGAGGTTAAGCGAGGGCAAAGCCGGATGGTACCAGAGCTCCCCTCCCCCCGCATGGCCTGCCGCTGCCTCCCCCAAGACCCAGGCCTTCAAGTGTCCTTTAGAGACTGTGAGAACTGGCAGCTCATGACACTGATGAGCTGAGTTTGGTCTGGGGGTGACGAGCAAAGGCAGTGCTCCCCTAAGGCCCGATGAAGGGGGTTTCCCCTCCCATTCTTACTGTTAAGGAGACTGAAGGAGATGCATGGGGGGGGGTCTGTCTGTCTGGACACATTAGAAGAGTAATTCTCTGCATGTCTGTGGCCTCTTCCAGGAGCCCAAGCTAGAGGGAGCCGGGCTGTACAGCAAGAACTCCCCTTTCTGCTTCAAGCTGCTTTCTCCCTGGCCCTTCCAGCTCAGTTCAAAGCACTTCCCAGACATTGATCAGTTTAGCCTCCCCTCCACGAGGTCGCTGGGTATAATTAGCCCCATTTCACAAATGGGGAAACTGAGGCACAGAGCGAGCCGAAGGGCCCGACTCCCAGACCTGCTGAGCGTCCTCGGCTCCTGCCGACTTTGGCTGGAGCTGGGAGCTCTCAGCAGCTCTGGAAGTCGGGCTCTGCCAGGCTGGGCCAAGGCCCTGACTTCCAGCCACCTGCATGAGCCCCAGGCTCAACCCACCGGCCCAGGCTGTGCTGTTGCCCGGATGGGAGTGTGAGCGATCCCCTGTCGTCATTCACGGGGTGAAGGAGCCCCGGGAACCCAGCTCTCTGGATTAGCGACAGCGAGCGGTGGGGTGAGGGGGAAAGAACCCCGGTGAGTTTTTAACAGCTATTGCCTCCTGCCACGTAGCATGCCGCCCTCCGGGCTCCCGCGCCGACGGGGAGGGGATGTCACTCGTTCCCAGCTCCCAGCAGCACCGCTCTCGTCTGGAAATGAACCATCACGCACACTGGCTGGCTGTAGGGGCCGCCCGGCCCCGTGGAGCACTGGTTAGCGCGGGGGGAGGGGCAGGGAAGCTCTTTGGGTCAGTACGGTGCGAGGGGAGGGTGTTCAGTGCAAGTGATGCAGAGGGTGGGGGTATCACCTGATGTCGAGGAATGTTGGGGGGGTTTCAGCTAATCCAGTCCCTTTGCCAGGGCCGCCCTATAGACTACCTGCTCTCCTCCTTACCAGTGGCCCTGTGGGCACAGACTGGAGGTGGGACTCCCAGGCACCCAACCGCTTGAGGGGCTCCAGCCTGCCTTCCTCCCACTGCCTGCTAGACAATTAGCGCCTGCCTGCCGCGCTCCTAATCTGGTTTTGTAGCACCTGACTCCTGTTAAATCAATATTGAGCTGGCACTTGCGACGGCAGAGCTACGCGGGGCGGGCGATAGCGGGGTGCGCAAGACCTAGCACACGCTCCCCCACCCCCAGTGTCTCCAAATAAGCCCCCCCCCCCGCCAATCCCAGACGAGGAAGAAGTGAATAATCCTTTTGGGACAGCCGCGGGAGCCCCAGCCCCTGCTATGTGGCCGGTATGTTGCCATGACTGCAGGGGAGCAGAGGTCAGGGCCCAGATGGGCTCTGTCCAGGCTGATCATTAGGGATGTCCGTGGCGTGTTTATGAGTCCCTGAACGACCTGCTCAGCCAACTTGACCCCAGGCCGGTAATGAGTTAAGGAGGTTGGAATCGGGAGGGTGGGGGTGCCGGGCGCAGACGCTCTGTCCTCGGGCGGTCTGAAAGGCCCAGGAACTGGTCCTCAGCCTTAATTGGGGAAAATAGGCGGCTGGAATGGATGGTGGCACTTCACATGGGGCGGGGGTTGCTGTGGGGAGGGTCCAGGCTTTAGAGCTGTTCTTGAGGTGTGCGGAATGAGCGGTTTTGTGGGCATCGCCCAGACTTTGCTTGGTGTGACCCATTGACGCTAGCTGGGAGCCGTTGCAGAAGCAGTATCTTTCTGGCCACCAAGGAGAGCCAGCCTGGCCCTGCCCACTGGCAATAAACATCCAGGCTACAGCAGTGCCAGCGAGGAGGGCGCTGGACTGGGATTCAGGAGTCCTGGCTTCTATTCCTAGTTCTGCCATTGACTCGCTGCATGGCCTCTGGCAAGTCACTCCCCCCGCTCTGGGCTGAATTTTCCCCAGCTGCAGGGATGTATCCTGCAGCACGTCCTAAAAGGTGGCTCTGGTTGGCTGCAGGAGGGAGCAGGCTCCGGCGGGGAGCGCCTCTGCCGGGAAGTCGGATGTCTGGATGGTGCCCGGAGGCACGGCTGATTGTAACGGTCTTTGCTGGCCCCACTGGCCCAAGCAGGGCTGTGGTTCTGGAACAGCTGGCCGTGGGGAGGGATGGGGAATGGGACCCTGATGTTCTCCCTATCTTTGCTGGGCACTAGGTCATCCGAATTACACTGTTCCCCCTTCTTGTGGTGCCGTCTGCAGGGTGGCTGGTGATACTGTTTAATGCATTAGCCTTTCAGATCCGCTGGCCTGTTTTCAAATCCTGCCAAAATCACAGGGGAGCGCGAGGTTGGTGGTAACCGGCTAGTTCTTGGCTGATGTTTGTGCGTCACAGCATGCCCTCCCCCACCACCCCACCCCCAGGGGACCAGGCCTGGCTTTCGATGCAATAGCCGGGACTCAGTGGGTCAGGCTTGGTTGGCAGTGGCTGGGCTGTAAGTGGGTGCAGGACTGCAATAAGGGGGGCTGCTGGAAGGGTCAGGGCATTGGCAGAGCGTGGTGGGGAGCTGCAGGCTGGACTAGCGGGGAGGGCTTCCTGGGAGGTTTGAGGGATGACGACAGAGCGTGGGGTGCTGGTGAGGGGTGGGTGAGATCTTGCATAGCCGGGGGGTCACTGGTCAGGACTGAAGTGCGTTGAAGGGTCAGGGCTGGACTGGCAGGGGGTGTTGCAAACTGCTTTGGAGAATAATAGTCTGGTGTCGCTCCGCAGGGCAGCCTGCATTTTCCAGCCATGCAGCCACTGGGAAATCTGCCTGAGCATCCGCCTTCCCTTGCCCTGTGTGCTGTAGCTCTAACCCGCCGACTGGTTCAGTGTGGCTTGTAAAGAGATAGGGTTAAACGCCCAAGGGGAAGAATGCCTTAAAGCCCATGTGCCAGCTCAGAAACGAGTGTTGCCTTTAATACACCATCCTTCAATCCTTATCTCGCCTAATTTATTGGACATAACTAGTGGCGCTGATGGATTCGTGGCTTAGACCTTGGCTTCTAAATTTCAGCATTAATAATCTCTCCCTTCATTCTGCTCTCCAGATGTCTTTAATTTATCTGCTTATTCAGTAGGGGTGCAACCTAATGTCCTCTCTGCCAGTGCTAATGTGGCCCAGGGACAATAAATTTTGACTTGTAAAAACATTTCCAGCTGAATTAATTGACCTCTTTGTGCCTGGCACTCCTGACCCTCCTCCCTTTTAGGTGATTGCCGGGACGGACCCTAATAAATGGAATCCATGTCAGCTCCCAGCCTTCCTCTGCCCTCTCCCTCCCCCTTTGTGTGCAAGAGACCGAGCCGTGGACATTTGGAGGGAGGTGGAGAAAAGGTATTGCTTAATCTGGAGTCAGTTTTGGAGCACTCGTCCAGAGCAGCCTCCCCGAGTCCCCCCAGAGTGGCGAGTAATCACAAAAGCATTTCCAGACACAGTCCGTTCTTCCAGCCACTTCCTCTCTTTGGGAACGCTGCAGTTAGCGCCTGAGTTGTGTCATAACAATCGAGTCCTCTCCGCCCCTGTTTGCCACGCTGGAAGGGGCCCCGCAGGGCTCCGCGCTCTTCACAGGGCAGCCGGTTCTGCTTGACCCTCACGCACAGGGAAGGAGAAGGCTGTTGGGGGCAAAGAGGGGAGGGAGCTGGGGCTGACCGGACACCCATGTCCTCTGGGTGATTACCATCGGGAATGAATATCCATCCCCTCCCACCCCCCGGAGCATGTCGTGTCCCTAGCGTGTCACTGTTCCGGATCCTAGCCATTCCCGGGAGGGTAGAAATCGAGCTCTCCTGGCAGGAAGAAGGTACCACCCCCGTAGGAGGCCTCATCTAAAGCCCACTGATAGCAATGGAAAGACGCCTGTTGCCGTGGTGAGGTTTGGATGAAGCCGTAGAAGCATGGGCCCTGCAATGTGCTTCATGGCTTTTCCATGAAGACGTACAATGGTTAGTCCTGTCTAAAGTGCGGGTTGGCCTGACTCAGCCCTGCTCTGGCGAGCCATCAAACCTAAGCTGGAATAACAGGTTTGTTCTAAAACCAAATTGCCCTGACAGACGATTGTAATCACAGAAGCAGCCTGTGAATTTCCTCTGGTTTGGTGAACCCCAGTTGAGAGTTTTGTAAAGCCAAACCCACAAGGTCTCTCCTTCCCTTGCTTAGAACCGATCATTTGGGGAGGGAAAAGTGCGGGAATGATTAGTTGATGGATTGAATCAGCTGGTGGGGCCAGGCTATATGAGCTGTGGTCATTAGCTGGAGCCCCAACCCATCGCCACCACCTCCCACCCTCTTCCCCCAAATTTTCCACTCAGCCGTGCTCCTTTGGGAATTCACGTTGCTCAGCCCGGCTCTCCAGTCAGAACCGGTCTCTTGTCACCATCAGCCCTTGGGAAAAATCCACATAAAAACAGAGACAGGTGTAAAGTGCTTTCAATTTATGGTGCCCCCAAGCCTTTAATGGGCTTTCTATGGCCACTGATATTCCAGGGAGTTTTACTAGGTGATAAACCAACGGCACACGACCATTTTACTAAATATGCCGCTAATCAGGTGCAGTTCCCATGTACAGGATCTGGACAGGAGTCGGGGGTGTGTCCGTGTGTGTGCACATGTGCGTTCTGAATAACACCAAGCATCGGTGACACGGTTGGCATGTCCCAAGAGCTGCATGAGCACTAATTAACCCTTGCGATAAGGGCAGTCTGCTCACCCCGGCACTACAAATGGCGAAATTGACACCCAGAAATGGGAAGTGAGTTGGGGCAGGGTCACACCAAATCAGTGCCAGCGTTGGGATTAGATCCCAGGCAGTCCTGTGTGCTCAGTGCTCGAAGCCACAGTATTATGGACAGGGCTGGTAACTCCACCTGTTATTGTGCCGGCTATTACATCCCATCATAAGACCCCGCTTCAGTTGCTTTTAACTTGGCCAACTTAAACTGTTTGGGCTGAGATGTCCTACGCAGGGTGTCTGCCTCAGGCTGAATTATTACTGTTATGATTTTTGAAAGTCTCAGCCAAAACAGTTAAGCTATTTCTGAGAGGCAGGCAAGAGAACAATAAGTTGTTTCGCAACGTTACAAAAATTCTGGCGACCTTTTCTTTGACCATCCCTGGTGCCCCCAGGGTATGGAGCAGGGGCTTGAAATTTGGCAGGGTGGGGGCCTGAATGTTAGGGAGGTGCCCTTTGTCATCCATGTGAAAATCCGTCCAGATTTGCCTAAGAGAGAAGCCTTTGAAAAATCAGTTTGCAGCTACTCAGTAGTGACACTTTCGATCTTAGCGGCTAAAAACTCCAGAGAGTCCATCCTCACTGAGCATGCCCCAACATTGAGCAACTGGGGTGAAGCTACACCTGCTGATAGTGGGAGGGCAGAGTGAGGGCAGCTGGCTTCAGCAGTGTTACTGAGCATGCTCAATCCGGGTGAGCCCACTCAGTACAAACTAAGCAGCAACTCTGGGGAGCAGGAGGGGCACGTGACCCCACATGCCCCTTCCTCCACGTGTCACCTCTGCCTTCAAGCTGATTCGGGCTTGACTTGGGCCGGGCACCAGATCTGAAAGTGGAAAAAATAGTATGTGATCATGTCATGAAAGACTGTACGAGACATACAAGCTGGCCGAATTACTGGTGCACAGGCAGCCCTACTGTGGGCATTTCCGAATGTTTGAGTGCTTGACTTTGCCACCCTAATAATGTTATTTTAACATAGATTTTGTGTGTGTTTTATATTGACAGAGGGTGTGTATGGGACGCAGAAGCAGCAGGCTTATCACGTTGTGTGCGCGCGTGTGAGGGTGTGTATGGGACGCAGAAGCAGCAGGCTTATGTTGCATTGTGTGTGCGTGTGAGGGTGTATATTGGACGCAGAAGCAGTTGATGCGAAGGGTGTTTGATTAACTGTTTGAAGCGAAGGGTGGTGATTAACTGCTGTTGCTATCAAGTCCAGCCCGTTGTTGTTCTATTAAAATGAAACAACAGTCAGGACAAAGTGATCCTCTCCAACACTCAACAGATCTTGTCCTGCCTCTGAATTCTGCTCTCCGTGCGGCCCCATTGAAATCCCTCGGCTAGCCCGGGTGTGAATGAGAGCAGCGCTGGGCCCCCTGTGGATTGGTGGGGTCACTGCTTCTGGGCTTGGCCATATGGGAAAGTTTTGCTGATTAAGCCACTGTAGTTATATGGCCAGTCTTGTCCCAGAACATCCCCATGGCTGTACTGGAATAGCCAGGTTGGTTGAAATCCACCCCTCGCTTAGACTGGAACAGCTGCCCGCTGCAGACAAGGCCTTAGCCGTGACTAATTTTCACTTGAGAGCTCTGGGAGATGAGCCGCATTCAGCTGCTGTTCGCTTACCATAACCATAGCGGCGAGCGAAGCCCCAGCAGCAGGATCCCTGGCACAGGTAGCACGGGGAAGGCTCTCAGAGTTGGCACGGGGGCACTTGAGACGCAGGCTGTTGGGGAAATGGCGTCTGTTTACTTGTCAGTTGAGCGAACGTTTTCAGGGGGGACCTGGTTCCCTCTGTAGGCACCTAAATGAAGTGGCCCCGTTTCCCAGGGGATGAGAGTCTGTGGCAGCCCCGCTGGGATTGTGTGCTCTCTTTGGGCTGCAAGGCTTCTCTCTCTCCTAGGGCTGATGAAAGATAAGCATCCCTGTAGCTCAGGGCTGTAACTCCTGCCTGGAGGAATAGGATATAAACCAGAGTGCTTCGCCTGGGCCTCCGAGGGGGAAGCAGCCTGCACGGCCTTCCTGTGTGTCCCCCCTGGAGTTCTCCTTCCCCTGCCCTGCCCCAGTCCTGCTCTCCTGCTGCGGCTTGGGACCCTGTGGCAAACTGGGAACGTGCAGTGGGCCAGTCCTCAACATGACACTGTGGTAACAGTAACATGACGTTAGTCAACAACAGTCGATCACTAGCAGCCTGCCAGCCTGTATCCTGAGGGGGAGATTTTGCAGCTGTATCCAGGGGAGCCCTATTAGACTTGGGGGTGTTTTTTTTTAATGGAAAAACTGGGGGATGTTGTCATACTAATACTCAGCCTTTAACACAGTGCTCTGTAGTTCTTCAGGGCTTCCCAGACACTCACCGAACTAATCTCCCCAGACCCGTGGCACAGTAAATATTGCTGTGCAGATGGGGAAGACGAGGCAGAGAGGTGAAGGGACTTGCCGCAGATCAAAGCATGAGTTGGTGACAGAAGTGGGAGAAGACGTTAGGAATTCCTGGCAACCAAAGGCGGGCTGCTTTCCCTAGAGCAAGATCGCTGTTGATCTAACGCCCTGTCCTCATTGCAAGGGAAGCAGTGCTAGCAGCAACAGGATGGGCTGGACAAAGCCTGAGAGGTATCTGCCACTCAGGAGTCTAATCCTGCACCGATGCTGGGTAGGTTCTGATGGGTCCTTTTCTCCCCGATCAGCCACGACTAAACCATGTGCTAGCTCAGTTTCCGTGGCCCGTTCTCCTGACAGGGCCGTCTGTCCGAGAGCCTCAGGAGCCGAATGCTGCCATAGACTATTCCCTGCAGTGGTGTGTAGCACAATTTTTTAACTGACTGCTCAGATCACAGACCAATCAGGTGGTGAGGGGCACTGCATTAGCCAGGGCAGGGTCTGCAAGCACCATTTCTAGCAGAGGTTTGTGCACACAGAGGTCACGCTGAACCTGGCTGGGTGCATTGGGCCAGCTCACGGCTGGCATTCTGCGTCCCTGCGGGCTGAGCCAGGAAGGGAATGGGAAGACTCCAGGTGGAGTTTGGCTCTCGATGGCTTCCCCTGACCTCTGTGCATAGAGGACACTGACGTGCCAGGTATGGCAATGGGAGAGTGGTCATGCAGCAGCATGGCCCCTGCCCGGTACCTCCCCGAGCACACTCGTTTTCCACTTCCCCGCTCACGCGAGTGCGGCGGGCTCCGGCAGGGATGAAATGAGACAGAGCTGAGGTGGTGGGGAAGGAGACACGCTGCCTCTCTGGCTGCACACCTGAGAACATGCTGATGAATGTGTTTACTTAATTAATTGGCTATGTGAGAGCAGGAGCGTGGTCTGGTGTAAATCTACCAGCGTAGCGTGGGGCTTGGCAGCCTGCAACACAGCGGATGCAAGACTAGACTTTAAATAAGGCTGCAATTATTGTTTGAATAATTGAAGAACAATGGGCAGGCCTCGGCACTCGGCGGAATGGGCTCTGATCCGTTGCCAGGGCGTGGCTCTTGGACTCGCAGGCGCTGATGGCAGAGGCCCCGGGCGCCTCGTCGGGGGGATGTTTGGCCGTAGGGGAGTGGGGCTTAGCTCCTGCAGGGCTGGGCCAGCGTTGAGCAGAGCTGCCTGTTTACCAAGTACCTGTGTACTCGCTCCAGCCAGTGAAAACCATGGCGCCTGGGGGTGACAAGTGAGCAAGTGAAGGTGGGGAGCAAAGGCTAATCTCCCCCCCCACACACACACCTCTGAGTGCCTCCCTCTGCGTTCTGGGATCTCCCACTTGTAACCCCCAGCCCCGAGGATCACTAGGAGCTGGGGGTAGTTCTGTTGCGGGGCTAGGGTCTGCCACACCCCACACTGCAGCACCTCCTCGCCCGACCCAACCCAGGAGTGCTGCTGGCAGGCGCCAGCCCTGTGCGCTGGTTAGAGGTTGTAGCAGGGGCTGGGGATGCGTGAGGCCTGTCAGAATGGCCGTGGGGATAGAGCGGCGCCCCCAGCTGGCCCAGTCCTGAGTCCTTCCACCCACCTCAGCCACGCAGCTCGGCCCTGACCCGCAGCGCCCCCGGCTGGCCTGGCCCTGACCCGCAGCGCCCCCGGCTGGCCCGGCCCTGACTCGTAGCGCCTCCGGCTGCTCCAGTCCAGAGTCCTTCCACCCACCTCAGCCACGCACCTCGGCCCTGACCCGCAGCGCCCCCGGCTGGCCCGGCCCTGACCCACAGCGCCCCTGGCTGGCCCAGTCCAGAGTCCTTCCACCCACCTCAGCTATGCTCCTCGGCCCTGACTCGTAGCGCCCCCGGCTGGTCCAGTCCAGAGTCCTTCCACCCACCTCAGCTATGCACCTTGGCCCTGACCCGCAGCGCCCCCAGCTGGCCCGGCCCTGACTCATAGCGTCCCCGGCTGGCCTGGCCCTGACACTCAGCACCTCTGGCTGGCCCGGCCCTGACTCGTAGCGCCCCCGGCTGGTCCAGTTCAAAGTCCTTCCACCCACCTCAGCCACACACCTCGGCCCTGACTCGTAGCGCCCCCGGCTGGCCCAGTCCTGACCCGCAGCGCCCCCGACTATTGCTGGTGTCCCTTTTGGTCATGCCAGGCGGTGTGATGGGTGAGTGCTTTGAGCACTAAGGCTTGGGACGAGACCAAGGAAAAGCAAATTCTTTGAGAGGCTCGTGCTCCCAGAGGAGCTGGTTCTTGCCAGCGGACTGCAGCGATCTGACAGTCTTCGCGTGGTTTGAATGGGGCTCAAACCCAGCTGAACTGGTCCCGTGACGCTACCAGGTGAGGGCGTCTGACTGGAGCAGGTGGAGTCCTGAGCCCAGGCTGTAGCAGTTCCTACTCCAGCCCGTCCCTCCCCACATCTGGAGTGGCACGATCAGGCGCTTGCTGTGGGCGTGTTAATCTCCTTGGTGCCAGCTGTGTCCTGCCAAAGGGCAGCGCTGATCCTGACTCCCACACCGCCCAGCGGGGCGATGGGACCCTTTCCGTGGGTGAGTCAGGCCCCTGGACACTAGGAATGCTCTGGCCAAAGGACAACAAGTCGCTAGCGGGTGGGATGCACGTCTTCGCTTGGGCGGCTCTTGCTCCGAGCAGCATCTCGGCCAGCCAGCGCGGCGCCCTGGCGCGGCGAGAACGCGAGGCCTACCTGACAATTGATTTAAATCATTTTCTAGAGAACCTTTGTCAAATAAAAAGCCTTTAATCACATTTGTATCCATTCCCGGCCTCGGTAAATCAATTTGAATTGAGCCGGGTGCCACGGTTACAGCTGATTAGTGTGTGTGTGTATGGTCAGATTAATGCCAGCCGGGTTCACTTAATGGGGTCACCATCATTAGCTTCTGGGTAAGCCTCGTAAGCGCTAATGTCAAAAGAGAGCGCCGTGCGGAGATGTGCTGCTCCGGGGGCGGTCCTGCTCTCTAGCTCCTCCCTCCCTGTCCAGCCCCTCTTCCTAGCTACTGCCCGTGGGGGGCTTTCCTTCCCAGAGCGCTGAGCGTGCCCTCCAGGACTAGGCTAGGCAGAGAGACCCTGTGCTGAGCTTCCTCCAGAGCCTCCCATTCAGTGGAAGATGGAAGGGCCCTGACCCTATGGCTCCCCAGGGATCTGCCATCTCCACTCCTCCCCCGCCCCGGTCTTTGGCCCTCTGCAGCTTTCATAGCTTCCTCCAGCTGTGCCAGCCCCCAGCAGCTGCCCCCAGCAGGGAGGGAACTATTCCATCCTGGCAGGTTTGGGCTGAGCCCAGCAGAGGCTCCCTTTGATGTCTGGCGGCCCAGGCTGTATTTGGTGCTCACAGCATGCCTGGCTGGTCTGTTCTGGCTCTGCCCGCTCTGACCCATCACTGCAGCAGCACCACTCAGCCATTGGGCACATGGCTGGGCCCGGGTACGGCACCATAGGACTTGACTTCTTATTCTGCCTGACCCCTGGTGTCCCCCAGTGCTCGGCAGAGTCCCCGGGCATAACACAGCCACGTGTGCTCCTCGACAAGAAGCGTGGGACAGTGGGGAGGGGACTGGCCTAGCCGTCAGCAGACCTAGGATCTATTCCGCACTCCGCCAGGTGACCGTGGGCAAGTTGCTGCCTTGCTCCGTGCCTCAGTTTCCCCATCTGTAAACAGGGGACTAGGATACTTTATGCAGCTTCCTAAAGTGCTTTGAGGTGACAAGGAGGTGCACAGAATTATGATTATACCCCAGCTAATGCCTGTCTGCTTTGCTAGAAAAGCCTGAGGTGATGACCTGTGAATACTGTTACCTGTGCCTCTCCTATGGAAGTGAGCCCAGGGACGAGGCCTGCCCCCTTGCGCTGGACTGGAACAGTCCCCCACTGCCTGTCCGTGTCCCTTTGTAGAGCTCTGTCACGCTCCTCCATGCAGCACGCAGGCCACTGCCCCGCTCGGGGGGAGCTCTGAGCTCCCAGCTCTGCCCATGTGTCACCCCCAAGGCTGTCGGGCTGAGACGGAGGAGGGCAGAGGTGGCGTTGTAGCCAGCTCCCAGCACCAGCTCTGGCTGCTGTCCTGGGGAGGCTCCGGGGGGGCAGGTGGCGCGCTGGCTGGCCGTAAGGCACAGGGCCTGGCTTGTTGTGGGTCAGGCAGGTAGCTGGCTGCGTTTTCCATCCTCCCAATTGCTCTATATGGCGTCCTCCGTTCCTTTCACACTCTCAATTATTTATAATTATAGCGCTGGCAATCTAGACTGCTGTGTCCTATCCCATTAAGGGGAGCGGAGGGGGGGAGGAGGAAGGAAAAACGTGGACAGCAGTCGCCCGCTCGGGGGCAAACATGCACCACGCCTCCCTCGAGCCTCAGGCAGCAGCAGGAGTGCCAAGGCCTGGTGCTGGTGGGACCCGCCGGGCTCTCCTGGGCAGTCCCCCGATGCTCCCTGCACCGCCGTGCGTAGTAGTGAATATGTGGGGCAGGGAAGGTGTGCGGGGGGGGGTTTGCTGAGTGGGCTGGGTGAGGATTCGGGGGTGGGTGGGTGCTGGGAGAGGCGGGTCTGACGCGGCTGTCGGTGCCGCAGACACCCTCCCTCTTCTCCCGCTCGCCACCCGCACCTTTCTGCAGCGGCTGCCCCAATCCAGCGCTCGCGTGGGGGCCCCAGTTCCTGCTGGCTTTGCTACTGCCTGCCGGTATCTGGCACGGTCCTTCCCCAGGCTCGCCCCGGCGTGGATTGGGTGAAAGCTGGGGAGCGGTCGCGGGCAGCAGAGGGCTAAGCAGGGTTGTGCTGGGGAGGCGTGTGACTGAAGTGTGCCCATTGACTCAGAAGGCCACATCCACTCCTGCCGTGTCTGTAGCACGTGGCTCTGCGTGTGTGTGGGAGCCACTCGGCCCCTTGTCCTGCCACGAGCCCGCTCCGTGGCCCCAGAATGCTTTGTGGTGCTTGGAAGGAGACCGCGGTCGTTACGGTGGCTTCTGAGGAGGGCAGGACACGGGTTGGGAACAGCTTTGCACTTGCCTGTGCCGACTGCTGGTGACAGCCTGGGAGGCGGGGGCGGCTGGGCATCCCTGTCCAAATGCACCGTCTCCTTGGTCCCTCCTGCCGAGAGGATCAACCCCTTGGGAGCCGTTTAGGCCCCATCACCACAGCAAACGCTGTGTTGTCGGGGGGTGGGGGGGATCGTGGATGGGTGCACGGGGAGCTGTTGGTGCCGTGACGCTGAGCTGCGTGGGAGCCCTGGACAGCCCCGGCTGCTGGAGATTTTTATCGGGTGGTCTGGTCCTGTCGGCACAGCTGCGGCTGATCCATGTGATAACACGTTCCCCATGCGTGCTAACATGTGCTTTGTGGACAGGCCTGTAACAACTGGGCCCTGGCAAGCCCTCCTGCTCCCTCCCCTCCGGCTCTGCTGCAGGCTGTGTGGGAAAGGCCCTGTACTCCCAGTTCAGCACCCGCTGGCTGATCAGCATCCAGCTCACGGCCATGGTGGCCCCCCCAAGGAAGGGGAAGGAGAGGCCTCGCATGACACCTCCTGTGCCTTGTGTGGCCGTGCTCAGAGGCGGATCCAGGATCCAGTACGCAAGGTAAAGCTGTGAGGGGCTGAAGCACTCCCAGGCGGGCACGGGGGGATGTCCTGCTACGCCCGACTGGAGAGCAGGGTGTCTGCGCCCCGCCCAGCATCCCAGACACACTGGAGAGGAAACGTGCGGCTCTGAAGCGTGCGCCGCAGTTCACGTGGCTTCCCCGCAAGCCTCCAGAGGAGCGATAAACAGATCTTTGCATCCCAGAGCTGGTTAATTTGTTTTCAATAGGTTTCAATCAATGAAGTGTGGTCCCCGGGAAGGGAAAAGTGCACCAGTAATTGGCTAAAATAAATCACTTGGCACTTCCCACGCAGCCCTGGCTGAGCTGCCAGGCCGAGGGGCCCGGGCTTCCGAACAAACCTGCCAGTGGGGTTTGTTCCCTCGCTCGCTCGCGCTCTGTCTCGCTGCGGCTGGGTGGCACCATGGGAACCGGGCCCTGGGGCAGCAAGGACAGGCCGTGCCTTGCGTGGCAGTGATTAATGCTGCCCTCTGCGCCCGCCAGGAGGACCTTGGTGCTGACGTCATCTCAAGCTGCTGGCTCGTTTGTTTTGCTTTTCCCTCCCTCGTGCCCTTCCCCTCACTGCTCCTCCTCCTCCTCCTCCTCCTCCTCGGAGCTTTGCTGTCCCTTCAGGGCTGCCCCCCCTTGCCACAGCTGCTTTTGGGCTAGGGGCTTCGACACAGTTTGAACCTGCAGCGGAGCAGGGGCATCTCCCCAGGCAGGGATTTTGGCTCGGAGGTGAAATTGCTGACAAGCTGGCTCCCCTCCTCCCCATCCCTGCTGGCACTGCTGACTGCGCCTTCGGTCCGGTGGCGCTAGGGGGCGGATCTGTGGGCCTGGGCACCCCGGCGCATTTCCCCGTCGGATCAGCTGACTCGAACTCAGCACCTGTGTCCCGTCCCCCGCCACCCAGGAGCAGTGTCCTGCCTGGCCTGGAAGGATGGGCTGCCATGATACGGGCCGTGGAGAGCATGAAGAACTAAGGCCCCATCCTGCATCCCCAGCTTTTCCCATCCCCCACGGTGACCTGTGCTCTCATGGTACCCATGGCAGCAGGCCTGGGGCCCCAACGTGAGAGCATGGCCCCAAGGAGCTGGGAGGTGACGGCTGTTAGTTGGTTACAACCTAGGAAGGATCTGGGGAGCCCCCCCGCATCCCAACCAACCCTGAAACCGTTCCCTGTGAGACGCCCCGGACATGCAGCAGGGAGGGTCCCGTCCCCTAGGGAGACTCTCCCTGGTCGCGCTTTGCATTGCCAGCAGGCTGCCGGCTCAGCAAACGGACTCCATGCTCCAAGCCTAATGAAACGCTCCTGCCTTAACGAAAGCAGGTGCCACCTGATCGGAGGAGGTCAGTGCCTCCCCCGGATCACAGCTGGAAACCACCGAGGGCGAGTGTTGGGAGCCTACCTGTAATTACTGCACACGGCACCTAGATTGCGCCATTCCAATTAATTAAACACGGCAGCGACTCCAACTGCGCTCCCTGGCCTCGTATGGTGCCATATTCTTCACCTCAACTGTCTGGGCTGGGGCTGGGTTTCAAATCTGGGCGGACGTGTCACCTGCGGAAAACGGTGGGGTTCAGCTGGAACCTCGCGGCCGGCAAAACCTGTAATTAGAAACCCTCGTGTCCCGGCGACGGGTCTTTCAAGCTGTCAGAAGCCACAATCCAGCCATTTGATACAAGACTGTCATTACTGCACTGAACCTATTAGCTGCAGGTAAATAACACATTGTGCTAGGGAGAGAAAGCCGGCAGGCGGGGGAATTGGCTGGCTCTTAATTAGGCCCAGCGGTGCAAAAGATGGATGATTTACCCTTCTAATTTCCTACCTGAGAACCACGTTTCCGGGGTCCTGCCTAAGCGCTGGAGGGGCAGAGTGCTGAGCTAGCAGATTCCAGCCCTTCCCGCCTGGTGGGCCTCCCAGGGCCTTCCCCCCTTCCTTGTTTAGTGGGACATTGATGGGGCCCTGCTGCCAGCAGCTGCTGGGCAGGGGGATGTGATCAGGGCTGTTATCAGGCAGTGCAGCTCCTGATCCCGGGCCAAGATGGAGCAAGGCAGAAGCCAAGCTAAGCAGGCTGCAGTGGGGACAGTTCTTCCTCATCCGCTCCATGTAGGTTGGGGGAGGCACTGGCACAGGGGGTGGGGCCCGGCTGCACACTCCTGAGTGGGGAAGTGACCTTGGGGGGGTGTCTGGCTTTAGTGCTTATCCATAACCCCTGGGGAGGCCTCCCACGCCCCCATCTCGTGGCTTGTCCCCACAGGAGCAGGGTGAGAATGGCTGTCTGCGGCAGATGGGTGGTACCCGGATTGCCCCGCACGTCTGCCCTGTGCCGGCGCTGAGCTGCCAGCTCTCTTCTTCTCCATGGAGCCCTCGCCTTCCCCCCGGCTGGCTGGCTGGCTGGGTGCCATCGTGTGTCAGCGGCTGATAGGTGTCAGAGCAGCCCCAACCAGCGGTCAAGCAGTGTACGGATGTGTGCACACGTGTCTGCACCACGCTGTGCGTGCGTAACCACTGCGTGTTGCACGCGTGCATCTGTCCCCCCCCCCCGTGGTTGTGGGAACACACTGGCACGCACGTGCCCGCTCACGCCCTACGCTGGCGCCTGCCCGTCAGTCTGTCGTTTGCATTGCAGCAGCACGGCCGTGTACCAAGGCCCCCTACGGGGTGGTTGTGACACCCTGCCCACCCCAACACAGACCTGCCCACCCGCTCGTGCCCAGGCGTGCCCGCTCTGGTCAGTCATCCTGGCCTACACCTCCCATCACAGGGCGGGGCTGGAGGTATCGCGTCAGTTTCATGAAGCCAGGTGCTTGGACTCCTACAGTTAAAATCCCCCTTCCCAGCGGTTTCTCTTCCCGCAGATACCAGCGTGAAACAATTGATGGTCTCAGGTCCAGGCAGGGGATAAATCTGTGCCTGCCACGGCTTTTAAAGTGCCTGTCTGGGTGACATATTTGGTTGGTGTGAAGGTCTGGATGGAAAATCAATCACCAGGCTCTATCCACGCCCGCCGCCCCCTTTCGTGCTGCATTTTCATTGGCCAGTCTGCAGGTTCGGTACACTAGCATCCATCTCTATTTGTGTCAGGCCGGATTGCCTTTGTCTTCCGCATGGATCCCACCCCAGAGAGCCGTATTCAGTGGCCACCGTTCTGGAGCTCCACCTGGGAAATTAATGACTAGGGGAGGGGCATTTTCCGGGAGTGAGCGGGGCCCAGGGGTTGTCCCCTGCCTGCCTCTCGCACACAGGTGGCCACCCCTTCACACCACCTCGTGGAGATGTGGTACTGCCTCTGGGCAGGGCAGCTGTGCGGCGACACCGTATTCGCTAGGTGAAACTGGGCCGTGGGCAGAGTGCTGGCACAGGGCTGGTTCCCGTGAGCGCTGTTTTTTCTCGAATCCTCCTGTAGCAGGATCCTGATGCTTCTCGTCCCCAGGAGCCCGTGAGAGGTTTCGTTTTGCCTCTTGTTACCATAGCTCCCTCTGAAGCCCACGTTCTCAGTCTGAATACGGAGATCGCTTCTCTCGATGCAGCCACCTCTGGGGTGGGCTGCCTCCACCAGCTGCTCTGATTCGGGGGGGAGTGAGCAGTAACTTGCCAGGCTGGCCCCGCAGGGAGTGCATGTGGAGGCAGAATGGGGCCGGGACTCTGGGGCTCCCCCATTTCCTTTTGTGGGAGGCACTGGGATGACCACAAGGGGCAGGACTTGGACGTGACCTGTCTTCTAGCTAAGGTGTTGGGATCCGGCCCCCCTCCCTGTAGTAGCTGAGCCCCTCACAATCTGCCCATAGTTATCCTAATAGCTAAGGCAGTGCGCTAGTCCCCCTTTGATGGAGGCTGAGTGACTCGGAAGGGAGTTGGGGGCAGAATAGGAGTTGACCCTGGGTCTCCCGTATTGGAGGCAGTGCCGTAACCACTGGGCCATCTTTCCTCTGCCTCCCAGCTGACGTCCCTTCCGGCAGCACACAGCAGCCCATAATCCTCTTCTGGGCCCTGGGTCTACCTCCTGCATCTCCCAGCCTGCGTTTCCCCAAGAGGTTTCCTTGCCGAGCCCTGGCCAGGCCCAGCCCACGTAGCTGGGGGGCCCTGGGAGTGTGGCTGCGGTAGGACAGCTGCCAGTGTCACCTGGAGATCTAGGACATGGGTGGGGAGGTGCGGGCGAGGTGCTCCAGGGTGGGAAATGAGACTAGGGAGAAAGGGCCTGATTCTCCGGGCGGGGAGAGGCTGGCTGTGGTAGAGGGGAGGGGAGGTTTGGGGTCGAACCGGGGGGTGGGTGTGTGGCAGGAGAACACGTCGCCATGCAGTGGGTTACATCTGGGACTCCGGGACATGCCTGTAGAATAACTCAGGGCAGAGGCTCTGTCTGTGATCTGCCTATCCAAGGCTGTAGCCCAGCCCCTGCCCCAGTTGTCAGTCTGTTCCACACGGGGCAGTCGTAGGCCCAGCTGTGGTGCCCATTTCCTGAAACGGCGTGTTCTGGAAGCAGCCAAACTGCCAGAGCGAATGGACTCCAGCCTCGGCTTCCTCTGGTGCCGGCCTGTGCCCAGCAAGGGGAGGGCTCCCTGTGACGGAGAGAGTGCAACGTGGGGAGCATTCGTAGCCATATCTCTCTGTCTCTCCCTGCACGCCCATCAGCAGCAGGTGGGGAAACCGAGGCACAGAGTGACTCCTCTTGTGTGCTAAGCTCCTCTCCCGGCACCGGCTCTTGCTCCTGCGGGCCCAGAGGGATGAGACAGAATGGGGAGTCTTTGCGTCTCTGCATGATTAACATACCTCTTCCTCCACCCGTCCAGTTCCGGCCATGGCTGAGGGTCAGACCCACCCCTCCCGCCCAGCGATGGTGGCTGTGCACAGCCCTGATTAGAGAGGCACTCCGGGGGTGCTGAGCGTCTGCAGCCCCCCCGCTCCCTCTCCTCGGCTGTGCATGCAGTTTGTGCAGTGCTCCCGAGTGCCCCCCTCCACCGCCTGATCCCTCTCTCCTGCAGCCGCTTTCCCTGACACAGGCTGACAAGAGCCATTTCCAAGATGGATTGATTCAATTTAGCACCAGTTTTTTGCTGGGTTTGGTGACGTACGGCTCCCCAGCCGGAGCTGCGCCGAATGGGACTCCCGAGTGCTGAGCCTTTGTTAGAACCACGCCCCATGGGCCAGCGCCCGCTACGCGGCTTTGCTGGACTTTGCAGGGGGACCAGCGCTGTGCCCGTCCCCCCAATCCCTGGCAGCCCAGATGGTGTGGCTGAGAGCGGAGGGCCCCATTGCATCCCAAGGTCTGAATTTCAGTCTCCTTCCCCAGCAGCCAGTTCTCCACCTCCAGGCCTGGGCTCCGGGAGAGTCTCTGCTCAAGCCCTCGCGCCTCTGGGCTGATGAATTCTTAATGCCAGTTGCAATTGCAGGCAGCAGAGGCAGCGGCTTGGCCACCCCGACTCAAACCAGGCACATACAGCGTTTGTAGAATCCCGACCCCACAGGCGCCAGCCAGCTGTGCCGGCCTCACGCCCCTCCCTGCTCCTTCCCCTCTCTCTTGTCCCACTGCTTGCCCCCGCGGGTGCTAGCACCTTCTCCATGGCAGCTCCAGGGGTGACCCCAGGAGGAGGCCTGACAGGGCTGTGGGCTAAGGCTGGCCTGGTTGGGGGCGTGTTGTGCGGCGGCTGGGGTGCGGCCTGAGGGGGTATACACGAGGAGAGGAGAAGAGAAGCCTCTTCCCTTGGTACTAGTCCCTGCCAGTCAGGGACTGGTACAGGGACGGGAGAGCCTGGTTCCCGGGGCTTGGTAAAAGTGGCACAGCCGGCTGGCTTTGGCCTCTCTCCGGCTACACCTGCTGACGCCTTTCCAAGGTCACGGATGATTTTGGATCCCTCAGTTTTGGGGGGCCCAACTGGTCACCCGCACAGGGCCTAATTCTTGGACAGCACCGAGCTCTCACCCCAGGAAAAGCCTCCTCCCTCCCCGAGGCTTGCTGGCCACTTGTGGAAGCCAGCTCTCGCGGAGGTGTCCGCGCGCCTGTTGCTAGGTTATTTCTCTGGCTTCCTGTCAGCATTGCAGGGTCCCAGGGCTCCCATGCACTGCTGTTGGGGTGCCCCTCTGGAGCCATGGGGTCTGCTTATGCTGCTTCCGGCAATGCCACCTCTTGTGATTTCGCTTTTCCCTTCCCGCTCCTGCTGCTTCTCCATTGCCCAGTCCTGTTCCTAACGATCTACCAGAGCCAGTGGTAAATGGCTTCCCAGGGACATTTCCTTGTCATTAGATACTTACCTACCTACCTGCCTAGGTATTGTATTCCTAACCCACCATGGGTTTAGCCCTCTGCGTGTGTGAGACTGTGGCTCCCTCTAGTGGTGGGGGTAACAGCCTACTACTAGCTCCTCCCTGAAGGAGGTGCACCGTTAGCTGCAGTGGTAGGGGCTTGTACTCTGAATGCTGAAGGGCACGGGTTTGCTCCTTGCTGATGGCCATGGCCGGGTGCAGCTGCCCTGGTCGGTTACCATGCAGAGGGCCTGATCTGCGGAACTGAAGCACTCAGCACCTTGGAGGGTGGGGCATTAAAGGCAAGGAATGGGCTGGCAGGCCCAGAGATCTGCGCTCTGCAGGGGACCCTTCCTGACGCGGGCACCCCTGTGCCTGCAAATTGCCTGCCGCTGTGTTTTCTAGTCCCTGTCGCGGTGGGAATCGGCAGCCTGTCTGTGTGGCTGGATGGCTCAGCTTCAAAGCTCCCGGCGCGCTAATCCAACACCCTCCCTCCTGGTTTGCAGGGAGTAGCTTTTTGATATGTGTCGGGTTGTCTCTCTCCCTCTCTCTTTCTCCCTCTTCCTTTGGAGGCAAATGGCTGACTGATTGCTTTTCATCTCCTGCTCTGAGGAGCTGTAAGAGCTACTTTATATAAACATCAATTACAGGCACGTAATAAATTAAGGCTCCCTTACACTGAACCCATTAGGGTCCACTCTGATATCAAAGCGCTCCCATCACACAAGGATTGGGGTGGAGTGGCGGGGGAGGAGAGAGATGTCTGATTAGCCAGGAGATTGTTAGCAGAACACTGATTTAATTGTATCTCCGCGCGGGAGCGGTTGGGCCCCGGAGAAGGGAGGGAACGGCCGGGGAATATTTCCTTTTCCCGAGGTGCCCCCCGGCCTCGCTCCCTTGACTCCGCCAGGGCTGTGATCGGCTCTGCGCTCTGGGCGCTTTGTTGTGTAGACAGGTACAGTGCCGTGCCGTGGAGGAGGCAGCCACGGGCTTTCACGCTGATCCCACTCGGCTAGACACTGGGCTCGCCTCTGACGCAAGCCTTCCTCATCGCCAAGTCCTGCTCGGCTGGGCCACCTGTCTGGGAGCTAATGGGGACCACAAGGCTCCCCCCCACCCCCCCGGCTAGCACAGTGCAGCCCTTCCCCAGAGCCTGGGAGCGGGGTGAGCTGTTTGACAAGCCTAGGGGGTTCGATTCCCCACCCCCCCTGCCCCCAACCGCCCCCTGCACCTCTCCCACTCCTAGCCTTCCCACGTACCTGCCTCGGCCCTCTGCGCAAGCTGCCAACGCACCCCTCCGCTCCGGGGTGTATCCACCGCCCTGTCCCAGGGGTGCACAGTCCTCTTGGGGTCCCCACGGCCCAGAGCATCGCTGGAGGAATTCACGCAGGGGCTGGGCTCTGCGCCGCTCCCCCAGGCCTGGACTTTTCCGAGAGGCTCCCGGTGTGGGGAATGTTCCCAGAGCAGCTGCCGGGGTTGTCAGAGCGTGGCCCCTCCTGCAGCATTGGGGCTGGGAAGAACACCACGAAACAGGCCCGTCTAGGGGGTCCCCACCATTGCTTGCACTGTCCTTGCTCTGGCTGCCCTCCCCTCGTAGCTCTCTGCAGCAGCCTCCATGCTTGAGAAGCAGCAGGGCCTAGTGGCTAAGGCGCGGCGCTGTACCTGTCTAACCGTCCCTGGGCAGGGCACCAGCTGGGGGCATGGGGGAAAGTGAGACAAGCAGCTGGTCCAGCTGCCAGGGGGGCCCCCTGCAATCCCTGGGCTCAGGTCCCACGGTCCTGCTGTGACACAGCGCAGGGTTAGGCCGGGGCGAATCACCACCACCTGCTTACAGCGCGAGACAGCTCCTGGCAGTGCAGGCTCTTCTCCTGGCAGTCTACACCCCCCACTTGGGGGCACCCAGTCCCTTGGCTTCCGGACACCTGCAGTACACACCCATCCGCTGCCCCCCGTTCGCCGGTGTCACCGCAGCTCAGCGCTCTCCGAACCCAAGGGAAGGGAGCTCCCCAGCACAGCCCCTCTGGGGGCACAAAGGCCTGGATCCTGCTGGTGCAGGGAGCTCAGAGGAGGCAGGGGGGTCTGAGGACGTTGCCATCTGCGGGGGACGGTGCGGGAAGCAGGACAGCCGGCAGCACGCTGCGTGGGAGGGGGCCCAGCTCCCCACTCTGACCCTGCTGAGCTGAGTGCTCCAGCTCCACCTCCCCCCGGCCTGCAGGGTTCTGTGTGGGCCAGATGCCTTAGACCCCTGCTCCTGCGGCGTGTCCAGCTGGAGCGAACCCACACACATCTGCCCCGAGGCCGTGCAGGGGCGGGCATGGGGCTCAGCGCTGCAGGCAGCCAGCCAGGGGGCTGGAGCCCAGGGCGGGCCGCGTCTTGGAGCAGAGCTGAGATGTTTGAGGATTAAGAGATGGCTTGACAAGTTGCTGGGCGGTCATGCTCTCCGCAGAGCTCTGGGCTTGTAAAGGGTGGCAGGCCACGCTCCCGAGCGCTGCAGAGAGACCACAGCCTCCTGCCTGGATCTGAGAGCAAGGCGGGCCGGACGGTGTGGAGCTTGGGGCTTATAGAGACAGGCGTGTGCTCAACGGCCGGGGTGCCCACTGCTGTCACGCTGAGGCCTTGCTCCCCTCCAGGGCAGGCGTAGGGGCATCAGCCCGGAGCTCACGCTCCTCTGCCCAGGGATAAATAGCCTGCAGGGCTGTGGGGGTGGCTCTTTCGTCACTTGAAGATAAACCAGCCCCCTGCAGCACAGGGTTCAGGGGAGCAGGAGGCGATGCTGGGATCTCGGCCTGCTGAGCCTTGGCAGCCGCCAGCTCCATTCGCTCAGGTAGGGCTTCCTCTGCAAACAGCAGCCCCCTGCTCTGGAGGGAGCTACTCTGGAGGCTCGGCAGCTCCCAGGATGTCTGCCTTGAAGCGTGTGCTTATGCTGTGCCGTGTCTGAGTGTGCACATGGCTCTGTGTGCACCCCGGCAGGAGCGTGCAAGCGAGCTCCGGTGTGGATTCTGCTGTGTCGTGTGTGCTCAGCTCCTGGGAATGTGTATTCCTCATCTGTACCCGTATGTCTGCATGGCTGTGTGTGCTCCCGTGCACACCTGCCTCAGCCTCTGTGTGTGTGTGTGGGTGCATGTATGCACACTCACTTGCCCCAGCCTGTGGGGTGGGGGTGCCTGTGTGCACACTCACCTGCCCCAGTGCGTGTGAGGGGGGTGCCTGTGTGCACACTCATCTGCCCCAGTGCGTGTGTGTGTGGTGCTGTGTGCACACTCACCTGCCCCAGTGCGTATGGGGGGTGCGTGTTTGCACACTCACCTGCCCCAGTGCGTATGGGGGTGCGTGTTTGCACACTCACCTGCCCCAGTGTGTGTGTGGGGTGCATGTTTGCACACTCACCTGCCCCAGTGTGTGTGTGTGGGGTGCATGTTTGCACACTCACCTGCCCCAGTGTGTGTGTGTGGGGTGCGTGTTTGCACACTCACCTGCCCCAGTGCGTATGGGGGGTGCATGTTTGCACACTCACCTGCCCCAGTGTGTGTGTGTGGGGGGTGCATGTTTGCACTCTTGCTGGCTCTCTGAGTGTCCAGGCGTAGGTGGGTGCTGGGAGCGGATGGAAAGTTTCTGAGCCCATCAGGAGCCGTTCAGTTCTCTGCCCCCTTTCAGGGTTTGTTTTATCTCCTGCATGGAGCTGCTTACCCATCGTTCCGTTCCTGGCCTTCGGAGACTGACATTTACATATTAATATTTTCTTCGGGAGCGAGTCTGTGGTGCAAGTGTCTGCTTTGTGGTCGTATATAATGTAAGTGAGATAAAGCACCCGGCTCCTCTATGAATAACTGCAAATGAAAACCCATGTGGCCATAAAAGCCTTCACATTTGCCCTGTCAGCATGTGGTACGTCGGCTAAACAACTGATTTAGCTCTTCTTTTTTCCAAGGTTTATCGCCACTTACAGAGGACATGCTCTTTGTGCGCTGCCTGTCGCTTTCTGCTCAGTTTCCCTGTCACTTCCTGTTGGCATTCCCCTATTCAGGCACCAGGAGTGATGCTCTGTGCCTAAAACGCACTGACAGACACTATTAGCTTCTAGCCGAATACATCTTCTCGCTGCTGGGGCTATTTATCTCTCCCTCGCAGAGAGCTGTTATCATGTTACCCGCCTGCTTGTTACAGCCCCTGTCATTTACTTCTGCTGAGCCTGGTGATTTTGGGTAGGGTCCCGACCGAGTCTTAGCGTGGGGGGAGCAGTGGGGGCTTGCCTGGGAAGGGTTAGTTTCCATCAGAGCCCCGTGTGCTTTTTGGAATCTCACCAGCCGCTTGCAGGGACGCGAGATGGAACTTAGGAAATAGGAGAAGCAGGTGCTAACAGGAACACGCAGCCACAAACGAGACAAGCTGTGCTAACACAGGGCACATGTAGGTCCCTGCTCGCAGCCAGCTCTCTAGCCCCTGAGAGCCGCACCCGTGGCCCATCCTATTTTGCTTGACGGTAGCAAAACTATTCCGGTACTAAGAGGTTAAATGCATGAGCTCTCTGGGCCTGCCCTGGCTCGTGATGGGCTGACTCTGGCATAACAGCACTCAGGGGCGGCTCCAGGCCCCAGCACGCCGAGCGCGTGCTTGGGGCGGCATGCCGCGGGAGGCGCTCTGCCGGTCGCCGGGAGGGCGGTAGCGGCTCCGGTGGACCTCCCGCAGATGTGCCTGCGGAGGGTCCGCTGGTCCCGCGGCTTCGGTGGAGCATCGGCAGGCACGCCTGCGGGAGGTCCACCGGAGCCGCGCGACCGGCAGAGCGCCCCCCACGGCATGCTGCCGTGCCTGGGGCGGCGAAATGGCTAGAGCCGCCCCTGAGAGCACTGCCTCCTGATTTACCCTGGTGACTGGGAGAGGAGAACCGGGTCCTGTCTCATTCTGACTGCATTGCTTTGCAGTGCTGCTCTCAGGGCATGGTGCCCAGGTGAAGTGTGGATGTGATGGACCAGGTGTGTTCCTCCCCCACACCATCCCCAGGCTCTGCCAGTGCCCTTCAGCCTGGACATCTCCATCTCAACCATGTGGCAGCCCCTGTGCCTCTAGGGCATCTCCTGAGCTGAGCCAGTTCTTCATGCCAGGGAGAATTGGCCACCAGAGCTGGAACGACCGAGTCCTTCCTCCAAGGACTGAAGCCAGGCTGCCGAAGTGAGTTAGTGCCTCAAGCCGTTTGCTTTGAGCGGTGCCGTTTCCTGGCCCTGCCTTTGAAGCCCCGGCTTAGGGCTCACCGCACCCATCCTGAGAAGGGAACGTGCCACGGTGCAGCCGGCTTTTACAGCGCATCCTTAATGCACACACAGCCACACAAAGCAGCTCACAGGGGAACCAACTGGAGGGAAGGCGCAGAGGCAGACTGGGAAGAGAGACGGAAAAGTGACCAACACCCCCCACCTCCGTGCCTTGGTTTCAGCCCGAACAGAGCCTGGGGACAGTGGGCAGAGGCGGGGGTGAAACTGACTGGATTCTAATGTGAAAGTGACCAGCCTCCTTTCACCATCCATCTGAGAGCTGAGAGCTCAGCCAGAGAACCGGGAGAGGAGGTGGTTAAAGCCCCTTCAGTGTGGAAGTGCTGCTTGTAGCGGAGAGAGAGAATTAATTACATCCTTCAGTCTGGGGGGCAGCTCCTTGGGGGTGGAAACTGGCTCCTTTCATATCACTGCTGATTTACACCAGCGGAGGATCTGGCTCAGGACTTGGACCCCAGCGGTGTGGCTTCGTTGAAGTGGTAGGGCCAGAATGGCACGTGCTCAGCGCTGGCTGCCGAGAACAGCAGCCGCTGTGGGGGGCACCCTAGAAAACCCAGCCCTGTCATCTAGGGGCCTGAACTCTTGTGGAAATGTGGCTCCTAGGGGCTCAAAGGGGGGGGGAAGAGACTTCCAGAGCGATGGGGCAGAGCAGGGGCTGCCTCTGAGCAGGGCTGGAGGAGCAGAGTGAAGAGATCAGGGACCTGCAAGGCGACCATTGCACGCTGGCTTTGCAGAGCAAGGGGGTTCTGGCTCTCAGTTCTAAGGCGCCCGCCGGTGGCTTCTAGGGAACAGCGCTACCCGTGTGACCTGCTGTTGAGGGGGTCTCAGGTCCCGCTCGGTGCTGATTCCTGGAGGATGAGAGTTATTGCAGCTCCCAGCTACAGAGCTATGGCTCTTCGCTCACGCTGCAGCAGCTCTGGAGGTCCCCTGTGGGTCACAACTGCCCTGTGGCTATTTTTCAGCAAGATCCCAGCCCCCGGATAAATAATCCTCACCAGTAGCGTACGGGCCAGCGCGTTGGTACTCCACTGCCCTCTGCTGGAAGGCACCGGAGCCACTCAGCCATGGGCCATAGGGCTTGTAGAGCGCGGGGAGAGTCTCTTTTAGCTCCACTGCTGGGATCTGAGCGTGGGTGTGTGTGTGTCCGTCCGTCCGTCCAGCACAGGGAGACCCACAGGGCCCAGCTAGGCCACGCTCCGGTTGGGGCAGCTTTCCCGCAGCGTCTGTGTCGGACGGTCACGCCTCCGGGGGAGCTGGTCAGGAGGGAAGAAGGAAGGCCCTGCACTCACAGGAATAGCTGAGTGCTTGACATATTCCCCGGGGCGGCTCTGCTTGCTGGGGGTAAGCTGAGCCCTGACGTAAGGCATTTGCTCCAGCCCAGAGCCGGCCTCGTCTGAGCAGAAAGCAGGCCTGGCGCGTGGAGGGGACGGCATGGCTGCGGTCCTGGGGCTGGCTGGGCAGTGACCCGGCGAGAGGGGCTCTGCGGGGCTGCTCGCGCGGCCTTTGGCTGCTGGCACTGGGACGCCCGGTCCTCTTGTGCCAATGGCACCGGTTGCTGGAAGCTCCCTCCAGCCTCCTCCCCCTCCATGGCCTGCCCACTAACTGCCAGCTGGGCGCAGGGAGGGCCCCGCCCCGCCCCGCGCCACTGGAATCAGCTGGCGCCTGCTGGAAAACGTAGCAGCTGCTCTGTGCCATTTACAAACTGAGAAATATGAGACCCCCCCTGCCCTCCCCCGGCCCCCTCCCCCGCCCTCCCCACTGCACTCCCTTCCCCTCCCTTCCCCTCCCCCGGCCCCCTCCTCTGCCCTCCCCACTGCACTCCCTTCCCCTCCCCCGGCCCCCTCCCCCGCCCTCCCCACTGCCCTCCCTTCCCCTCCCCCGGCCCCCTCCCCCACCCTCCCCCCTGCACTCCCTTCCCCCTCCTCTGCCCTCCCCCCTCCCCCGCCCTCCCCCCTGCCCTCCCTTCCCCCTCCTCTGCCCTCCCCCCTGCACTCCCTCCCCCGGCCCCCTCCCCCGCCCTCCCCCCTGCCCTCCCGTCCCCCTCCTCTGCCCTCCCCCCTGCACTCCCTCCCCCGCCCTCCCCCCCCCCCTCCCGCCCCCTCCCCCTGCCCCCTCCTCTGCCCTCCCCCCTGCACTCCCTTCCCCTCCCCCGGCCCCCTCCCCGGCCCTCCCTTCCCCTCCCCCGGCCCCCTCCCCCACCCTCCCCCCTGCCCTCCATTCCCCCTCCTCTGCCCTCCCCCTGCACTCCCCTTCCCCTCCCCCGGCCCCCTCCCCCACCCTCCCCCCTGCACTCCCTTCCCCTCCCCCGCCCCCCCCCCTGCACGCCCCTCCCCTCCCCCGGCCCCCTCCCCCACCCTCCCCCCTGCCCTCCCTTCCCCCTCCTCTGCCCTCCCCCCTGCCCTTCCTTCCCCCTCCTCTGCCCTCCCCCCTGCACTCCCTTCCCCTCCCCCGGCCCCCTCCTCTGCCCTCCCCCCTGCACTCCCTTCCCCTCCCCCGGCCCCCCCCCCGCCCTCCCCCCTGCACGCCCTCCCCCGGCCCCCTCCTCTGCCCTCCCCCCTGCACTCCCTTCCCCTCCCCCGGCCCCCTCCTCTGCCCTCCCCCCTGCACTCCCTTCCCTTCTCCTGGCCCCCTCCTCTGCCCTCCCCTCCCCCGCCCCCCTTTCTCCTCCCACTGCCCTCCCCTCCATTCTCCTTCCCCACCCCCATCTGCTCTTCCCCCTGCCCTCCTCCTTCACTCGCCTCCCCCTTCACCCACTTCCACCCCCAACCGTCCTCCTCTTCCCTCCCCTCCCAACTCCTGTATTCCCTTCCCCCGCACTCCTCTGCTTTCCTGCCTCCCCCAGACCCCGCACCCACCTCTCTAGCCTCTCCCACCCACAGACCAGGAGTGCAGGCTGGGTCCTAAACGTGCCATGTTCCCCAGGAGGGTGACATTTTGCAGGGTCTCATCTGGCACTCGCCTGGGGGTGCTGAGGGAGGCTGCCTTGGTCCAGCCATCTGTGGGGCAGAAAGAGCGGCCGGGGGCATGTCCCTCGGGTGCCGCCCTGACTAAGGAGCAGCCCCGCTCCTCTGGGTATAGCCCAGGATTGCTCCCAGCTGCTTCTCCCAGGCCTGTGCTGCAGAGATCAGGGTGATGCAATACCGGTGGGGGGGGACTGTTGGCAAGAGCCTGCAGGTTATTGCTCGGGTTGTGTGTGTGCGCGCAGAATTGGCCTGCCTTCAAGCTGGCCCCAGGCCAAGGCCCATGCACCTGGTGCTGGAGCGCACCCGCTCTGCTTGCTCTCAGGACAATGCAGAGTAACAGGAGAATTCCAGTTCAGAGTCTTGTATTGTCTTTCTGGGGCTGGAGATCCTTATCTGCCCTCCTGGCTGCCAGGCGAGGTGACACAACAGCACAGGTAGCAGGCAGGCCTGGCCCATTGTGCAGAGATTGTGTAGATAAGTGTGCAGACAATGCTCCCCAGGGAGCAGCACCTCTGTGAGGCTCATGCCCTAAGCTGCATATGTCCCAGGTTCGATCCCGCCCGCCAACAACTGGGGTCTGTCGGTGTTACAACTGCAGCGTCGACCTGTCCGGTGTGACACTGGGTGAACCTGCCACAGCTTTTCCTGACTCTGGGATTAAAGCCCTCTTCAGAGAGTGGGGTTTTCCCTCCCCTGGGGGAACCTCTCCCCCATGTGGTGCCCTGCATGGGGTAAGATGGGCCTTGCCTTGGGAAGTTACTGCACTGAGTTACACTAGTGCCGTGTGTCTGCCCTGGGGCTTGCACTGATCTCACGCCGGCTGCGCAGTGGACCCAGGGCAGGGTTTGGCCTCGCTGTGTCCAGGCTGGATTTGGAGCAGTGCAGCTGCATCATGCATCTGATGTATAAATCACGTTTGGTTGGGATGGGTACGTTCCCCCTCTCCCCCGTGGAGGGCAGCCATCTCGGGGCACAGTCCCCTTCCTGGTGCAGCATCCGGCCCAGGCGACGCAGTGTCAGTTCCCGTCAGGGGACGATAGCCCGATTGGGTCACTTCGGTGCCTGTTACGTGACCGTTCCCCCGGTGATGGGCAGAGCCCTGGCCCAGCCAGCTGGGTTCTTCCTGCCTCTAGCACCGTTGCCGGGGATAAAGAGCAGGCTGCCCGGCAGTAGCTGAGTTTTCTGGTTGATGTGCGAGTGAAGAGAAGCTCCCCCATTAGCTCTGCAGGGATGAGCCTTGGTTTTGTCAATAGAGGTGAAATTCAGGGGAAACATGAGGCCTAAGGAACACTGCCATCCCGGTGCTTAGTGTAAAGCCCTTTGCTGCCCCGGGGTCAAGTGCCCCCGGAGCAGGCTGACGTGCCAGGGACGTGGTATGGGAAGGGGCCCTTTTGCGGTAGGGTCGCCGGGGCGGCATTCTGTGCGTCACTTGGCATGGCGAGATGGTGTGCCTGCCCAGAGAACTCCAGGAGGCGATGTCTGGTCTTGAAATAAACCAGGGCGCTGTTTGAAACAGCGGACTAGCCCCGGCCGGCCGTGAAAGAGGGAGTTTCTAGGAGGAAATGCTGTAGGCCAGGTGTCAGCACAGGGTGTGTGTAAAGAGGTGCCCTGGTGGGGCATGCAGGCTTGTGGGGAGTCGCGGCAGATGGCTAGGGGGAGGTGAGACGGAGGATTTGCACATGCAGACCCCACGTGTGTTTTTACAGACATGGTTGGGTGCTCCTTGCCCTGTGTTTACTTCCTGGAACCGTTGTCCTCTCTGAAGGCCCCAGTGAAGGCTGCTGGGTCCATGGTTAGATCGCCGGGCTGGATCTGGTTGGTAGGTGAAGGGGACGTGTTTCTAGCGCTGGCCATGAAAGCAACTGGCTGCTCCTGCTTGGGGCTGTCCCGCAGGCGAGCCTGGGATGGCTGCAGAGACAGCCGGGTCAGGGCTCTGGTTTGGGAGGAAGCTGCCCACCCACCTGTGGTTAGATGCGGAACTGCACTGCCTGGCTCCGGAGGGAGTCCCCTCTCCAGGGGGCGGCTGAGATGGCCTAAGGGAGGGCAGGGCCCTGGCAGAGAGGCCAGGCTCCCACCCACGGAAAGGAGAGGGATGATGATGGCTGATGCACCGCAAGCAGCTGGCTGTGGAGAATCACACCATGAGGGCCAGGGGTTCCTGCTCGTAATGAGTCAGCATGTGGGTGGGAAAGTGCCTCACAACAAATTCCCCTGCCCTTCCTAGCAGCACCCGAGGGGGTTCTGATCCGCTCGCCCAGCCACAGTCTCGGTCACAGCCCAGTGGGGTTGCATCACCGCATGCCCTGCGTGCAGACGGGGGTTTTCACAAGAGCTTTCCCGTCTGAGCTGCACGCCTTTCCCTTGGGGGCTGGGAGGGGGGCGGTCTCCCAGTGCAGGGAAGCCACATTGTCCTGGGGGTTGGGGGGAGAGCGAGGAGGGTTGTTTACATCGGTGGAGCTTTTGTTTCCTTTCCGCACCTTCACCACCTGCCCCAGGGGAAGCAGTTAGCGATTTGTTAGTCAAAGCAGATGAGGCTTCCTGGAGCCCTCTTCCTGCCCTGCTGTGAGCATGCCAGGGTCAGAACCAGGGCACTGCCCCATGACTGGGGTGGATCGTGGGCCCCGGGGCAGGGGTCTCCCGGCTGGATCCTGGGGCTGGAGGGATCTGTGCGCTGAGGAGAAAGCTAAGGGGTCTCTCTTTGAATTAGCAAGGGGACTGCTCAGCTCTGCAGATTGGTCATGGGATAATGGAGCTTCTGCCTCTAGTCCCCCATGGGACTCCAGCTCGGGCTCGGGGGAGTCATCGGGCGGTTCGGTGGCGCGTCTGCCCAGGTCTCGTGGCAGGACAGAGGTGAAAGTTCAAAGGGCAGGCCGTGGAGGCTGCACCTGATGGGGGCTCCTTTGGGCTCGGACGCACCGTGGCAGCGGGGCTGGCCTCTGAGCAGCACTCACAGAGGGCCATCCGTGGTCTCCCCGCCTCCGGGAGCTCCTTCCCCGGGTCACCAGGCCGGGGTCTGCCAGAAGTGGCTCGGCACAGTGGCGGGAGAGACCTGCTCTAGCTCAGCAGGGATTAATGCAGATAAGCGATGGCCCATCACGGAGGAGGTTGGGGGTGAGATGATCGCAGTGGGCCCGCCTGGCCTTGGGCTGCATGACTCTGTTCCCTTCAGAAGAGGGAGGTGGAGCGAGGCCGTACCAGGTGTAAAACCTGGGACTCTCTGGCTCCCAGACTTGTGACCACTAGACCAGGCGCCTGGACCAGTGCTGTTGCATCAAGGTGCAATGACATAGCAAAGCACTTCCTGGGCATCGCCTCTATTCCTCCCCATACCAAGAGAGTAATGGTACCCGAGCAGCGGTACCTGGGTATTCTCAGCGTATTCAGGCAGGGTATTCCTCGGGTACGCCCGGCAGCAGTACCTGGGTATTGTCAGCAATGACACGTGCCTGGCGCGCTTTGTGGGGAGGTGTGAGTCCCTCTGGCAGTAGTACTCGGGTAGTCTCAGTACTGGCATTCAGGCAGCATACTGGAGTACTGCCAGCCGGAGGAAGGGAGCGCTAGGCCCTGCTCCCTCAGAAATCGCACGGCCCCTCGTGATAAATAAAGAAGTTAACACCCTACCCGAGCTGGTAATTAGCTTTTAACCTGTACTAGCAGTTAACTCCAAAAGGCAATCATTTTTTCCGGGGAGCTGGTGGTGTAGAAAGGACTAAACATGGCCAATTTTGTTCAGGATGAATTAAGACTTGCAAATGTAAAATGAGTTCATCTATTTAATTAAGTAGCAGCAATATGGATGGTAAATTAAGTTAACGGTGGACGTGCCAAAACAGGGTTATAAAAATCATGTCCTCTTAGGAGTGATTTCTGGATCTGTCTGGCTGCTCTCCGCCTTGACCTCCTCGCTTCTAGCACCCAGGTGGGTGCGTTAGATCGATGGATGGTGGAGCCAGCAGCTCCAGTGCCCCCCTCTCCTCCCCGCCTCCGGTAAACGTGCTGAATTATTAATCGGCTGCTTTAAATGGCCGCTGGCTTGGCAGCCATCTCACCTTCCGGCACGACCTTCGCGCAGGCAGCCCCCGCTGCACCGGGGGGGGGGGGCAGACCTGCCCCGTGACAGTGCTCTGCTGAGCGGCCAAGTGATTTATGGGGGATGCCGTTGTGAAAGGGGCGGGAGGGGCGTGGGCACAGACCACAGCGGAGCGAGAGCATTGCGTGGAGGCAGCGGCTGCCCGGGCTGGAGGCTCAGGCTCGGGGTGGGAATCGGGCCTCCCGTGGCCTGTTCCCAGCTCTAGCACTGACCTCGGGTGAGTCACTTCCCCTCTGTGGGCCTCGCTCTCGAGCGGGGATTTCCCTGTGCTGGTGGCAGGGCTGTTTGCACAGCGGATGGAAGGGGCTGGGCCGGACGAGGGTGTGGGGTGATGCCAGGGGGTTCTGTCGAAGGCCCCAGGCTGGGGAGAAGGTGGGGGGAGTTGTCTCATGTCAGGAGAATGGTGCTGGCGATTCAGCGCAGAGCAGGCAGCTTTCGGCCGCCACCCGCTCCCTGCCAGTGTGCTCAGCATGACCCGTAAGAAAGAGAGGACGCAGACAGTTTCCACATCCATCCTCTCTGCCTCGCCACGGAGCCGGCCAGCCCGAGGGCGCTCCTGGGGCCGCTGGGCCAGCTGGAAATGGAGGGAAGTGACCCGCTCATTTCCCAGCGGCTGCTGAGCAGCCATCTTCAGAGGAGGGAGCGAATCAGAGGGTCTGTCCTGAACCAGCCAGCTCAGCATGTTGGGCTTTAGATTAAGGCTCTCCCCGTTGGGGAACCAGAGGACCCCAGCTTTGACCTTCCACTCTGCAAAGGCTGGGAGAAGGCGCCACTCCCCAACTTGGCAGTGCAGGTCTGGGCCCCATCATCTCTAGCCTCCGTTCCTGGATTGTGCCCTTCTGATGCAGTTAATGTGCAGCAGTGGAGGTGATAGATGCTCCCGGTTTCGCTGGGGTGAAGTGAAGGCGTGTAGAGAGCTCCTGGCGGTAGTGCTAACCGCCGGGGGTCTATTCTCTCCTGCTCTGGCCTGGCCCAGCTGTCATTGAGGGGAGCAGGAGTTGGGCACGTGCTCACAGACCCCTTAGGAAGTACTGGTCTGGGCCGGGCCGCTCCTTTCGGGCCGGAGGGGGAGCGCCGTCCTCACAGCGTGTCTGCGGCTCCGATTCTCTCGTTATCGTCGTCGTGCCGGGGCCGTGGGAAGACAGGAGGAGACTGGCCTCAAGGCAGGAGGATTCCTTCCCTTCCCCTTTGCACACCGGCTGCCCACGGAGCCCCGCGGCCTCTGCGAGTGCCAGCTGCTCTCGGGGCCGAATCTTCTTCCCCCACCCCCACCCCTTCCCCGTCCATTTCGCAGCAAGCCCCGGCGACGCTGCTGCGGGCGGTGTGTGTGGGGGGGCACCTGACCACAGGCCATCCTAGCAAGGGGAAAGCACATGGGACTCCAGTTCTCGGCCGGCCGGCCTGCCGAGCTTCGCTTGGCCTCCTACACGAACCTCGTAGCTCCCTCATTCAAACCCCGCCCTGGCCGGGTTCTCTGGGGACCTCACATGGATTCATTTGGGACTCAGGCCCATCAGACCCAGGGGGTGGATCGGGGGCTTTGTCGAACACAGGGAGATTTCACTTGTGGACCCTTTGGGGACCAACTGGCTGTCTCCTGAGGCTCTGTCGGGGACCCTCGGTGAACCACCACAAGGGACGAGCCCGTCAGAGCCCAGACCCGCGGTGTTCGGCAGGATGCGGGGACTCTGAGGGGAGAGCAGGCCTCGGCTGCTCTGGGAAAGGGAAATGCAAGGCCCTGCCTCGCCCCAAGTGGTCACTGACCCCAGGAGAGCGAGGGCAACAGACTCACCCCCCAGCAATGCCCCTCCAACTGTGATCCAGGTGCTAGGCTACCTGCTGCGTTCTGTGCCGGCCTAGGAACAACGTCCATCGACCGCTGGAACAGCTCCAGGAGCGCTCGCCTTCAAGCCATATTGGCCGCTCTGGAGAGGAGCACACATGAATTATTGACAAAAAGGAAACAATAAGGGGAAAGGGAGGTGTGTGGGGGGGGAAAGCAGCAGCAGCAGCAGTGAGCGAATGTATCCTACCCAGTGATGCAATCTTAGCAGGGCTGAACTTTCCTCTCCTGCCACAGATCTAGGATCCTGTAGGGACAGCCAAAAGAAATAATAACCCTCTGATTTGTAGCTTTCCGGCTCCTGCAGCCAATGGGAGACGAGCGCTGCCTCCTGCGATTACTGGGTTTTGTATGAACTATTCCCTAAAGAAATCAAACCCTTGTGAAATCCCTCCCGTGCCTCAGCCTTTGCTACGCCGCTGACCCGAGCAGCACAGATTATCGGAACGCATCTCAGCCTTAGACAGGAACAGTCATTAAAATTTGAAAGGCAAATGGAAAATTGCTACTTGAAGCCTCCTCGCCAAACAGCCAGTCGGCTGATCAGAGTCCTCATTAATGGATCTAATGTGTAAGAAACAATTACAGCCTCCAAAGTGATACCTTTCCAGAGCGTCGTGGCTCCTTCCAGAAAACACCCATTGCCTGAAAAGGCTGGAGCCATGTGAATAGAGCTTCCCTGTGTCTGTTTCACTTCCCCGTAGACCCATCCGCATGTAGCCCCCCAGTGCGATGCACCCTGCTCAGCTGGGTGCTCCTCTCCCCTGGTGTAATTCACCCTGCACACGGGTCCAATGCACCATTTCAGAATTGGTGGCCTGTGAGCCTCTGGGCATAGGTGGGGTTTCAGTGGTGTCTGGGCTGTTTGCTGGCCCCCTGGCCGGGGTGGGTTTCACCTATCGCCATCCCTTGGCCCCAAGAGGCCAGGCTGGGGTTTCCTTTGGAGCCCATGGGAGAGGCTTTCCCTAGTTCCGAACACAGGACTGGGAGCCGGGAGCACCTCAGTTCCCACTCGTTGTGTGGCTCTGGGTACATGGCTCAAAGCGGGGTCAGCAGCGCCTGCCCCAGCAGGCGGAGAGGAGGCCTGGTTAGTGTTTGGGAGACATGCAGGCTCAGCGAGGCTGACAAGCAGAGCAGGTTCCCATCCCCAGCCGCGCTGAGCCCGCTCTCTCTGCGGGGCTCATGGATGCCGAGAGGCTAGGAGTCCTACAGGCCGGCACTGAGCCCGATTGCTAGACTCCCCCAAACCGCCCCTGACTTGCATATTCCCCTGCGGCTGGTAGACTGTGTTAGCCTCTGTCTGCGACAATGACTGGGTGATGGGTCCGATGCCATTCCCGAACCTGCATGGAGCGGAGGCTCGGCAGAGAAGGGGCTAATTACAGCTTTCTGCCCTGCTAGATCTAAGCCTCACAGGCTCCCAGGACAGGGTCTTGCTTTGAAATCGCTCTCCCCCATGCTGGTAGTAAAATTCTCTCCATCCCCAGCAGTGCTGCTGCCCTGCCCTGCCCCACCCAGAGGCCTCTGTGCCGGGCCTGGGAGCCAGACTGAGAACCAGCAGCTCATTGCACAGAGGTCAGGAAATGGTTAGAGCCTCTTTGGTCATCAGCTGCACCGGGGCCTGTTTCAAAGCAGTGACCTAGAGATGTGAAAGGTTTCATATCCCAGTTGCAATTCCTCCGCGCTCCCTTCCCGCCCCCGCCACCTCCAGACAGCAATCAGCGCTCAGCCCAGACAGCCTGGGTGTATTTTTAAGACTAATTAGCTTGACAATAAAGCCCTGTAGGCAGGGCTGGGAACATTTGTAGGCACCCAGAAAATGCTGCTTGCTCTAAAGACGGGGGCCGGCTGGGCTTGTGATGAGGGTAACAGCCGGGAAACGCTGATGGCTCCAGCGTGGAAACCAGCACCCAGGCTTCCGTGCGCTCTCCTCTAAACCAAGATGCACAGGGGCAAAGGTCAGGTCGAGAGAGGAGGGGGGAAAGCCCTGGCCGGCCCGACTCTGTAGCTGGAAAGAGGAAGCTCTTTCGAATGTGGCTTTGGGTGATGCTGGAGAAACAAGAACTGACCCCCCCACCCCACCCCACCCTTCCCCGGCTCTGGGGTGAATTGGAGACAGCAGCTGAAACTGCAGCCGCTTCTCACGCTCTGGTGAGGGCCAAACGTGCAGCCGAGATGAGCTGGGGGATCCTGGGCAGGGCAGGGCAGGGCAGGGTGGCCAGCCTGCTCCACCTTTCCAAGGAGCTCCTCCTGCCACCTGTGTGGCAGCCCCTCGGGGAAGCAGGCAGAATGGGCTAGTGGATCCATGCTGGATGGGGCACCAGGTGCCCTGCAGTGCAGGCGGGGCTTGGCCGTGGGAAGATCACTGAACCTCTCGGGGGTAACTGTACTACCTTTCCTCACGGGGGGAGGGAGGGGGAAGGGGGGTCTCCACGGGCATGCTGGTGTGAGTGTTGCTGCTGCCGCCATCTACTCCGGTTTGGGTACAGAACACACCGGGCAGCTGCCCAGAAGGATGGGGGCTAGGGCCAGGGAAGGTCTGGGAGGGCATCGTGCCCAGGTACCATTCCTGTGGGAGGGCCGTGCCTGCACCCAAGGGTCGCTCCATCGCACTGCACACGGGAACCTGGGCTTTGCTGCTTGCCCCCAGCACCCCTTTGATTATGTTCGGCCCCCAGGACAGACAGCTTGAGGTTCCTGCCCCCACCAGGGCTGCCACTGAATCTTGGGGTGGCTGAACTGCCCTGGAGCGTCCTCTCCTCGCGGCCGGGGGGGGTCTGCTCTCATTCGGTGCCTGGGTGCAAGGTCCCCGGGCAGGAGCTGTGCCCAGAGAGGCGGGAAGGGACCTCTCCTGCTTTGAGCATGTTTCTGAGAGTGGGACAAAGGCCTGGCCTACAAGAGCCACTTCCCCGTTCCAGGACTTGGCTCCTGTTGGACGCAGACCCAGGCCTGGCAGCATGAGCCTGCAGGGAAGGGAGATCAGGCTGGCAGCCGGGCAGTATTCCTGGGACACATCCGTCTGCCCCGAGCAGACAGGGCCTGCCTCTCTGCAGGGGAAGTGCAGCCCCCTAGGATACTCAGTTGCACGGCGCACAGCTGGGAGCGCCAAGGTTCCTCCACGCGCTGGCTGGGGAGCTGGAGCAGGCAGCTTGCCGCTCGGCTGAAGGTTCAGATGCTGCTCTTGGGAGCACGGAGCCTGTGACAAGCACAGGCCTGCTGAGCCGCTGCGCCAGCTTCACACGCTCTCTGGTTTGCGCCATCTCTCTCCTCTGCCCACGCCTGCCTCGCCTGCAGCTTGATGGCAGATAAAAGGAGAGAGGACCCAGCATCTGTCATCGATCAAAGACGCAGCGTGCGCGCCAGTCTCCGTGTTTCCGCCTCATCGCTGCTAGAGCTAGACAAGAAAGGGCGGCCAGGTCAGCCGGTCCCTTTGCTCCTCCTCGGCCAGGGCAGATTGCGCCCTACGGAACGTCCTCAGCACGCTGAGCAATCCAGCTGGAAATAACAGGGCCCCCAGCAACTCCCTGGGCTGGCAGGCTAATTGAGCTCACTGCCTGTCCATCCCCATGCACACCGTCTGCCTGTCTGTCCATCTGCCCTGTGACACCCCCACTGGGGAAATCCTGAGCAATTCCTGCCCCTCCTGGAGGCTGAACAGCATTGAAATACCTGGGGATGACTTCCCAGCTTGTTTGGCCAAGCTGCATAAGCGGGTTGAGTTTGGACCGCTGCAGGGCCGGCGGGGAATCAATCTCACGCCGAGCGGCGGGGGGGGGTCGCAGCGAGGTGGCTGGCGGGCAGGCGAAGGGCTGAGGTGCCTTGCTGGGAAAAGCACAACGTGGTTTGAACGTTTAAGCCTCCGCTCGCTCTGTATGTTCCCTGGCAGTTGCTGAGCTGCGCGAGAGGCAGGCTGCTCTCAGCCCGGAGAAGGTGGCTGAGAGGTGGGTGCCGCAGTGGCTGGAAGTGTTGAGGTTCTTCCCTGCCGCACCGGGCGTATCGAAGGGCTAGGGAGCAATCTGCCAGCGTTTGAACCGTGCGTAACGGGGCTTGATTTCTCCCTGCCTGCCCCCTCTTCCAAGCAATGGACGTGGCAGCTGCGCGGCTTTGTTTATGTGTAGGACCTAGACAAAGTGTTGGCAGATGGTTTTTACTCATTCAGAGCAGGATGGGTTCATTGTAAAAATCAGTGGGAGAGGCCAGCTCCTCAGCATAGCGCTGTTGAAACCAATAAAGCGAGGCTGATTTACACCCCCTGAGGATTCCCGGTTAGGCTGGTGTAAATCTGGAGTAGTCCCTGTGAAGGCAGTGGATTACTCCAGATTTCCGCTGCTGTACCCAAGAGCAGCATTTGACCCTTCCCTTTTACCAGGCAGCCTGCGGGGTAAGCAGCGCGCAGGGTGAGCGAGCGTCAGGCCTGTGCTGAGCTGTCCAAGGGAGTGGAGCGGGGAGTGGCGGCCTGAACGCGGGCAAAGGGGAGGTCAGTCTGAGCCAGAAGGGTGGTGAATGGGCTGTGGGGAGGCGCTGGAGGCTTTTGCAATGTGCACCCCAGAGAGAACCCCCAGTGCATTCTGGGGGAAATCCCCCCCTGTGCAGAGAGCCAGCACAAGCAAGGTCAGCCCTCCGTTCCTGGCTGCGACCGCAGGGGCCGGGTACGGGTTGGGTTGAGCCCTGCCCTGCTTATAGGTCAGTGCAAAGACCCCGGAGAGTCCCTCCCAGTGCCACCAAGGCGGGGACACATCAGAGAGTGTGGGCTGGGATTTCCCAAGGAGCCGAGATTCCTGGGGGATTTGGGCATCATTCCCTTAGGCTCATTGGAACATACCACCCAAAATGACTGCCAGGAAAGGGGGCCGTCTGCCAAGGAGATGGGGTATGTGTGTGAGACCGGAATATACTATTCTACATACGTTGGAGGCAGAGGGAACTTGGGTGATTAAAAAGCTGATTTCTTTTCCCAGCGACTACTGGGTTTGTCATCACGTCGTAATTAGCCAGTTACACAGCCATATGTTTTATTCATGAGTTAGGGGGACGGTGTCAGAGGAACAATCCTTATTCTATCTATCTATCTATCCATCCCCAGACACCCCCTCTATCTATCTATCCATCCCCGGACACCCCCTCTATCTATCTATCCATCCCCGGACACCCCCTCTCTCTATCTATCTATCCCCAGACACCCCCTCTATCTATCTATCTATCTATCTATCTATCTATCCATCCCCAGACACCCCCCCTCTCTCTCTATCTCCAGACACCCCCTCTATCTATCTATCCATCCCCAGACACCCCCTCTATCTATCTATCCCCAGACACCCCCTCTCTCTATCTATCTATCCATCCCCAGACACCCCCTCTCTCTCTCTATCTCCAGACACCCCCTCTATCTATCTATCTATCCCCAGACACCCCCTCTATCTATCTATCTATCCCTAGACACCCCCTCTGTCTGTCTATCTCTCTCTCTCTCTCACTCACTTCATTTCCCCCCTGGGGAATGTTGCCTAAAGAAACCACTGCCTCCCTGCTCATTCCCCATCCAAATCGGAGGCTATAGATGGTTTTGTGGGCCTGGCTGGGACTCAAATTGGTTTAAAAATATGGATTTATGTCTGTATTCTGCATTGTCAAAGGTCAATGAGAACAGGAAATCGTTGCTGAGTTTCTTATTTAATGTAAGGCAGTCGCCAGTGCTGCTTTGATTATTTTGTTTGTTTGATTTCTACACACACACACACACACACACGTTCCTAGTGCCCATTACACACACACACACAGAGGTTTCTAGTGCCCATTGTGCCTCTGACTCACCACACTCTGATTGTGGGTCCAGCTGGTGCCAGGCAGCCAATGGGGAGTCCTTCCCGTGGTTTGCTCCTGCCCTCCAGTACTACTGCACCTGTCCTGACACCTGTCCCGTACTCTGTGCTTAACGTGGTTTGAAGAAAGCAGGGAGCCCAGTCCAGTTCTGGCAGAAGTTTATGGCATTCAGAAGAGGGGCCACACCTCTCCCCATGGTCGCAGGCTGCCTGAGGCAGGCTAGAGCCCAGCTATCCAGAAATTCAGGGACTACCTGATGCTTCACCCAGCGTTATAATTGTATGGGGACATAGGCAGGCCTGGGCAGGTTTCATTTCTCAGGGGGCTTTGTACATGTTCCCTTTGGTTCCGGCTTGCGTGGGTTGGGCCTTCCAGCCCTTCCCTTGGGAGATTGCGCCCCCATTTCAGAGAGCTGTCGTGAGCCGGAGTGTCCCTTCCTTGGTGCCATCCCATGGCTTGCAGAGCAAGGTGCTGGAAAACTCCTGCTGTCCCTACTCACCTCAGAGACCTCAGTCCCTGCTGTGACCTGCAAGAGCGCTCATAAAATCCACCCTGAGCTTCTGAGGGTTCGCTGGCTTGGAAGAGCCGCATTCCTTTGAATGGGACCTGTTTTGCTGCCTGGAGCCTTTGCAGGTCAAAAAATGTTCCCGTCAAATTACAGCAAAGGTTGGGCCCTGGTGGTGAGTGTGATCTCCTCTCCCCACAGGAAACCTGGTTGTTTCAAGCACAGGGCCGCATGCTCCTCTCTAGGTCACTCCTGGGCACATTCCCGGGTGGCTTCAGCCCATCCGGAGAGAGGAGGGTAGAGCCGGGTGCATCAGTTGCAGGTTTGACTGGCCTGTTTGTTTCTCTTAGCTGCTTGGTAACGAGGTTTGCCCCAGGCAAGCACAGCAGGAGAGGCAGGGTGCGAACAGGCGCCAAGGGAAGGTGGGCAGCATTCAGCATCCGTATATCACTGTACGTACCCAAATAGGTTAGGCCCATGTGCGTAGCTCATAAGAGCATGTATAACTCATGGGAGAGACAGGGCTTATTTTCCTCCTGTCACCGAGGCTTTCACTTTAACTCAGAGCTGAGATCTAATCTGAATGCTCCGTGCATGCACATCTACGCCCTCTGCTTGCTTTGCTGCGCTGTGGGAATGCGGCGCTCCAACCCTGCCCTACTGGGTCAGCGCAGGGGCCTGGTTAGCGCACGCCGCCTAGGCGGGATCTGGGTCAAAGTGAAAGGAGTTGCAGCGTTCTCAGCATGGCCCCGCTTTCTGATGGTCCACTTGGCGCAGCCTGCTCAGGAGTGGCCTTGCGGGAAAGAGGCAGGTCAGAATGGCAGGCGCTCTGCCCTGGCCTCCCTGGCACTGCGGGTTGCAAAGAAAACAGAGGGAGAGAACCCTGGGAACAAGTTTCCCCACCTGTCAGAACGCAGGCAGCAAGGAAGGGATCCCAGCACGTATGGCTCAGGGTTTGCCAGGCGGAAATGTTACCGGTTCGCACTCAGTGTCAGGAACAAGCTGTGTCTATTGCAAAGTCATAAATAAGACCAGGAGCCATTTGTCAGGGGTTATGGCAGACGCTTGCCCAAGGATTTAAAGTTGAAACCCCCCATCTAGGACCTCAGGAGCTCTGCCACAGACCAGCTGAGTGATTTTGGTCTGAAGGGCTCTGTGCCTCAGTTTCCCAATCAGTAAAATGGGGATTAGCCTGACCTACCTCACAGGGGTCAGTTTGATAACGTTTGCGATGGGCTTTGAGAGCCTCAAATGATACGTGATGGGAGAACTGAAGGGACCGGGCAGGCTGATCGCAGCTCTACAAACATACAAAGTGCTACAGTTTACCCCACTCCCACTGTGTGTTTGTAGGACACGGGGTGGGTCACCCGCTTTTGTGTGTCAGCTGCTACATCCAGCCATGAGCTCACACAGGCCCTCACCAGACACTGGCGCTCCCAGGCAGACAAGGTATCTGATCATGCTTTGGTGTGGCCGGCGCGAGCCCAGAGTGCAGGGTATGGGTCAGGCCATGGGGCGGGAGTAGGAGGGCCTATGGGAAGTAGCGCTGCTAGCGTTGGGCTATCTCCAAGGCTTCCTGCTAAAGGCAGACCGTGCTGCTCTGGAGGGTTTGAAAAGGAGACGGGCAGATGCTGCCGCGTGCCGGTGAGATCTGAGTCATCCTGCTTCGGGAGCTCTCGGCTTGGCAACCTCAGCGTTCTCGGCACCTTACAAAGTGGGGAGAGGGTCTGTTTTTACCCCCTTCGGACGCCTTGCCTGGCCAGTCTCCCTGCTATGGCATTGTCTCCTCCGCTAGAGGGCCCCTGTGTTGCAGCGCAGATCCAGATGCAGTAGTTAGCTCACAGCTGATCCTGAGAGCGGAAAGGCCCTGGCATCCCATGAAGAGAGAGGAGTCGGGTTTGCTTTGCTTTTCTCCGGCCTGGCCTGGCTGTCAGCTGGCTGCTCTGTGGTTTTGCGTTTGTTACCTCTAGGCCTCCTGGGAGATGAATACACCCCAGGATTGCCACTGGACGCTGAGCACGCTTCTGTAAGAGTTTAAAGGGCACTTGGCAGATGCAGGGGAAATATTCCATCGAAAACGCCAAACCCCGGAGGGGCTCCCTGAGCCGGATTATTCACCCCACCCTTTGGCGCTCCGTACACAAAAGCAAACAATGGCTCGTTTCCAGGTGGCCAGTTCCCGCTGCCTGGCATCGTTTCCCTTCCCATCGCCGAACCCTGGACGCTCTGGCCTGGGGAGGGTGAGCGTGAGTGGGCAGTGCACAGACTGGTGGGGGAACTGTGCTTCTGCAGCAGAGCTCTGAGCTGGGGCGGAAAGTGTGTCGGAGGGAGATGGTGATGCATGGCCAGCGGCTCCTGCCAAACAGGTCGAGTTAGCCCCCCGAGCCTCTCTGTAGCACCTCGCTAATATCACCCAGCCAGTGCCTAGGGCTCTGCAGCGGTGCAAACAGTAGCCAGTTCATCCCCTCGCCCCACTGGGAAGTGGGTCAGGATTGGCAGCCTCAGATGACAGATTTGGAAACTGAGGCCCGGAGGGGAAAGCGATTTACCTGGGCCACGTAGCCAGGATTCGAGCTGTGGCTCTCAGACCCACGCTCACGCCGCCAGCCGCGTGCCGTGTGATCTAGGGCCTCCCAATCGGACCAACCTTCTACTGGGAACTTTCCTCTGTGGCCTCGTCTTTAAAAACCTTGTTCAAGTGAAGCAAGAATCTGTGTAGCTCAGGAGCCGGGAGCGGGCTCACAGCCGTTTCCTTCTCCCGCTGAGCCACGGGAGGTTGGCCGGGGGTGAGGAATCAGGGCGTCGGTTAGTTCGGTTGGGTTTCAGATGTTGCAAGGCACAGAGCTCCTTCAGGCAGGCCCATTTCTCAATCCGGCGGCCCAGTGCTGCACCGCGGTGTGTATCCCCCTCCCCCAGCATGACTTCGGAGGCTCCCATCCAGTCACGGGGGCACCTCAGCTTTGCCCTCCCGCCTCCCCGCTCCCCGTCACTGCTGTCGGTGCCGTTCGTCTGTAACATCTGGACCGCAGTCCTGTGCAGAGGCCCCGCTTTGGTTCAGGATCCCTGTGTGCTGGCTGCGGTACCAACACCTAGGAAGGGAGAGGCCTGGCTGAGATGTGTTTACAGACACTGCCTGGATGGACCCTCAGCAGCGGGGCAGAGCCCCCAGGATCCACCCGCACTGAGCTCCTTGCAGGAGGGGGGCCTGCCACTCGTCCTGCCCTGTGCTCAAAGATTTCCCTGAGGACAGGCAGGTCGGAACCTTGGGATCCTTCAAACTCAGCCGGGCTTTGAAGTTCCCAGACGGCCCTGTCGGTGCTGGGCCAAAGCAAAACTGTGGCCCAGACAGCCTCGCCCGTGCGGGGGGAATGTGACATCTGGCTGTCAGCTGAGCAGACTCAGCCCTGCTGTCCCATGCTTGCTAGGCTCAGGCAGTTGCCTTTGATGTGTCCATCCTTCCTAGCTTCTCTCCTCCTCCCTTGCTGGTGTAGAGCACACTGAACTGGGGTGCAGGAGACCTGGGTTCTGTTCTCCACTCTGCCACTGGCCTGCTGGGTGTCCTTGGCCAAGTTACTTCCTTGTCCCATGCCTCAGTTTCCCCATAGGGCTGATGAGACTGACTTGCTTTGTAAAACATTTTGGGAGGTGCTGATGAAAAGCACACGTTGGTATTTATTAATTGATATTTATTGAAGCCTGCCAAGAGGTGCTCTCTGCCTCAGAGGCACAGCTTGCTTTTGAAGCGGAGTCCAACTTACCTGAGTGAAACCATTCGGCACAGCTTTATATTATTAAAATAATGAATGGATTGGCAAGGCACCCCTCCCTCTGTACCCGCTCTGTGATTGGCCTGTAATTACAGGTTCATTGCCTGTACCTCTATTGTGTAATGACATGTTTGCAAATTAATTTTTATGGCTCACGCCATTAGCATATACAGTCGGGGGGGGGGAGTATTAATTACCTCTGCCGTTAGTGTCATCCTGGCGAATTACAAGCCTGCAAAGGCTGGGCCGCTGAAAACGGAGAGCTTGGCGGGCGGGCGGAATTGTTGTCAGGGTTCGGGAGGCAGGGGCTGCGGCACAATCTGGACCCCAGCACCAGCAGGAGAGTTGGGGTCCTGATGGGAGGAAGCATCACCTTAGAGGTTATATTGGCCATTATTCCTTAGCCACTGGCTCGCTGGGAGCCTGGCCTAAGCTGGCTGGCTGTGTCTGAGCTCTCTCACAGGTGAGGATCTGGAGTGACTCCACTGGCGCTGCTGCTGTGTAACCAGGGGGAGAGCCGGGGAAGGCAGAACGTGGGGGGTGAAGATGGGTCAGAGGTGTGGGTGCAGCTAGCCGTTTGGGGTGTGAGGGGACAGGAGGTGGGTGCCTGGTGGCGGGGGGCAATCCCCAGGGAAAGAGAGGGGATGTGGGGATTGAGGACAGTTGGGATCTTTGGTGCTGGAGAAAGAAGAGTCGGAGCAGGCTGGGTGCTGAGGGCAGGCTGGGTGCTGGGAGCAGGCTGGGGATTGAAAGCCCTTGCAGGGTGGGTGATGCTAGCCAGTGCCCTGGCAGTGGGCCCTGGAGCCAGAGAGATTCCTGGCACACGAGCCCACAGGGGAGCCCGGGTCACCCAGCAAAAAAAAGCAGGGCCAGATGCTCAGCGTTTGTGTTGTCATGGCCCCAGAACAGATCATTTCCACTGGGTCAACCCCTCCCCCCGCCATGCTCAGGGGAAGGGAGGAAGCACACACAGCACCACTGCTCTGCGGCTACGGCTACCCCAGCGTTCAGGAGCCGCACAGGGGTGGGGGGTGGGGGGATTAAGCTCTTGCTTATCTCCTGCCCAGACTGGCTGGGCTGATAGGAGCCTGTGCTCTGCCTACACCCACTGAACCGTTAGGGACAGGTCGAGGACAAGGCAAAGTCATTTCACTTTGTAAGTGCTTTTACTTTTGCTTAATAAAACCATGTGTACGTGTGTGCGCGCATGTTCGTTTGCGGGGGGTGGGGGGGGAACACCCTTTGGCTCCAGTGTATTTTTCTGCAAAGTAGTTTCAAAAAAGGACCTCTGCAATACTTGGGTACATGAGAGAGGCCTGAATTCAGGCCCCCGCTTGCTCTCCCAAAAATACTTTCAGTTCCAAGATTGGCAGATGTAGGCTTTGGGGTTTCTTACGTGGTTTTAAACCAGAAAAAACCAGCTGTTCGTCCTGCACAAAATATTATTCACCAAATTCGCTTCAGGGGGACTCTGGCATCATCTGAAAGTTCTTCCTTTGTGTATTTCTCTGTCCTACAGGGCCTGATCAGGTCCCATTGAAAGCAGTGGGCTTCGGAACAGGCCCATGGTGTGTGATATCAAATACACGACTGGTTTAAGATAGGCTGTAGTGGCCTGTCTGGGAGTAGCAGTGCAATGCGGAGCCATGTGCCCCTGGCTTTGGGAGCTGAGGTACAGACCCCACTTCAGGACAGGAATGCAGATGATGACCCTTCAACCTGCTGGTGGCTTCTGGGTATAAGGATCCTTTGTGACTCTGACTTCAGAGGGGAAGCCACCCCATTGTGCAGTGACTGTATCTTGAAGCTGGTGGATGGGCTGGTCAGTTATCAGACAGGATGTGGCTTTCTCTTGCAGCAGGGAGATATCACACCTTTGCCTTGGTGAACTTTGGCGGCGATAGCAGGCCGCGGAAAGGGACCGAAGGCCCACAGCACATTGTGTCACTTGATCGTTTACTTACAGCAAATTAAACCTGGGCCTTTGTTACTATGGTGCAGCCAGAGCTCTGTAATAGCGTTTATTAGCCCGATTTGCCTGCGAGCATGTCTTCCCGGATCCGATAATGCCTCGGTGGAGAGGGGATGTGTGAGATTGTATCAGGCCCTTGATTACAGTCACAACAGGGATATTTTCGGGCTGGGGAGGAAAGGGGGAATGGGGGGAGGGGGGGAGGGACATGGCTTGGAGTGTGAACCTGGCAAGGGGGGGGGGGTGTTGTGAGCAGCCAGGCAGCCTCTGGGGCAGGTAGGAGTTTTTGGATCCTCCTCCTCCTCTTTCTTTTTTTTCTCTCTCTCTGCTCCTCAGTCAAGATAGTGAACTCCTGGCCCCCGCTGCTCCTGTCAGTCTTTTATGTGCGCGGCAGAGAGGGAGCGAAGAGAAAGCTCAGGGCATGCGGTGAAGGCAATTTTTTTTTTAAGTGGCTGGGAGGTCTTTTGTATGGCTCATCCTTCGGGTTGGGTTTGATCAGCAGCTGCTTGGAAACACAGCCCAGCTCCGGGGGGAAGGCTGCGCAGAGTGGGGGGCTGAATGCTGGAGGAGGGGGGGAGCTGTTATCTGGGGGGAGGGGGGGCTGGAAAGGAGACTTCTGCATCCCAGGTTTTCGTGGATCGGCTTCTTGGGCGCCTTGCTTCCTGCACCCCGGAAGATCGGAAGTGAAAACTGCTACAAATTCGTCTGTGCCCCCCCCCGCCCCATTTCTTCCCCCCCCCCAAGAAAACAAACATAAAAGCAACGGGGGAAAGCGGAAGATGAACGCTCGGGAGCGGAGGAACTAAGCCGGCGTTGAGCGCCGGAGCCTGCCTGCGAGGAACAGATGCCTGATGGTTTCCTACCCTCTCGCTTTCATTAGAGGAGACAAATCTGCTGTCAAGTAGCCAGATTTCCAATTTGCCGATAATGATCCTTGCATGAGAATTGATCGAGGAGCTTTCTGGTGCGAGGCGCGCTGCTCGCCCCGCCCGGCTGGCTGCAGCCTGGGGAGGTTTGGGTCTCTCCCCCCCTCTCTCTTTTCTTCCTTCCTCCCCTTCGCCCCTGCCCGAGTCAGCGGCGGGACACCGAGGGAAGGGAGATCCGAGCCCGGGGCGGCTGCTGCCTGGGCGGCCCCGTCCAGGCTGCTCTCCGGGCTGTCCCCCTAAAGGAGAAACCTCCGCGTCACTTCTGGGCAGTAATTTCTAACCCCCCTTTGGAAGCCGGTAGCTCAGGGGGAAAGAAAACAAAGCCGATTTCTCCTTGGTAACCAGAGAGATTCCTCCCCCCCCTTCTTCTTTTCTCAATCTGTCTGTCCTCTGTCTCCTCCCCGCCCCCCCCCCCTTTGATTCTGGACATGAAGCCCTGTTGGAAGCAAATCCACTGACCCCCCCTCCCCGTCGCTCGCCCTTGACATTCAAATGATTGAATGGAGAAAAGAGTTTGGGGGCTTGCTCCCCCCCTCCTCTCTCTCCAAATGAGTAATCCCTAAAGGAGATTTTACAGCCCGGGACCCTCCTTTCTGCCCCCAGCCCTCCCTCTCCTCCTCACTCTTCAGTTTCTCTCTCTCTCTCTTTTTGTGTGTGTGTAATTTGCATCTCTAGTCTAAAAAGGCAGGAAAAACAGGGGAAGGCATCAAGGCATGGCAGCTGTTTAAAGTGCTGTTGTGTTGTTAGTCAATTACCTCCGTGTGGATCTGCAGGTGACAGGCTGCTGCTGAAACTGACAAGAGACCTTCCCCCCCCCCCATCCCTGCTGCTTTAAAAACAATTTTTTTATTATTATTATTTAGATTATTTTTGCCTTTGGGGTTTGTTTGTTTTTTTAAAAAACCCTCTGTGTGGTTTATTTTTTTTTCTTCGACAACCCCCTTCATCCTTTTCAGCCTTGATTTTTCTGGTCGCAATGGAACTGTAACGTAAATCATGTTTGGACTGAAACCCCCTCTGTATTACTTACCAGGTAAGGAGATGCATGATGTGTTTGATTGTGTCCCCTCCCGCCCCCCTTCATTGTACAGCTGATAATAACAGATGGGCGCTGATTCTCTGGTCCACCTCGCTCCTGCAGATCAGGAGTATCTCCACTGGAGATGATGGAATTCTGTTGGTGTAGATCCGGATTCATTGCATTGGAGTCGGTGGAATTGTGTTGGTGTGAATCCGAAGTAACCCCACTGAAGTGGGGAGTAGTATTGTGGAGTAAGTGGGGAATCCCTGCACGGGGAGTCGCCAGCATTACATGGCTGTTAGGCGTCAATGGAAGAGAATCGGGCCCTCTTGTGTATTTCTTTTCCTCTCCGAAATCCTTGTGCAATGTGAGCTCTGTAGTTTGCACCTAGCCCTTGGGGTGTATAGCATATCTCGCTCCTCTTGTCTGCCCTGCTCGGCTTCCTAAGTGGTGAGCCTTGTTTTATTTAACAGCAAACGGCAGAAGCACTTAAGTAATCTAAGGTGAATTAAGAAGTGTGGTGTGAAGTTACTTTCGAGTGGTGCCTAATATTGTTTCATGGCTCAGTGAGCTCCGATCATGTAGCAGACAGCACCAAAGTGGCGACTGGAAGTCTCTCCACTTTTCCCTTTTCCCTTTCTGCCCCAAGTCCCTGGGGTTACTTTCTCCTGATAGGAGGTGTGTGTCACTGCTCTGACATGTGCTTTCCTGACACACTCTGCTGCGCAGGGCGGGGAGAGGAGGTAAGCCATACAGAGAGATTTATGGCAGGGGAAGAATAATGCTCTGTTTTGTTTCCTCTTCATTAACCCCTCACAGTGGAGCAACAGTTTGCAAGCCAACTTTTGATTTTCAGTGCAAGTTTGGGGAAAATGAGTTGACGGCTTTGCCTGTAGATCTGCCTGCCAGTTGAGAAGATCATATTCTTTTAAGGAGATGGATAATTTAACAGCACATTAGAAAAAGCTGGTTGTCCCCCCCCACATCTGTATTGCAAAAAAAAATATTCAATTAAAGTCCTTGCCGAAATGAAACTGCGGCGCTCGGGCTGTCGAGTTTGCGGGGGGGTTTCTCTCTCGCTTGTTTGCGTGCACCAGGCGTGTGGTTTTGGTGGGAGGACTAGCTCTCCAGTTACCTTTGCCGTTGTGACTCCTTTGGTGGTTTCATAGCAGTGCCTGTTTGTGATGGTTATTTGTTTCAGGAAATGGGTTTTGCATGTGGCAGTTAGTTACAGGAATGAACTGTTTCAAAAAAAGAGCCCCAAAGGTCTTTAAGCTGATGCGAAGTTCCCTGTACTGAAAAGGTTGTTGGTGAGTGAGTCTTTCATAACAGCCTGGTTTTAAACTGGCGACAGTGCTCTTTAAAGTCTGCTGGAGACTCGGAGAAGGGGATTCTGTTTGCCCCACAATGGTAACGTATGAATGCTAGCAACCGGTTTGACCTTTTGTCTTGTTAAATATCATTAGTTTGGTCAATTCTGTGTTCTGAAGGATTTTCCTGAGTTTCTCAGCTGCTTTCTTATTGTCGGTAAACGGTATTCCGATCATGTTGTGCCGGTGTAAATCCGGAGTCATGCCACGAAAGTGGATTTGCACAGGTGTAACTTGTCTATGAGATAATCAGCGTGTTCACACACAGATTTGCACCAAAAGAACTGAAGGTGCGAATTGCAACCAGTTTAGTTTTTTCAGGGCCTGTTACCCTTAAGACGGGTCCTTAGGACCCTGACTTCACAGTGGGACAGAGAGGATAAATCACTAATACTTGGAGACCTTCAGATCCTATAGCTGTGTGGGTCTTACAGTCACCCAGACAGATCCTTAATACCCAGCTACCTGTGGCAATCCCTGTTGTGATAGTAGCTGTCCCTATGCTTGAGAGGGGTTCTCCGCAGCATCTCTCAGCCCAGTGGCTGCAATCCCTGGGACGTGTGCTTATTGTTTATTTGAGACTTGTTTAAACTTCGCACAGAGGGTATATAAAAAAGAAACTGGTGCAAGGGATGCTGTGCAATCTGAGGCAGGCGCAGTTATTATTTATATAGCACCACGCACATGCACCGTGCTGGCCAACAGGAAACGTGTCCCAAAAGATAAAAACCGAGAGGCAGAGCTCATTAGTTTTGTTTTATTTGCATTCGGTGCTAATTTTTTTTCTTTTGCTCTGGGTGCAGATCCCTAACCTCCCTCCCAGTTTTTTGTGTTTTTATGAGGCCTTGATGATCCTTAGGGACTTGTCTTCATGAGTTTCCATTTCTCGCTTGCTCTGTTTTTTTTACTGCTTAAAATGGAAATCAATAATAACTGCACAAATGCTTCACTTTTTTTTGGTCCTGTAAAATCAAACAGGGGATGCCTGAAAAGTCTCTAAGCAGATGGAGCGAGAATATTTTTTAACATGTTCCAATCCAGTGATATTTACCTACGGTGCCCCCTGTTGCGTGAAACTTCTCTGTTTTACTATCAATGTTAGATCACTAATTCCTACACCCTGTAAAACCAATCGGCATTTTATATCGAAATAGATAAACTGCAGATGTGAGAAAAGGATTTGTTCCAGGAAATGATAGAAAAGTATGATCTATTGCCAGCAGAGTGATATTCCCCTCCCCTTCATAGGCCACTGTATTTCTGTCTTCTCTGGGCATCCATCAGATGGTCTATTTTCTTTCCAACCAGCGTCAGAAAGAAGAGGTGCATTGAAGTGTCAGCCTTTGAGATTTAAAGCAATTAAGGAAAATTATGTGTGGACTGTTCACGGTGCTGTCAAACAGAAATCATTGCACGCAGGCCTTCGCAGCTACCAGAGGCATTAGGAAATGCTAATAGCACAGGTAGGGTCAGAGCAGATGTAAATTTCAACCTGCTAAGTTAGGCTTTCAAGCGTTTTACAGAGTGGTTTTATGATCATGGCGGTGACTCAGCTGCAGAAGCCCCATGGAGCATTGTAACCGTCTCTGTTCCATCACTGGACCTGTCCCCATGCTGTCTGGTGTCATGCACAGTGACCCGCATAAACCCACAGGTCAAAGGGGTGGAGTTGTGTGTGTAATGTCAGGCCAACAGCTCATTGTAACCTGAGTGGGCAGGGGCGGGGAGATAGGAGAACAGGGAGGTGGGCGCCTCACACCCTAGATGACTTTTATTTGAAATGGAAAGCACTGAGGGAAGGTGCTAGACTGACTGCCCGGGGCCTGAAGGCCTCTGTCTGAGGGAACAGATGCAGCAGCAGAGACAGCAACAATGCAAGCTCCTCCCATGCCAGTGCAGGTGCCACCTGTTCTTTTAGGACCTATCTGTGTTCCTGGAGGCAATACTTTCTCCAGCCCCTTGCCTACAAGAGCACTAGTGGGGATGTGTGTGTGTGGGGGGGTTCATGTGGGCCATAGCCCTGTAACCACATGTGCCTCTCTAGCACCCAGGACCCCCTGAGTGCTTTATTTTTATGACTGTTGTGCCTCAGAACATCCCTGTGAGGCAGTGGTTGCTCATCAGCCCCACATTACAGATTGGGAGACCAAAGCCGGGGAGAAGTGACTTGCCCAAGTCCACCCAGCCAGGCAGTGGCAGAGCCAGGGTTCGACTGCAGAGCTCCTAGTCCTGTGCTTAACCACTTATGCAAAACTCTCTGACCGTTAGGTGGAAGTGAGTTGGGGATCTCAGCACAGTTCTGCGGTGGGCCTGGTTCCCCATCGCACAGTCCCCCAGGCTATGTGATAACAGGGGCGTTAGGAAACGAATGAGCGAGATGGTCACTGCTAAGGTGGGGTGCCGGGGGAGTGGTGGCCCTGTCGTGGAAAGCTCCATACCCCGTTCCCAATCTGCTGAGCGTGTGTCACTTGTAATAATGATCCTCAGAAAGCAAACCCTGGTCTGCCCAGAACCGGAACAGGGCCAGGAAGGCTGAAACCACAGCCCAGCTCACCTTTCCATGGCTGCTTTAGAGCTGGGAGCAGACAGGGCCTAGCTGGCCATTGTAAACCCTAGTTCAGCCACCCCTCTTTTGTAGACAGGAGCTCTTCCTTGTGGCTGGCTGCCGAGGTGGGGCTACAACAGACGAGGCCTTTGGGGGTCTGATTACTCCATCTAGATGGGTGCGTGGTCCAGGCTGAGGAACCGACTCATCAGAGTGGAAATTCTCCCTCTCCCTGCTGCACCTCCTCTAGTGAACGGTGCAGTTCTGAGCCATTCATAGCACCAGACCCACTCCCTTGCACAGCTGCTCAGCTAGTCATTAGTAAAGGGATATGGCAACCAGACAGTATCCGCTGCTGCTGCTGAAGTGGGGCAGGACGGCTTTCACAGCATCATCAGGGCTCACATCAAAGGAGCCAGGCTTCTTCTAAAGACCAGCAAGGAACCGGGGGGAATGGAAAACTTGAAATTCCTTCTCTGCCATTTATCCCAGTAACTGGTTGGGAGGCTTTCTCCTGGGACGCTTCCTCTCTGTCTGCAGTGCTGTCAAGGGGGTGGGAGGCAGCCGGGGCAGGCGGCTGCTGATTGATGCTCATTCCCTGTGAGCTGGATGGAGCTGTCGGTTGTGGGTTCTGTTTCCCAGTAAGGACCATTACCAGGCTGCTGGCTTCACAGCCGGGAGCTCTGGTCCTTGCAGAGTAACCCATTATTGGTGCTGCCCCTTTATCGGTGATTCTTTCTGCGTGGCTGGATTGTTTTGAACTTGTGAAGGATGTGGGCTGAAGATCAGTGTGGTGAAGCCTTTTGCTGGCTCCGAGATGGTTGGTTTGATTCATGCCGTCCTGCTCAGCCTGGCTGGAGCACCTGGTCAGATCAGTTCAACTCAGCCCCCGGCGCAGGGGTGCTGAATGCGAGGGGAAGCTGTGTTCCTGGGGGCGCAGCAGCAACGGGCCTCAGTGGCCGACCTCTGAGCTGTCCAGCCGCCAGCCTTGAGGGTGTGCAGTGGGGGTGGGACTGCCTGGGGCAGAGAAATTGATTTCCAAACTTGACGCGTGGTGGAAAGGAACTCGGTTTCCATCCAAGCCAGCTGCCCTTGTGAGCCAGAATGGATGTGGTGGTGGGGGGGGTGTCTCACACATCAGCGGCAGCCCCCCTTTGGCTTTGGGATTGGGCCCTGTAACAGTCCCACGAGGTGGTGCTCTTTGTTAGCTGCTCCCACGCTCGCCGTGAAGACTTGGCTTTGCCGTGCTGGAGTTTCCTTTCCCTTTCAGCATCCTGTGGGAGGCTGTGCTGACCTCGCGCGCTCTCTGGCTGCTCCCAGCCTTCCGATGTAGCCACTGGAGTCCCTTCCCTGGGCTCTGGGTCACTGTGGGTCAGACCCTCGGTTTGGTGAAGCTTGCAGATTTCTTTGGGGCCTCAGAGAGGGATCTCTGGGTACCCTGATTCTCATTCATTTATAGCCCCGAATTCCCCAGTGATTGGCTAGGCAGTGCTGATATCCCATTGGGGTTCTCTTTGTGATCCCCCACCAGCACATGCTCAAGCTCTGGGAAAGTCTTAAGCGCATGCTTAGGTGTTTTGCTGAATGGGGATAGCTGCAGAATCAGGGCCTCTGTGAATGGTTCCTAATTTCAGCCCAGGGCGGCAGTATTAGCCAGCGGATCAGAGCAGATGGTGGGATCTAGGGTCTGCCGTGTAAACGCTGCCCTGCCTGTGTCGGTTGTGTTGCGTTAAGGATGAGTCACCCAAGCTGTGTTCCTCCGGTGCCCTGCTCTGTTCTTAGAGTGCAGCCTTCCCCTCGGGAAAGTGTGTGGGCAGGGTTCTCCGGCATCAGCGAGGACGCTCACATCCCTTCCGTGCAGCTGCACCGGCTTAGCACCTACATGGGACAGGTCCTGTTAATTCTGAGCTTGCCTCATTGCTGGGCCATGGCCGTAATTCCGCCTCCAGGCACCTCGCTGGGGAAAACACACCGTGCGGCTTGGCCTCTGGTTCCCACTCAGAGGGCTCGTAGTTAAAGTGGGGGACTGCAAGTTGGGACTGCAGGGGCCTGACCAGCATATGTGGCTCGACATCCGGAGCTGTACAATGGGTGCCACACTGACCTACCGCACCTGAGTCAGGGTTGATGTGGCGCTTGGTTAATAGTTTGCTAAGCGCTTTTGTATCCTCGATGAAAGGTGCTGCTAGAAGCACCCAGGAGCATTCTGCCCTGCTATACAAAAAGGCCCTGGGTAGCTGAATCACAGGCCTCGCAGTGTGTCTCTGCCTCCAGAGCTCCCTCCATGAAGGGGTTCTGGGGGGGAGTGGTAACTAATGGGGGACTGCGCTGAGGCGACACTTCTGTCACATTGAAAGTGGCACCTGTCGCCTCTCTCCAGTCCTGGTTTTAAATAGATGAACAACACAATAATACCAAGCCCTTGTGTGCAGTGCCTTTCCTCCAGAGAGCTCAGAGAGCTTTGCAGAGCTCAGGATCATTATGTCCATTTTACAGAAAGGGAAACTGAGGCAACGGGAGGGGAATGGAGTTGCCTAAGGCCACCCAGCAGGCTAGTGACCAAGCCAGGAACTGAACAGGTTCAGTGCTGTATCCACTAGGCCACACTTCCTACCCTAGCAAGCCTTGGCAGAACCAGAGCTGATGAATAGATGAGGACATTCCTGTGGGAGAGTGAGAAATGCCCTGTGAAGTGGGGCTTGTGGGAGGGAAGTTTCCTGCTTCCCCGTCACCCCCACCTCACTCACACGGGTGCACACACTCCCTGCAAATTGCAGAGGAGCGCCTAGCGAATGCAACGCCGTACGCCCCACTGCGGCTGGCAGTGAAAAGGACTCTTGGCAGCCCCGGAGCAGAGTGCCCTGCGAATGGTGGAGCAGGCGGGGGACTAGCTTTTTATCCCTTCTCCCATCAGGAGGGTGCTTACAAAGCGCCTCTATCCCGCTAGTCCCCACGGAGGAGCAAGTAAGGCCCAGGGAGCTGGTGCGACTTCCCCCAGGCTGTGGGGTGAGTCCGTGGCAAAGCCTCTCACCCCTCTGCCCTGACCACTAGCCCCCACTCCCTATCAGCGCCCCCAGCTCAAACCGGGTTCCCTGGCTGAGCCTTGGGAGCCATTCACCTCCCTCCCCCTTGGCAAGTTCCCTGCCAGCCCCAACAGGGACCTTGCACACACAGACAGGTGGGTCAGTGTCACCAGCCAGCCGGAATGCTTCAGCTAACAGCCATGCCCAGACTATCACCTGGCCGGATCGTGGGCCACAAAGCCACTTGGTTTATTGTTTTACTAGGCTGATACAAGGCTTCGCCTTGGTTCAAATCCCATTGCGTGTTCAGGGCTGCTTCGAATGTGTTTCCTCCGTCAGGCCGGGCTGGCTGCACAAACACCGTTGATGTAAAGTCAATGCGCAGCCACGGATCAGACTCTCGTCCACAGTTCAAACCCCACTGGTGTCCCCCTAGTCCTGGCAAATGAAGAGCAGCTGGTGGGATCAGGGCTTATAAACTTCCCACCTGTCCGTTTCCCTACGAACAAGCTGAATTTGGCAACGCACCCCAGAGGTCAGATGTGCTTTAGTCAAACACAAGTGACTGGCCTCCGTACAGGGGTAAACTGGGACCGGATCACCTAATGGCCCTTCCTGGCCTTAAAATCAGTGACTCTATACAAGTTGGGCTCTGCCTCGGTGAGAGTCATCTGGACAATCCTGCAGCCTCCTCCTCAGCAGTGCTGGGCCCCCACTTCTCCCGTTGGAGTCGGCGGGTGACGCGGGTGCCCGGCAGCTGGCGACTCTCTGGCCCGTCTCCCTGCAGCTCCCCGGCGTGGCTCAGCCCCGAGGTGATAACACTCTCCCCCTCTTGTAACGTAATTCACATGGGATTCGTTCCAGGACACCCCCCAGGCCTAACTTTGGTTGTCATGGCAACGGTGTCACCCACTTGCTAGTTTCCCTGTGGTTATTTGAAAGGGGGGGAGAGAGAGAAAAGAGAGAGGGAGGATATAAAAGGAGGGAGCAGAAAAAGAAAAACCGCACCGCACAGGGCCTGATGTCTGGGCGTCCGTGGGCTAATTACTGCAGAGGCAGCTGTGGGGGGAGGAGGGGGGGCAGGGGCTAAGTGGTGCTTTCATGGCCGGCGCGGAGGGGAGCTGTGACCCGAGGAGCAGGCAGTGGAAATCAATAACATTGCGAGGGAGGGAGGGAGGCGGGCGGGCGGCTGGAAAGGCAAAGAGTTTTGTCACCTTGGCTCTCCTTTGTGTGCGGGAGAGGATGCCGAGGGCCCGGCTCCTTTTGTTCCCCTGCTTGGCACCGCGGTGCCCAGAACAAGTGTCAAGAGCTTGAGCGGTGATTAGCAGAGGCGCTTTCAGCCAGCCGGCCCCAGCTCCAGGGGAAGGGGAAGGGGAAAGGGAGGGGGGCCGTTTTCACACCCCTGCACCGCAGCCAGCACGAGAGCGCGATTTTAACCCCTTCCTGTGTGTTCTGCTGCTGCCGCCGCCCTTCCACCCGGGCTGGCACCTGCCCGGAGAGCGGTGGAGAGTGAGCGAACTCAGTACAGCTGAGCGGGTGCAGGGTGCTGGTGCCCCTTTGGGAATCAGTGCAGCGCCCCGCTTTATGGGCAGGTGGGGCAAGGCCGTGCTCTCTGCCCCGACAGCCACTCCCTCTTTGGTGGGCGTCCCCCTCCGGCGCCCAGCTGCAGCCGAGGCCGGCGTCATCGTCCCGCTCCGTGACCCACGGCCTGCCCGTTGCCGAAAGGGATGGACATGGCCTGCGCCCGCTGCAGGCAATGGGGCAAGCACCTGCCACCGACCTCACTCAGTGGGGCTAGGACTCGGTCTGAAGCCTTTGTGAGGCTAAGGCGAGGGTGCTGCACGGGAGCGGGCCCAGCCGTGGCCTGCTGGATGGAGCTGTCTCCTCCCTGGCCCCTCCTCTCCGCCCTCCCCGTGATTGGGGTAGCCTCTGTCGGATACAGAGGAGGAGCCAGTGGCTCTGCTGGCTGCCAGGCGCTGATGGCAATGGGACGTTGCTTTGGATTTAGGGATGCAGAATATAATTATCCAGACAGGAATTTGGACAGGACACTGGGGCTAACACCTGGGCTCTTGCAAAAGCGCTAAGGAATTTTTAACAACCTCACCTAATCTGATCTGAAAGATGGTCCCCCTGGCAGCACAGCACAGCACCCCCTGGTGTTGGTTTGGAAGACTATCCCCACATGCATTTCATGCCGCACTGGGCCTTCTCCGGGATCTCTCCCAGCCAAGCAGCCCCTAAGGGTGACACATCATAGCTTGGGAGCGCTCGCGAGAGCCCCATGGCTTGGAGGCAGCCCCGAGTGGCACTGCAGCAGATGCGCAGCGCTGCCGGAAACCCTCTGCTGGCCGCGGTCGTTGGCTGTCAAGGAGCTCAAATGGCTGGAGTAGGGGCCAGTCGAGTTGCCTGGAAGGCAGGTTTTGTCATGGTCTGCTGTTCGGAAAGCAAATGCTCCCCTCGGGGTTTGGCAGGAGCCCCTGATCTGTCATTCCACATTGCGGCATGGTGCAGAGAGCACATGCAATTCCTGCCGCTCCATCGGGGAGGTGGCAGATTACGAGCTGCCCATCCCCCCTCCCGTCCCACTCGAAAGCCCCTTGGTGATAAGGGTACCTGTGACATTGCATGGAAGTCCCACAAACCATTAATAATTCCATTACCAACATCTGATCTCCCCCTTGTCAAGAGGGCTTGCTCTGTAACCAGGGTTGAGAGGCCTATGAATGAATTGCTGAAGTGCCAACAAGCAGATTAGTACGTAGCAGATGTTACCTTAAAAAGCTAACTGCTGGTGTCTCCTGCATCTGCCTTCGCTTGGATCCGGCGCCCTCCGCTGCTGTGGCCTTTCCAAATGGATCTATTTGGCTTCTGGAAATCTCACCTTTGAAAGGGAAATAAACAACCCCACCTTCCCCTGTGCCCTGCCTCAGAGCTGCGCTTGGCTGTGGGTTGGAGCACCTGCTGGATCCCATTTCTCCCTGGCACTGGACTCGGGCGGGCTGCCCCGCTCCGCTGGCATGTGCAGATGGCAAAGCTAGCGGGGCGCCGTCTGCAGTGTCGGCCAGAAATGCAGAGAAAGCAGCTTGCAGGCTAACGACGGCGCCATGTCCTGCCTGAGCCAGTCTGCTCACCTGGCGGAGGGCTCAGACCCGCTGGGAAAGGGCAGAGTCACCCCGATCCTGGGCTGTGGATGTGAAACCAGGGGTGTGAGTGCCGTGTGCGCTCAGCACCTTTCAGGAGGCCATCAGAACCGTCATGAACCGCCCCTGGAGAACGGTGTGTTCTCCATAACCTGCCATGCTCTTCTGCCCTTGATTTTTCTTTCTTTCTTTCCACCCCCCCTCCCCTTTTGCACACTCTAGATAATTAAATGCGGCTGCTTATTGTCAAAAGACAAAGTTGGATATTTATTACACCTTCATGCTACCAAATGTCAAAGGCCCACATGCGCCGGAGAAATACTGGCAGGGAGTGAAAACCCGAGCATATGTCTGCTGAGTTCAGGGCAGGCGCAAATGGCAGGCTGGGGCTGCCACAAATAGCCTGCAGCTCTCTAAATTTGGCTCTGGCTAACTGCTTGGGATGACAACGTATTTTACAGTTTCTGTTTACATGGGGAGTTGAGTCTGAGTCACTGGGAGAGCTATTACACTGGATAAACATTCCTCTTCCTCAATGAATTATTTAATTGGAAAGAATTAAAGACGCAGTTAAAATAAAAATGTGCTGCCTTCCCTCCCCCCACGTCTTTCCCGTTTCAGGTTTTAATTGTGCCCTGGCTCACTCTTTCTTTTAGCCAGCAACCGTTACGCCGCTGTGTTATTTTTACATGGCGAGGGAGGGTTATAAGGCAGTGTTGGTTTTATGGGTTTTTTTCCCCTTTTTTAATAATAATGCTTTAAAGATGTTTGACATCTGTAACAAACAGCTGGCATCCTGTTCTGGAAGAATGTCCTTTTATTTCAGAGCAGGTTGAACTGTCATTAATAGTATAATTAGGTGATTATCACTATACAGCAGAAAACTGCTTAATTGCACAGATAGCTTTGCTAGGATTCCCGTCTTTTTATGGCTGTATTTGTTTTAGCCGCCTGAATTTTCGCTCTGTTTTGTTGTTTGCTACATTGATTATTATTTTTTTAATGCATGTGACAGCTTTATGTGTCTGACAGTCAGCGCTGGTGCACCCACTGGTATTAATACAGAGATCTGAGAAGGAGGGGACACCCAGATAGAGAATCACTCCATCATTAGATCTGTTCAACCCCGTGTGTGCTGGTCCCGTGGCACGCAAGGGTTTTGCCTGAAACCTTTGACCCATATATTAACACGTCTGGGTAAGGGGAGGAATGGCCCATTTAACCTGGGTTTAAAGAAATAAAAATCATAGCACATCCTTCCTAAGCAATGAACCTGGTTCTTCACTGCCCCTCCTGTCTGTGCATAGGTAATAAAGTCACGCTCCATCATCCAGAGACCGGGCACTTGGGCAGGGGTCATGGCTTACCGATGGTTAATAGAGCTGTCCCAGGCTGGGGTCAGTCTCCGCCACTGCTTCGACGTCTGCCCCTGCAAGGCAGGTGTGGAAGGCTCCCAGCTGGCAGGGTTGTAAATAGCAACACAGGGCACAAAGCAGTGAGGAATTACAGCAGCTTGTCTAAGGCGGGAGGAGGAAGGTGGCAGCCCATCCTCTTCCTCTGCCTGCCTTTGAGAGGTTTGCAGGAGGTAGCGACACCGCTGTCACCCCAGCTTCTGTGGGGGGTGCGGTGCTCGGATGGGACGTGGGGCTTGCCCCACTGCGCGGTGCTGACACTGGTTGGGCTGGGGTAAGCCCCACTTTGCGTCCATGCTGCTGGCACTGCATGGAGGGAGTTACACTGGCGTGATGTAGACCGGGGCCTTTGAGTGGGGGAGGGCAGCTGCCGAGGGTGGAAGGAAGGTGGGAGATCGGAGAGGTGGGCGGGCGGCCAGGGAGAGCGGAAGGGATGGGCAGTAGATTGTAGAGATGCCCGTGTGAAGTTTGGCTCAGCTCCCCGGTCCCCTAGTTGGGGGGCTGGCTAGGGTCCAGCTGGAGATACCCCAGAGGTAGAAAGGATTGACTGCGGGGAGCCAAGGGCTTGACACCTTTTCAGTCCCGCTCTCCTTTGGAACGACTGACACCCCGGCTTCCCCGAGCCCTTTGCAGCAGGCGCCAGCAGCTGGCCGCTGCTCAGCACTTTCTTCTCTTAAGCACCCACTTCAGTGGCGCACGCTGGTCCCCCTGGAAGGGAGATGAAAGGTGGAGATGAAGAGCCAGGCAGTCAGAGCCCGTTGGCGCGTGTCAAGCGCTGCCGTCCCCTGACTGAAAAGCCCAGCGTGGCTGCACGCCGAGGCACCCCGCGTGACGAGATGAAAGCGGTGGGAGCGAACGTGCCTGTCTCGCTCGAACAGGGAATAAAGGCGGCATCCTGCCACCTCGCAGCCTTTGTGAGGGAAAGCGTTCCTTTAAAAGCCAGAGAGCCAGGAGCCCCTGGGAGCTTCCACGGTTCCTTCCAGGTGCTCCCCTTCGCAGTCCAGCCGCCGGGGCCCAGATGCTTCCTTTTCACTGCCTGTCACAGAGCCCCCGTCTTGGCAAGTTACTGGACAGGCTGGTTAGTAAGACGCTGCCTTGGAACTGCTCTGGCGTGGAGCAGCTGGTTTCCCTGTCCCGTTCTCAGCACGGTCCCTGGCACTGCGGATCTCAGTGCCGATGGACATCCCGGCTAGCCGTGTGGACTCTCCTCAGCGCCAGTTCAAGGGGACCCGTTGCTAGCAGCCATTGGCAGCAATCTCCTAGCGTAGCTCTGACTTCACATGGCCGTGGTTCCTAGCTTGTGGGCACGGGGTCTCCAGCCACCCAACTGAGCTAAAGCTGCCCTCCCCCTTGAGTTCCCTTGGGCAGCTCCTCCCCTCCTGTCGCCTCCCCTTCACAGAGCCTCTCTATATCCCAGCATGTCCTGGGCCGCCCTCGACCCCACCAAATCCTCCCCAGCAGAGCAGCGAGGCTGGCTGGATTGCAAGGGGAGAGGCCAAGCCCCCCCGGTTGGGTGTGACTCGTTCTCTCCAGGTGGGCCTGTGTTGTGTGCAATGCTGACCTGGAGATGGAGGGGGGTAAGGAGGAGGAGACCCCCCTGGCTGGATTGGAACCGCTCTCCCCCCATACAGTTCTTCAGGGCACTGCTGACTGAGGGAGGGGGTTGGGGCGGGGCTCCTGCCAGCCAGGAGGGATAGCCTCGGGCAGGATTTGTTTGAGGCCCAGGTGACACCCAGGAAGCAAAGCCCACTGGTGAACAGCTGCTGGCTGCACCTCCCTCCCCAGGTTTTACAGTCCCAGCCTGGGCTTGGGGATAAGTAACCTTCTAATCAATTTCTCCACCTTAATGCGGCGCAGCGACACTGATAACATCGGAAGCATATGCCACTGGACCCGAGCGCTCAGGCAGGCAGCGCCAGGCCAGGGCCTTTGTTAGCATTTGCTGTAAGCTGTAGATTTTTCTTCCGAGACGCGTGTTACCATTTTATCCCAGGTCGATTGGCAGGCAGATTAATTGTGTGCGTGTGTGTGTATGAAATCGAAAGAGACGTGGCAGATGCCAGTAGCTCAGAGACCATGGATTTTCAGGTGCCACAGGACAGTTTGCTGGATTTTCAGAGGCACCCAGTCCTTGTCTGGAGCAGGGCTCTCAGCCATCCGTAAGGAATGCACCAGAACAAGCCTCCTGGTGTAGACAGGATATATTTGCACTGGTACAGCTAACCCCATTGGCCAGCAGGGGGAGCTGTGCAAGTGCCTGTTTGCCCTGATGATGCAGCCATGCGAATGGCTGGGGTAAAGGCAGCTCCCCTGTGGCTGAGGGCACCCACCCAGCGCTGGATTGCCTGGGGGCCTTCGCGGGCAGCTCCCCAAGCGAAAGCTGGCTGTGGCGCTGTCAGTGGAGAGCAGGCCTTGGCGCTGTTTGTGTCTCTCCCGTCTGTGTGAAACGCACTTGTCAGTGCTGGGATCTTTGTGCTGTATGTTCCCGGGGGTAACGATGTTTTCATGTATGATGGTCCCAGGCGAGCGAGATGGAGTCCAGTGTGTAAGCCACCCACTAGGGGCTGGGGGCTCCCTGGTGCTGTGGGACGGGGGATGGGGCAGAACTCGAGCTGGTCAGAAAACTTTAAACAAAACTTTTTTCCGTTGGAAAGAGGTTGATTCGCTGGGCAGGTTTCTCAGGTCCCGGGTGGAATTTCAGGAGGGGCAGGAGCAGAGCAAGAGACAGACCAGACTAGTCCGGCAAGCAGGGCACTCGTCTGCAGTGTAGGAGACCCAAGTAAAAGAACCGGACAAAGCAGTGATTTGAACCTAGGTCCCTCACATCCCAGCTGAGCGTCCTGATTGGTGGCTTGTTGTCTCTTGGGTGGTGGGTGGGTGGGTCTGTCTCTCTCATGTTTTTTCATGCAATGTTCTGCATCAGAATGAAAACTCATCTCAAAACCTCAAGTTGTCAATGAAACACAATTGCTGGTTTTGGGCCACCAGTTAAAACAGCAGCTGGAGAGGCACAGGGTTGGGGGGTGCAGTTGGGGAGGCACAGGGGAGCCGGGGGGCCACAGACAGAGAAGCATGGGGAATGAGGGGGGGCTACAGTCGAGGAGATGTGGGAGAAGATTTACAGTCACCAGTGTCCCAAGCCTAGCCCAAAATTCCTGCTCTTCACACTTGCAGGGATCCAGCGTGCTGCAGCCAGCAGGACCCCTCGCTCCAAGGAGCAGGTCCTCTGTTCTCAGGACTCCTGCTGCCAGGTTTAAACTGCCCTGGGGTCTCTCTGAATTCTCCCCCAGCTCTGCCCTCTGGATGCTCTGACCTGTGTATGGCAAACGCCAGCTTGCTGCTCTCTGGCAATCCCAAGGCAGGAGGGGTAGTTCTGGGATGCCAGTGCAGCGTCCTAACCACTCTGGCTAGTGAAGGACCGGCACTGTCTGGTTCCCCCTTCGGCCAGTTCTGGGGAAGACCGCCTGCTTCCTGAGCTCTGCAAAGCGCCTGCTGCCTGGAGTGGCATCTTGGCACCAGTCTCTCACTGGCACGTTGTTTTCACGGGTGGGAGGGAGTAACAGCAGGGGCATCAGCTAATCCCTCCCCCCCCTCCTCTCCCTCTGAAATTCCAGGTGGAGAAACAATACCTGGGCCCAGGACACGGCCTGTCATTTCAGGAGGGAACACGCCGTGCTCCCGCCAGCGCTTGCTGAAAGCCTGCTCCTGCCTTTGTCTGTAGGGCTTATTACCCAGGAAAATTGAGGCTTTTTTTCTCTCCCTTCCAGGCAGGCAAATTAGACACTTGGGCAATTTCAAGAGGTTGGGGGGAGGGGGGAGGAAGCCTTTTATCTTTCAGCAAACAGCCAGCAGGTTGCATTTGCTGAGGCTCAGTCTGTTTACGTCATGTCAGGCCGGTGCAGAACCAGCCTATGGCCCTGCAGTCAGGGCCGGCTCCAGAGCCCAGCGGGGCAAGCACCCGCGTGGGGCGGCCCTTTCCCGGGGGGGCGGCAGGCTGGGCCGGTGGACCTGCCGCAGTCATGCCTGCGGGAGGTCCACCGGAGCCCCGGGAGCAGCGGACCTGCCGCAGGCATGACTGCGGACGGTTCGCTGGTCCCGCGGCTCGGCTGGACCTCCCGCAGGCATGCCTGCGGCAGCTCAACCAAAGCCGCCGGACCAGCGAACCGCCCGCAGCTGCGGGAGGTCCAGCCGAGCCGCGCGACCAGCGGACCCTCCGCAGTCATGCCCGCGGGAGGTCCGCTGCTCCCGCGGCTCGGGGGCGCCTCCCGGGCATGACTGCTTGGGGCGGCCGAATTTGTAGAGCCGCCCCTGCCTGCAGTAGCTGGAGTGGGTCTTGAGTCGGGTAGCAGCTGGAGCTTTTCCGGGCCAAGTTCAGAGGGTGTCACTAGCCCTGGTGTGTCTCTCTAATGTGTCTCCATCCTGCCTTGGAAATGGGAGGGCTCTGCAGCCAGGCTGCTGCTGAACTCTTTCAGCCTTTCAGGAGGTGCTGCTCCCACTGAGAAATCCAGCCCTTTTCCAGAGGTGTTCGCACAGGCCCTCTGGCTCCTCACCCGAGCTGACTGCAGCCCTAGTGACGTCATCAGCCAGCGGGAGAGGTGGCTTAGCAGCAGTGCCAAGCACTGCCGGGAAGACGATCAGAACTCCCTCACTTTCCTGGCCTGGGTTCTCTTCCCCCAGGAGGGAGGTGTGCAGCCGCACCCTCTGCCCAGGGGTCGAATTGCAGGAGTGGGAGGAGAGATAGCCTAGTTCCCCCCATAACCCAAGCCCCACCCACTTGAGATGCTCCTCACCAGAGAGGTCATGCTGATCTTCATCATATGACCCTCCTCTTCCTCTCTTGTGTGCTTCGATCAGCTGTGACATCCGGGCCATGTTTAACCAGAGGGCAGCAGTCAGGCAGAGGTCACCGTGTTGGTTACACATTCTGACAGTTACCTGAGCAGGCGGGAAACTTAAGGGCTTGTCTTTAAGGAGAGCTCTGATGATGGAGCTCCTCCGAAAAGCACTGCCTTGCTGCACTTCTGTCAGCTGGCCCCGTCTGGGGGATGTTTGGAGGGAGTGAACTCTGACCAATCTAGGACCTTCTTCAAGTCCCTTTTAGCTGCCAGGATACTGGCTGGAAGGGCTGAATGGGGAACATGTGTGTGAATCTTCAGAACCCCAGAGGGGACATAGCAGTAACCACTGATCTCAAACAGGGGCAGATCCACTTCCCATGGCAGTCAATGGAAAGCTTCCCATTGGGTGTAGGATCAGGTCCTATGGGAAATGAAACCCAAGAGATTCAGTGGCATCCGAAGAAGTGGGTATTCACCCACAAAAGCTCATGCTGCAAAAACATCTGTTAGTCTATAAGGTGCCACAGGATTCTTTGCTGCTTCTACAGAACCAGACTAACACGGCTACCCCTCTGATACTAGTGGCCTCTAAGTGTCCCATCATGACCTGCAGTGCCTGGTGGGCTCGTCCTGTGTTAAATATTCCCCGTGTGTGTTGGAAAGGGGTCCAGGGGAGGGGCTCAGAGAGGCATGAGCAATCGGCTGTCAGGACGCTAGCTGGGGTGGCGGTGGAGTTGGTGAGTGGGTGCCACCCCCCAGTATCACCATATTGTCTTAGTCCCAGTTGGCAGAATGATCCAGAGGAGCTCTGCTCCTGCCGTGTGCCCCCTGGCTGGAGCAAAGTCAGGACGCTGGATCCTGGGTGAAACAAGCACCCGGCCAATTGGAAGCCAGGTTGCGGCTGGCACCCAGAGCAGCACGCGCCCCAGTTGTATGCTGGTTCGGTGCCAATGAGTCGCCAGCTCTCCAGACCAGCTGTTACCCAGTCCTAGTGCCACATGCCGAGAGCCCTGACGATCTTCGCGCTGCGCTTACCTCACGAGCTGCTTCCTTCCCCGGCACAGGGCACTGCCGTCCCCAGAAACGCTGATCCCGTTTTCTGAAGCTGCCATTGGTCCTCAAGCCTGTCACTTAACCTACCCCGGCCAGCAGTCAGAAGTAGTGCAAAAAGTTACATTTGCCGAGCGTAAAAATTCAATTAATTCCAGAAGGCAGATTAAATATAAGTGAATTTTAATAATTTGCTCTACAGGCTGAGGATTACTGTAGGGGGAGGGAAGGAAATTGCACACACACGAGAGAGTATTTTTGGCACAAACGTGCAGGATCGCTGGCCGAATATAATTAATCTCATTAATTCCCGGCATTGGCCAGGGAGGAGCTGTAGGGAGGCGCGGGAACACTGGTGTAAACTGGCTATAAGAGTCACGGCACCATTAAACGCCTTGCCCCTTGCCTCTCCTCACTAGTTTCTCAAACACTGTGATGTGCCCCGTGGCCCAGCGTTCTCGTCAGCTGGCGTCCCAAGTGAAATACACAGCGGTGGAGGCACTTGACACTAATTCCCCCCCGTTCCTAGCCAGTTATAACCTGTATAGCAGCCTGGATACAGGGCCAGGTATGCAGGTGGCCTGGAGACCCACACTCTAGGAATCAGCGTGAGGTCGAAGGCCACGGTTGCATTTGTCTGTCTAATCACCAGTCGCTGCAGTAGTGCGCCGCCCCTCCCCCGTTGATGCGATGCAAGCCCTTGGTGTCGGGACATGCTGACGTGACACCGGGGCAGCCCGAGTCGGAAACGCTGTCCAAAGAGGCGACCCCGGGAGCAGTCAGTCCATGAAATTGTTGCCCGTCCTCAGTGTCCGTTTAGGACAGTCGGCTGTAACCTCCCATTATAGATGGAGGCCAGCATTGCAGGAAGCCGGGTTAGCTGGTGTGAACAAATGTAGCTCTGTGGAAATCGACGGTGCTTTGTCAGGGTTCTGGCCCGGAAGCCATATGAAAATCCATAGCCTTGTGCTCAGGGTAGGGAAGTGCTGTTGGCTTTTTCTCCCGCTTTCTCCGTTCGCTGAATACCAGAAACCACAAACGTTGCACAGAGCAACGATTTTTCTTGTCGGTTTCCAGAACCCTTCAGTTTGGAGGAAGATCCCCCTTGCAGAATGACAAATAACCGGCTGACACCTAGTCTTTTGTTTTGTCTCCAGAAATCAGCCCTGACCTAGAAAAGCAAGAGAGAATATAAACCTGTGTGGTGCGTGCATGTGTGTGTGTGTGTGTGCGTGCGTGCCTGATCTGGGCAAAGGCGAGAGGAAGATGGCTTTCATGTAAAGATGAGGGTAGTCCACTGCCTACAAAATGCTGTTTCAAAGCCAGTGTTCATCACAGCCTCTTCCCACTGTGATCTTCGCAGATTTCACTCTCTCTTTCAATTGGCCCTAATTACGGCGCTGCAGTCTGACTGATCAGTTCTGTGCTTGTCACGAAATCCTCGAGGCGTGCATGAAAGGCCCCGTGGCATGGGCTGGTACCAGCCTCACCAGCTGTATTGCCCGCACACTGGCCTCTTTCAAACACAAAAACGTTTTTTGTGAGGGGGGTGAGGTTGGAGGCGACGCCAGTCCTCTTGCCAAAGAGATGCTATTTCCTTCCCCTCTCTGAGCGGGCTTTGCACAAGCCTCCCGGCTGAGAACTGGCTGGCAGAGAGGGGCATATGGGAAACTGGCTGTGTAGCTGGCTGCCACCGGGGGGTGCACCTGCAAAGATAAAAGCCAGCGCCAAGCCTCACGGACCCTGTTCTCCCTCCGCGCTCTCTCGAATGCCCTCATTATTCCACGGTTGTTTCCGTAATTTACCCTCTTCAGCTACTGATCCATCAGTAATGACCGTGTTACCTGTCCGTGCGCAAGCTTTAGGAGGCAGCTTTGAAAAGGTCTGCAAAGCAGCAGGAACCTTCCCTGCCGCCCCCTCTCCCCCCTTCAAAAAAACCCAACCAGCGAGACATCCGCCCGCAGCCTTTTCCCTTTGTAACTCACATCCGCTCAGCCACCAGCCTCTTTGGCAAGCGTCCTGCCAGCCTGGTGCGCGGGGCCCATCTTTATTTTGTGATGGCCTTTGCTCCTCCCACTCTTCGGGGTTGTTTTTTTTAAATGCCTCTTTCATATTTAAAACCGTCCCCGTGCGTCGCGATCAAACCCGACCAAATCAAAGCCTTCCCCCCGCTCCTGTGCTGAAAGCCCCCCCCCCATCGCCCAAAGCCCTGAGCGGAATGGACTTTGGGGACTAGCGATCCAAACTTCCTCCTTTCCTGGGGGAATCCGATATCACTAGGGGCTTCCCAGCCACGCAGGGCCACAGACGCCTGCCCCCAAAGAGCTTACAATGCCTGTGCGTCGTCTCGGCAACCGCTGCGGTGCTTTCTGGTTCATTTCCATGGAGCCTGACGACTTGCCTTCCGTCTGCCCAGGCTGGCAAGGGGAACAGGCAACCAGTCTGCCTCCCGATGGCCAGCTCCGTGCCCGGTGCGGTGGGGAATTTGGCTGAGGCAGACAGCTGTCTGGGCAGGTTTTGCAGCACCAGGAGACAATCTAATGATATGGGACTTGCTTTTGCGCTTTGACTGTTCTGAAGAAAAGTCACCCTGGCGTATTTTATAGCACAGGGCGTCGCGACGATACACCGCTCAGGTTTTTTTTGGTTGACACCTGCGCTAGCCTCCACCTGCTGTTGTTGGAGGGAGCTGGCGTGGCCAACCACCGTAATAAATGCACTGGAGCCATAGCCATCCCAGTCTGTGCTGCCAGCTACCTTGTAAGTGGCAATTCAGGCTTCCAAAGGGGGCCTGTGCCGGAGCCTCGCCATCCCTTGGCACTGGGAGAGCTGCCGAGATCACAAATCTGCCTGTCAGTAATCGGCTCTGTTCTGGGGAGACAGGACAGGCTGTGAGCGCCTCATCAGCATAAGAAACAGAAGTCTGTCCCCTCTGCCCCCCAGATAAAGTTCACTGCCCGGCGGCTGGTCCCCAAGCTAGAGGGAGTCCGTACTGTGCTCCCTGGATACAGGCGTCTCCTGGAGCAGCCTGTTCCCTCCACCATTCCATTGCAAGGGGAGAATCTGGCACGCCTTCCTCCGGGGGGATCACTGGTGAGAAGTGCCTGCTGACAACTCGTCTGTGCTTTCAGCCAGCTGGGAGCGTGCCCCTGCCGGCTGTGCCGAACACACGCTCGCTCACCCACTCCCAGCGTGTTTGCTCTCCCGGTGGGAGCGCTGGTTCGACAGCTGACTCTGTGAGCTGCTCTGTAATCTCCCTGGGTTTGTAATACACTCCTCGCCCTCTGTGTGCATGTGAGGTTAACTGCCATACAGCCAGCGTTTGATTTGATAGCCCTGGAAGAATGGTTTCCCTTCAATATATTTGCTGGGTGCTGTCCAGGAAAGCTGCCCTGCCACTGATTTCCCCAGCCAAGAGTCCCAGCTGCTCTGGGAGATGGCCGTGGGCTTTGAAAGCAGGAGGCGTGCTCACGCCGACACGTGCACCTTCTGATAACACCTAGTTCCTGGGGCTTAGATCTGTTCAACATTTGTGCTGATCTCATTTGCTTAGTAGGTAAAGCAGACCCGCCTTCCCCCAGACACAACCCCTCGTCCTTAACCACCCCTAAGGAAATAAACCCCCAAGTCATAGCCTGATCATAGGGGGTAGCTTGGCCGATGCCAGTACCTGGCTGCTAGCCGGCAGGGCCACCAGCTGGAGGCTTCAGACTGAGGCTAATAATGGGGCAGATTCTCAGGTGCGTAAATTGGAGCCCCGCTGATTTGCACCAGCCGGGGATCTGGCCTCAGAGTGCATCAAGCCGGAGAGCGAGGCTTGCAAAGGCAGGTTGGTTTCGTTTGCTGCCATGAGACTGGGGCCGATCGGTCTCCCTGTGCAATCCTGTTGCCAGGCCGGGTGCAGACTGGGCAGGGGCAGCTTCCCCCCGCGGGGCTGTGCTGGGAGTGATGCAGAAGGGTCTCATTCGCTGCGGCACTGGGATGGCTTGGAGTTAACGTTTTGTGACAGCAGGTTTTGCCGATGGCTGAAATGCCTCCTGTCTTGTCGGTGGGGCTCACGGCTGTGTCAGGGGCTGGTTTGAAGGAGCAAGACAGAAATTGGGGGCAGGGAGGAGAGGGAGAAATCGATGCAGGAGGAAGGCAAGCGAGCCATGTCCTCGGCGTGTGCAAATCAGCTAACCCTGCTGACGCTAGTGGAGGGAGATTTCCACCAGCCGAGTGTTGGACTCCAGCCGGGGAAGGGAACGGGGTTTTCTGGTGCAGGGGCCCACACCGGAACCGTTTATTGGACACTTTCCCAGCCCAGTGGAGTCCAGGCGTTGTTTGAAATGTGATCTGGACCCGACCCAGCCATGGGTTTGGGTTTGTAAAGCCAACTCCATCCCACCCCCCACATCCCTGCCAAGGGCTAGCACTTCTCGCCCGATTGCTCCCAGGTGAAAGTTGGGCTGCTTGGCAGCTGGATCCCAGGTCTCAGACAGATCTTGCCAAGGCCTCGGCAGCATCTTGCTCTGCATGTGCATAAAAAAGAAAGGAGGAGGAGGAGAAAAAACCTGGGATGTGGGGCACCAATTGCTAGCAGATGGTGCTGGTATTAGGAAAATGAAAATACATGCAGTAAATTTGCTATTTGCCAGTGTTAATTTCTTATCCCAAGGTAAAACCTTCCCGCTGGCCCATGCCATGCCATCTGCATGTTCATAAAATACATTACGGTGGAATTGATGGAGTGTCTGCGTGCATGTGGGGCCCTCCGCTTCGCAGAAAGGCAAGGGGGGGCGGGATGAGTGGGAAGCAGATGAGCTTTCGTGCCCGGGATCTTTGAACGGGCACATATGCACAGACTGGTATGCGCGCGCACACACAGCGTACATGCCCGTAGATGCAAACTGTGCATGCACACAGAGGCACGTACCTGCACACAGGTGAACACAAATGCAGGCGTGTGCATGCCACAGATGCAAACCACCTGCACGCTCAGAGCCATGTGCATGCACGGATGTGCAAACTGCACACAGTCTCACGTGCAAAAGGGTACACGTAAGAGAGGTACACATATGTATGCACACACACAGACAGGTGCACGCACAGTTCACTCTCCCCCTCCTCCTGCAGGCATTGCCTTGCCTTCCCAGTGACCGGGGAGTGCCCTGCTCGTGGGCTAATCACCAGTGTGGGAGTTCACTTTATGACACCCGGGGGGCTGGAATAGCCCCCACATCTGGCCAATTACTGCTGAATCTGTAATTCTCATGACATACAACCTCAGCTGCCTCACCAAATGAGGCGATTAAAAGGCAGTTCCTTCCCTCTGCCTGCGAACACAGGGACCTTCTCTGTGCAGCTGGATTGATAGAGATTGCCGGTGACCTTTGCTAGGACAAGAAGTATTATCATTAATACTTCTGTATTTCCTGGGTTCGGGCGATGCATAAATCTCATATCAACTCAGGCAGGCAAAGTAATCTGCCAGGCTGTGTTATTAATACGCGCCGCCCTCGCCGCATAAGCTCTTTGTTATACTGTCTCCAACAAAAGGCCAGGATCGCCAGCTCTTCCAGGGGATGCACCGCACTCAGCATCCCGATCTCCTTCCGCCCCGGCTACTGGGCCCCAGCCGCCTTTTGCTGGGCCCCTTTGTGTCTCTGGGCGTGGGCGCATGCAACGAACCTGCAGCCCCCTTGGTCCCGCTGCTGCGGCCTGGTGGTGTTGCAATGCTGTGATGTTGCGTCAGGTCCTTTTGATCTCCGGGGGGGGGTGGGGGGGTTAGCTGATCCTGCCCCACCACGTGCAGAGATGTTTTATGGACTGGACTCTCTGGGGCATGACGCCCGCTGGGCTTGGCCTCCTTCCATTGGCGTTACTGGCAGGCCAGCACTGGTTGGTTTCTCAGATTTCAAGGCCAGAAGGGACCGCCCTGAAAAGAAGCTTGCCTGGACTAGCACAGATCTTGGGTGCTGCTGTTCGGTTAGGTTGCAGGGTGCTGGGATACAGCAGGTGAGTCCTCTCTGTCTGGTATCCAGGTACACAGAATCACAGGACTGGAAGGGACCTCAAGAGGTCATCTGGGCCAGTCCCCTGCACTCAGGGCAGGACTAAGTACAGCTGCGGCCCTGCCACTTGTGAGATTAGTGCGCTTCCACTGGAGAGAAGGGGAATGGAGGGGCTTGGCTGAATCGCGGCCAGTCTGGTCGCGGGTAGAGAGGCAGCGGGCTCTCAGTGCAGGAGACAGGCACTGGTGGGGGGTGAAAGCCCCATAGGAGCCTAGCAAAGGAGGCTCAGAACAGTGGGGGAGGGCAGGGGGTGTCGCCAGGGCCGGCTCCAGACCCCAGCGCGCCAAGCGCGCGCTTGGGGCGGCAGGCGGCTCCGGCGGACCTTCCGCAGTCATGCCTGTGGGAGGTCCACCGGAGCCGCGGGACCAACGGACCCTCCGCAGGCACGTCTGCAAGAAGTTCCCCGGAGCCGCGGGACCGGCGTGCTTGGGGCGGCCAAATTCCTTGAGCCGCCCCTGGGTGTCGCGTGCCTTGGCAGGGAGGGACCGTGCATGTTTCTTGGCCTGATATAGGAGGCTAGTCATGGGGAGCGAATCCCCTATGTCACCTGAAGGTGGCGCTGTTCAGGGATGGGGCATTAGGGCCAAGATGTTGACTAGTGATTTGGGGAGCCCAACTGCAGAGGCACCTTGAAGGAGCCTGGTTCTCAGGGGGCAGGTGCTTGTCAGCGAATCAGGCCCCGTTCAAGGCATCCCCATGGATTTCAGCAGGGTCGTCTGGGGCTCTCCGGGCAGTTTCCGTTTCCCTGACCCCTGTCATTCCCCAGGGCAGTGCTGTGTGCCTACCTGTGGGTTTACTTACCGGGGCTGTGATTGGCACAAATGCCAGGCCAGCTGGGCACCTGCCTCCCACCAAAAGCCGCTGGGACTTGGGAGCTTGGAGCCTCTTCGGGCCTTGGGCAGTCTCCCCCTCGCTGGGGAAGCTGGGGCTGCCTGAGACTCGATGGGGTGGTGTGACGAGGGGCGGGCAGCGTTCCGCTGTCCCCGGCTAGGAGGAAATCACCGCTCGCCTTGTTTCTGTGGCACACGTTTGGTGGGGGGGGGGGGCAGCTTGGTTGTGTCTCTGTGCAGGCGTTGGCGGTGCTTGTGCCCCTCTCAAACCCCATTAGTCAGTGGAGACCTGGCACTTCGGGGAGACGTCAGGGGCCAGCGGCTCCCTCTGCTCCTCAGTGCAGCCCCCAGCGACTCAGCTAGTGCCTGTCCCGGGGAATGAGGCCTGGTCCTCCCGTCTGTGGCCTGGCGTCAGGATTCCACCTCCAGTGAACCGAGCGATGGCCAGCCGTGAACCTGGGCCACTCTCTCCCTTCTGAGCTGCCTGCCGGGTGATTCAGCTTTAAGAGGGGGTGTGGGGATATCTCCCTAGCACGGCTGCCACCGCACACGTGTGCTGCCCGCCCCTCGCCAGCGGTCTGATCTGTCCCCAGTAGCCAGGTCTGACCCCAGACTGAGGAAAGCCGGTGCGGTTAGCAAGGCAGCGGCCGGGGCAGCTGCGTATCGATAAAAGCCCTGATGGGAGAATGAGAAGATCCTGCCGGCCTCCATGAGAAATGTGGCCCTGCGTGCCCCTGGCTCGCACCCGCGTCTCTTCCCCTCCCAGGGCAGGCCCTCCCGCCAGACACGCGGTTTGCATGCCGAGCACTGCGTTTCTGGAGACCCTTTGGCCATCTGGCCCGGGCACTGCCAGTGCAGCACTGGAGATAGATTCCCCGCTCTTGGCAAGGGAGGAGAAGCCAGTCAGCTGGCCCGTGCCTTGGGGAAGGGAGTGTTTGGGGGTTCAGGCCCAGGGACTCTGCGAAGGAGCGCTGGGGTCGGCTCCCTGTTCCGCCGCGGCCCTCCCGTGCAGCCCATGGGGAGTGGGGTGCCAGCACCCGCCTTGTGGGGACGGGGTGAGACAGTCAGCTCATCGGGGGGCGTAAAGCCCTCTGAGACCACCCAGAGCAGAGGGCAGGGATCCCTAACTGCTACTGGAGTGCAATCCTACTGCCCAGCTCACTCCATCTGGCGCATCGAGCCCCTTCCCTCGACCCCGCCGCCCCACGGCATGCCATTAGGGACCTGATCTGGGGGGCTGCTGAGCACCCTCCCCGCGCCCTGTGCACTCAGAACCCCTAACATGTGACCCACCCACGGCTGACCTGAGGGACTGGCCAGTGGAGTTGGCTGCTAGCACCTCCTCCCAGAATCCGGGCCCCATCTCCTCACAGCTTTGCTCCCCGTGCCCCCTTCGCCTCTTTGCCCTCTGCGTCCCTGGCCCGTCCCCCCCCCCCCACGGCCTGCCCTGTGCCAGCTCCAGCCTGTGTGAATGTCTAATCTCCAGTTTTATTCGCTCTGCTCCAGCCTATTTGCATAATCCACATAATCACCCTGGTTTTAATTGCCCACAACTCTGCAGAAAGATCATGTGGTTAAGTGGTAAATCATAATTAGATAAATAATTGGCTTGGCCACAGCAAGCTGCTTTGTTATACCTGCCATCTGCTGGGCAAGTTTTTTCTTTTGCTTAGAACAATGCACTTCTGATGGCAGAGCATGCGGCTGCCTGGCTGATCTGCGGAGAGGGAGGCCTGGGTAAGAGGGGGAGGGGGTCAGCAGCTAAACCTGGAATCCTGCCCAGGAGTTCTGTGCACTGCACGATTTCCACCCCCCACCCTCTCCTGTGGGCACATTAGCCATTCATTACTGGGCTTGCTTAATGCATCAGAATGGCAAACCTGACTCCTTGCACACAAAGGGGCTGGCGAGGCTGGAGGGGGGAAGCAGTGGAGGAGGCAGCGCCTGGGCTGCTAGCTTATTAGCTCTGTGCCAGAGGGGAAAAGCAAAGCCTTGGAGGGGGAACAGAGCCAGGGAGCAGGGCACAATGGGACAGCCGAACTCTGGTGGCAGCAGTGGGGGGAGAACACGAAAGAGACATGGCCGTGCAGGGCATCCCGGGCGGTTTGTTCTTCTGGGCGTCGGGGACAGTCACGTTTCCTCACTGCAATGATGCAGGGGTGTGCGGATCAAAGGGTCTGCAAGCCCCCTGTAGATGGAAGCTGCTATTGACCGGGCCTTTGCTGTTGGGGGTCTCCCCCGGAGTGCCCCGGCGAGGGGCTTGAGTCTAGCGGAGTGTGCGAGGGAGAGGGGTTGCTAATCAGTACGTGCTGCGTTCTCGGGGGGCAGACAGTCCCCAGGCCCGCTGTGAGCCTGGGGCTGATGGGGTTCTCTCTCCTCCTTGGGAAACCCGCTGCTGTCTGTTTGGACAGAGTCCCTCGCCTGTTCAAACCACAGGGCAATTCCACCTGGCTCTGGGCACGGGAGGCCCAGCGCTATCCCTGGAGCCCTTCAGCTGCAGGATTATTTCCAGATCGTGCTCCTTGGTTCTAGGCCATGGGGCCCACCTGCTCAGCATTGTCTAGGGAGGGACGGCACGGCCGCTTGAACGTGCTCCTTTCTTAGTTCAGGCAGGAGAGTAACCACCCGGGCCGTTCTGGCCTTCTCCGGTTCCAGTTGCTCTGACTCCCCTGTATTCTTTGTCCATGCCAAGCCGCCAAAGGCGCTGGGGAAGGACCGGCTTGGAGCTGCGAGTTCCAGACGACTCGAGGAGTGAAGTAGGAGCGCAGCACAAGCGGTCATCGAGCAGGTCATCTGAGTCACTGGCAGTTGGAACAGCCCTGGCTGAGACAAGCCTCTCGCTCCTTTAATAAAGACCCAACGTAACCGTCGGCAAAGGGCGTTGGATGCAGCGGTGGCTCTGCAGACACTTCCGTTTCCCTGGATTTCTCTTCCCCTGGGTTGCGGGGTTTTCCCCCTCTTCTTTTCATTTTGATTACTGCGGATGCTTGCATAAAACCAGGATCTTTGCTGACAAGTCCATCTGCTCCCGCTGCGTCAGCCCTGCCTGGATCATCTTCAGCCTCCCACTGGGATGTCATGAGCGACGGGTGCGGGATCTCCTACCTGGAGAATGGGAACCCCCAGAGGCAAACCGCTTGCAGTACAGTAGCTAGGAGAAGGGGGCCGAACCATCAGGCTTCAGGCCTTAGGCCGATTAGGAAGAAGCTTCCCTGTTAAGCATCCAGTTGCATAATTGTTCTTTGCAGGAGTTTCCTTTTGCAGGGCCTGGGGCTGGCCAGTGCAGGAAGTAGGATGCTGCCCTCGTTGCGCTGTCCAGGATGACTCTACGCTTGGGTCCCGTGACCCCAGAGTTCAGGGGTGCTAAGATCTAAGGCTTTGGTTTTGCCTGGGAGAAGATGGGGCCAGTGGGGTGGTTTGGAACTACACCAAAGTGTGGGTGGGGGGGTTCCAGCTCTGGGCTGTGGGACCTCTGAGCTCTGGTGCAGCTAGAGACGAAACTCTCCTCTGCCCGCAAAGGCCCCAGGAGAAAATAACCCCCCCCCCCAACTCCCTGGGAGTGCCAGCCAGGCTGAGGCCTCTCCAAGGAGCATGTTCAGTGTCAGCTTTGTCCGGGGCAAGGGGGGTCTCAGCGGTTCTTTGAGATGCGAAGTGGGTGCCCTCCTCTCCCCTCCCAGCTGGCTTTCAATGCCCTGTCCGAGGAGCCAGACCAGGTCCCATGTGCACCAGCCCCTCTGGCCAGTGCAGGGGGGAGTCCTAATGGATATTTCCTAGTGCTTTGCCTGGGGAAATGATCTACGTGGGGGGTTTTCCTCTGCTCCCCGGCCTCCCCACTGGCAGCCGTCAGCTGCTCTGTGAGCTCCTGCTTTTCACATCCCTTGTGTGCAACTGACAAGGAAAATGATTCCCGAGCCCTTTGCAGTTGCAGGCACGATGGCCGCTCGGATTGCGGCTGCTCTCTGGGCTCCTTCCCAGGCCATCACTGCGGATACCCTGTGCCCAGTGGCCTGGATTTGTATTCCTGCTGGGAATGCATCATCCTTCCACGCCTGGGATGGGCCGGGAGGGGCTCCAGGGAGCATGCACAGAAGGACGCACACAGTTGTGCTGCTTTGCAGCCTGGCGAGAAATCCTTCCAATTAAAACACTCCTCTGGTCCTTCAGGCATTGCCAGTGTAATTTACAATGGGCTTAAACGCACCCGGATTGAAATGGCTGAGCAGGTACACCTAATCCTCTCGACAAAACCCCGCCAGCCTCCGCTTTGTGAGGCTGCTAATCCTCCCTTGGAAACCCCAGCAAATGCCTCTACGGCGAATGCTCTGTAAAGTGCCCCCCTAGTTATCGGAGCAAGGAGAGTGGGGTAGGGAGGACGCCATATTCTGCTCTCTGTCCCTGCCCAGGGATCCCAAGCCATCCTGCTTGGCCCCATTGCTGTAGGATGCTGCAGTGCTTTCTGCAAGGGCAGCTGGCGACGCCGGGGATCCCCGCCTGGTCGCAGGCCCCGCCTGGCGACGCCGGGGATCCCCGCCCGGTCGCAGGCCCCGCCTGGCGACGCCGGGGATCCCCGCCCGGTCGCAGGCCCCGCCTCGCAGCCGTGGTGCATGGGGCACTGCAGTACGGTGCGCAGCAGCAGAACGCTGCTGTGATCACATGCCTGCGAGTGGCGCTGGTGCCAGGCGCCTCTCTCCGGTGCCTGCACTCTCGAAATGAGCTCTGATTAGTTGGGTTGTTGTCGTTTGCCAGATCAATGATCCGTGGCAGAGTGATCGATGGAAGAGCCTATGAAAACTGAATGGGCTAATAGGGCAGACACTGCGTCAGCAGCGTTCGAAACCTCCCAGCGACTCCCAGCCCGGAGGCTCACATGGACAATTTGGTTCTCCCCCTTCTGCGTCTCTCTTGAAGATCCTGGCTGGAGTCCCGCAGCCATCGCTAGACAGCGTGTCGCCGATGCGCCACGCACCTCCAGCGCCCCGCCTGGAGCTCCAGGTCACGGTGTGTGCAGGTGGCGCTGGCACAGCTCCGCAGGAGGCCTTCACCCTTGTGCCATTGCTTGAGTGAGGGCTCCAGGATCGCGGGGAGGGGGCGTAACGCCCAGGAGCCCGTAGCAATAAGTCCAGGCACATGTAGCGATAGGAAAATAGCTCCGCTAGGTTCTTATAAACCCCCCTCCACCACCCTCACCACAGGACTGAGCCTCTCCAGCTCCTGCAGGCGGAGGGGAGATGCTCATCACAACAGACTTCAGATCTCCTGGCGTCTGCGGGTGCTTTGCCTTCCTTCTCCGTCCTGTCCCTGAGGGCGTTGATTGCATTGCAGCCAGCTTCTGGAGAGCCTGGCTGACATGGCTCCTGTCTCCCCCATCGGAGGATGGTCTCATCAGTCAGAGGAGACCTCCCCACCCAGTCCCACTTTCCCCTCGGTCGCCCTTGCTGGCCTCGGGAGCTTGTCTTTCGAACCCATCACCCATGTCATGGCCGTCGGTGTTGGCTGTTACCCAGTTATCCTGGTGGTGGCTAGACACTGAAGACCCCGCTGCTACAGCGCAGCACCCCTGATGGCTGGAAATGCTCGGAAAGCCCCGGTCTCCCGCCATCAGACCGCGAGGCTGAGCCGAAGCTATGGGCAGCTGAGGAAAGCCCAGCCAGTCCCAGCCTTGTCCTGCCTGCGTCGGGAAGGTCACGGTGACTTTGAAGGGAGCTGCAGGAAGCTTGGTGCTAAGCTTAGCTCAGAGGTGGCATTGCATGGGGGCCCGGGTGGAGTCTGGGGGAGTTTCTGCTGGGCACATGGTAATTCTCCAGGCAGCAGGAGGGTGGGGGAAGAGGTGCCCGGGGGCTGGCATGACTCACCGAGGTGCACCTGGCTGGGTTGGGGGACTGGGTTAAACCGGGCAAAGGAGGGTTCTCACCCAGGCCCAGTGGAGCAGCTCTGAGAGTCTGTCTCACTGAAATGGGAATTCCAGGGTCGTTTTTCTTCCTTCCTGTTCTGTTGCCGGGATCAAGTCTCTCCAGACACAGGAGGAACTTCAGGGAGCAGTTCTCGGTGCTGGGGTGGCTGGGTTGATCCCCAGCCCGTCCTGGGGGGTGGTCCCTGCCTCCCTCTGTCTTTGCACCACGGCCAGGAGACGGGGGACTGGGTGGCAGCAGCATCCCCACAGGCTCCCCAGTTGGTGGGAGCGTCCTACGTCCCAGCTCAGACCGGCAGGCCCATTCCAGCTGTCTCCGCCTCATCCCATGCCCACCCCCCATCCTGGAGTCAGTTCGGGTGGTTCGTATCTAGCTGCGTTCACCCCCCAAGGACCACCTGGGCGTCCATTCCCACTGCATGCGCTGCGTGGCCAGGGGCACTGGAGAGGTCCTGCCATGTTACGGAGACAAACAGAGCCATGGGCTCTGGCAGGGGCACATCGCCTAAGGAGCATGAGTACTTAAGCCAGGTTGGCACCCGCCACTATTCCACAGGATCCCAGCTGGGCCTGAATTCTAAAGAACATGGCACCCCTCCTGACTGGATCCCCATTGACACTGGCATTTAGCATGGGGAAGGTGAGGGGCCCCCAGTGGTGAAAACCCCTTTATCCACATGGCCGGATCTCCCGCTGGGGAAGAGCGGAGGGATCTAGCGTCCCAGCTGATGGAGTGAGAGGTGGGGGCGAGGGGCAGCCAGCAGGAAGCAACCAGGGAGCGGTGCCACGTCCTCTCCAAGGTTGCAGAGCGGCTGCCCGTCCCTGGTGCCCGCCAGCTGGGCGGGGGACCCGGTGGTTGTGACTCTGCTCTGAACCTTGCGAGCGTGCAGCAGTACGGCCAGGGGAGGTGTAACGCGGGCGCCCGTCAGTCAGTGGATTAATGAAGCGGGTTGTAGGTGCAGTGGAGCTGTGCTAACGAGGGGCGGGGAATATGTGACAGCTCAGCAGCAATCCTCGTTAACTATCGCACGGAAATGAGGCAGGCCCCCACCCCCTTGGCAGGGGCACCAAGCACTGATTAGCTGTTGGGTTAGAAAATTAGTATTCCTCGCAGGCGGCCAGTACCAGGGAGGCCACCGAAATGCACCCGCTGTCACGTGTCACTGCTGTTAATCCTCTCCAGGCCACTTGCCTAGGACCGGGGGAACGGGTGGGTGGGGCCTGGCTCATGATGCTAAGGGCCACTGGTTCTAGTTCTAGTCCTGGGGGTGGTGAGTGGTTAGGAAGTGGCAGCCCGGGGATCTCAGGCTGTTGGCATTAGCCCATCTCACAGGGGGCATGTGCTGGCTGTGCTTTGTCCTCCCCTAGTGGCTGGTCCCTGGGGAGGATAACAGCCTACTACAAGTTAGTGGAGTTACAGCTATCCCTCCTTTCGCTCCAGTGGAAGAGGGTTGTGCTTTAGCTCTGAAGGTCTGAGGTTCCGTCCCTGCTGATGGTGCGTGGATAGGATGGGTGGGGTGGGATTGTTACTGGTTTACTATCTGCCTGGGGATCTCTCAAGGGTCTTTCTCCTGTGCTTGCTGAGGAGACATCTTTGCTCATTCGACAGGTGTCTGCGACTCATATCTGTGGCGCTCGGGACAGAACGGGAGCTTCTGTTTCCTTGTGAGCAAATGCAGCCTGGGGGTTACCGGAGCTTGGGGCAAGCCTGTCTTCTCCTTTCCTGCTGTGCAGTCGTTCTCCCCTCTGCGTGAAATGCACCCGCCACTTCTGCAGGCAGGACCTTGCTTTGGGTTTGATGCCCCTGCATGGGAAAGCCGGGCTCAGCTCTTAGCCACTGCACGTCTCGCCACCCGGGGAGTGAGAGCTGAGCCGCTGGGCCATGAGCACAGGGCTGGGGAGCCAGAGGGGAGTTAGATGCACAACTCCTGCCATTGTGGGAAAGCCGGAGAGTCGTGTGTCTAATGCCCCTGGTCGGCTCTGCTGTGTAAACTGCCCCTGTCAGCCCCCAGCCCCTTCCCTGTGCCCAGACCCCAGGGCAGATCTCCCTCCCGGCGGGGAGCCCAGCCCTCTCCGGGGGCAGATCTCCCTCCCGGCGGGGAGCCCAGCCCTCTCCGGGGGCAGATATCCCTTCGGACAGAGACCCCAGCCCTCTCCGGGGGCAGATCTCCCTCCCGGCGGGGAGCCCAGCCCTCTCCGGGGGCAGATGTCCCTCCCGGTGGAGAGCCCAGCCCTCTCCGGGGGCAGATATCCCTTCGGACAGAGACCCCAGCCCTCTCCGGGGGCAGATCTCCCTCCTGGCGGGGAGCCCAGCCCTCTCCGGGGGCAGATCTCCCACCCGGCGGGGAGCCCAGCCCTCTCTGGGGGCAGATCTCCCTCCCTGCGGGGAGCCCAGCCCTCTCCGGGGGCAGATCTCCCTCCCTGCGGGGAGCCCAGCCCTCTCCGGGGGCAGATCTCCCTCCCTGCGGGGAGCCCAGCCCTCTCCGGGGGCAGATCTCCCTCCCGGCGGGGAGCCCAGCCCTCTCCGGGGGCAGATCTCCCTCCCGGCGGGGAGCCCAGCCCTCTCCGGGGGCAGATCTCCCTCCCGGCGGGGAGCCCAGCCCTCTCCGGGGGCAGATCTCCCTCCCGGCGGGGAGCCCAGCCCTCTCCGGGGGCAGATCTCCCTCCCTGCGGGGAGCCCAGCCCTCTCCGGGGGCAGATCTCCCTCCCGGCGGGGAGCCCAGCCCTCTCCGGGGGCAGATCTCCCTCCCGGCGGGGAGCCCAGCCCTCTCTGGGGGCAGATCTCCCTCCCGGCGGGGAGCCCAGCCCTCTCCGGGGGCAGATCTCCCTCCCGGCGGGGAGCCCAGCCCTCTCTAGGCTTGGTGCTGGGCTGTCGCATCCAATTAGTCTCCCAGTTCCCAAGCACCAGTGAGACTGGTATCATTTCTGTGCAGGCAGCCCTTTGTGCCAAGCAATCCGCCCTGGTGCTGGGTCCCACTGCACAGTCAGCAAAAGCAGCAGTGGCAGAGCAACCGAGGCAGGCTTTTCCCTCCTCCTTTTCCTTCCTGGGGCCTCGGGCTGAGAATCCCCGTCTGGAAAATCCAGGGGGTCCCCTGGCTCTGGAGGGACCGAACAGGAGGAGAAGGCGTGGATCCTCAATAGGAAGCATGCACATGCCCCCGTGCGTGCCGCCTGCACTCCCCCCCTCCACGTTCACACATGCTTTCACCAGGCTCCGGCTGCCTCATTCACCAGTGCTCCAGCTCTGACAATGCGAGGCAATTAGAATTGAAAATCTATGCAAACCAGCTGTTAACTGATTGCGAAGGAGTGCAGCTGTGCGCTGGCTCCGCCGAGACCAGAGGAAGTGTCACTGCAGCCCAGGGTTAAGAGGCAAAGCAATGGAACAAAAGCCAAAGGGGGGGCACGGGGACAGAGGAGGCCTTATCCCCATCCCAGGCCTCCTGGCTGCAGGCCTGGCCAATATTCCACGGCTGTCTCTCTCCGTGGCACGGTGTCCGTGGCGGGGGGTGCGGGGGTGATCCCAGCTGTTCTCCAGCCTCCTTGGGTTGGTTTGGGAAGCAGGGCTGCCCAGAGGGGGGGGCAAGTGGGGCAATTTGCCCTGGGCCCCGCAGGAGCCCTCACGAGAACATAATATTCTGTAGTATTGCAACTTTTTTTTACGGAAGGGGCCCCCGAAATTGCTTTGCCCCAGGCCCCCTGAATCCTCTGGGCGGCCCTGTTGGGAAGGCTCCTTTCCAGCAGGATTTGGTTGAGGGGGAGCCGACCACGTTCCCCCTTCGGTGGGGACAAGGCGGGAGGTCACCTAATGCCAGAGTTGAGATGATGGAATCCCCCCCCCCCACACACACACACACTCCCTCTCTTTGCTGCTGGGTCAATTACGGGTCATTCACCTCCTGCCCACAGGGCTTTGCTGCAGCTGTTTGTCCATCTCCGATGCTCTGGGGCTCTCCTTCCCGGGGCAGCCCAGGCCCTGTCTATGGGCCGTCTGAAAGAGTGACAGCGAACCGGTTGCAAAGGCAGCACGGACGTACGTTTTGGTTTAAACCAGGTGGGTTTCAGCTTCATGGACATCGATGTGGACCAGTTACCCGGGTGGCCTCTACTGGGTCAGCGACAGCGGTTTAGGGAAACCGGAGCAAGTGGGTGTGTGGCTACGGTCGTCGTCTGTGTGTGGCTCACCCTGTGTCGCAGTGCACAGGCGCTCGCTGTGCGGGGGGAGAGGGGGTTATGCTCCATTTCCCAGGAGCTGGAGATATTGCCGGATCGTATTTGGTAATAAATTATTACTTCCACTGCTGCTGCTCCCACGAGCTCAAAATAGCGGCTTTTAAGCAGGCGGCTGGTGCGGGTTGAGTTCAATGGCAATCTGCTCTGAAGGGTACTTCACTCTCATTATCGGCCTTTCAAGGTGTCTGTGCAGTACGGGGGGTGGGGGGAATGGAGGTGCTATGCCCATTTCCCTGCGAAGACACAGGCAGGCTGCTGGAGCAGATCAGCATGTGTCAGCTGAGATCCCAGTGCCATCCTGGGGAGGCAGCCAGCAGGCCAGGCTGTCAGGGAGGACAGGCCACCCTTTCAAATGTCCCCACCCCAGCCTGATTTATGTCTCCCCCCCCCGCACCCCTCCCACTCCTTGCACTTACCTCACTGCTCCTTGCAAGTGCCTATAAATCTGAGCCACCTGCTGCAGCTTCCCAGTAATTGCTGTATCGTTCAGAGGCACCCGCTTCCCCCAGCCCCTCGCTCCATATTTCATGAGACATGGGAGCTGCTAAGCGGAGCATGACGGGGGGGCCTTCCCTCCCCCACCCCAAGAGCGAGCGAGCTGCAGGCGAGCGATGGGGGGGCCGGCATGTGCTAAGTCCCTTGTTGTTTCCCCCCCACCCACACACACCTCGTCCATGCCACAACAAGGAGGAAAACACTAATGATGCCTAAAGCAAACGAACGCATGCATAATGTAGCTAATGGTCAGGCACGCAGGGAGAGCCGGGCCGGGGCCATTAACGATGACAGCTCCCACTTCCCCGCGTCCCCTGCTCCCGTGATGTATGGAGGGGCCGCCGGGAGAATTGTAATTCACGACATCATTAGCTCACAGGCGGCCCGGCCCGGTGGGAAGTACAGGGCCATCCTTCCGCCCCGGTGAAATCCATCTGATTCCTGGGGTGAGGCAGGTAGGGGAGTCGGCAGAGGGGGTGTCGCACCGCGGTGCCCGGGGCAGCCATCTCTCTGGATGGAGAAGGGCTCACCTCGTGGGTTGTGTCTGTGAAATGCTGCTCCAGGGCGGTCAGGTCCCCTTGAGGCAGGGGCCGATGGTGACAGATACTGAGGCAAGGAGGTGCAATGCCCTACTCGAGGGCATGGAGAGAGTCAGTGTGCAGGCCAGGGCTAGAACTCGGGAGTCCCTGATCCCAGGCCTGTGCTCTGTCCACTGGGCTCTCTCAGCTCGTGGCTTCGTTATCATGGGACGCTGGGGGGGTGCCAGGGAAAAGCACATGGTGAGGTACAACGATGGACGGGGGGGGTGGTATTTGCTCCCCAAACTGCTCCGCGTTTCCCTCCACAGCTGCGGCCCCTCATTGGCAGGGGGCTTTAGCATGTCCAGCTGGGACGGCTGGACCTTAGGTGGAGGGAAATTCCCATGACTCACACCCAGCTCCCTTGCACAGGGGCGCTGGAACCCCGCTGCGGTGGTGGCAGAGGGTTGGGTCATGCCGACGCTGGCGGGAGGGGGGAGCCTGGCACGGGCATGGCCTGTTGGGCAGGACAGCAGCCTGGGGGTGCCAGGCAAGGCTTGAGAGCCTGGTCGGTGGAGCAGCGGCTGCACGAAAGCAGTCTGAGCTCCTGACACGGAGGCCCTGCTCCCGGGTGACCGATTCCCCCTTCGCCAGCTTCTCCCCTGAGCAAAGGGAGGGCGGGCTGGCTGGCTGCTGCCTCCTGGTGGCTGCTGGGGTACATGCCAGGCCTTCCAGCCACTCATTCTCCTGCACCTCGCCGGTGCATTCAGGGCTGGGCCCCTGGACTCTGACCCCCCCCTATTACTGCCCGGAACCAGTGCGTCCGGAGACACCGCTCTCCAGCTGGGGGGAGCTCAGCCCCCCGCCCCCAGCCTGGCTTTCAGGGGCTTAGGCTCAAATCTCCCTGGTGGGTACTGGGACTAACTCGGCCCCCGCGGCTGTATCCGGCCCGTGACATGCAGCTGTCCTGTGCTGAGCTCTGAGGGGGGAACTGACGCTGCCCGCTGGGCCGCGGTTAGGCAGGGTTTTGCTAGGCGCAGTGCCCGTCTCCCGGGGCCCTTGTCCTCTGCTGGTCTCGCCAGCCCTGCCAGCCACACGTATCCCTCCGCCAGCCATGGCACGTCAGGATGTCCCTGGTCCACTCAGCAGCAGCCACAGGGCGTTGTGGGTGCTTAGCGCCTCTCAGGATCAGGCCCCACCCCGGATTTTGGCCAGCCAGAGCCCTTCAGTTTGGTCCCTCTCCTTTGCCCGGGGAGTGTTTTGTTTCTGCCTGGCAGGGTGGGCCGGAGCGGCGTGTGATCTCTCTGCACCGGGGCCCTGAGCTGCATTTCTGGGGCGAACCGACAAAGGTCTCCATCATGCGCCTCTCCCTCCGTGCCAGCCTCTTGCAATGCCAGTCTCCCCAACCCCCTCCTCCCCACGTCACCGCCCCAGCCTCCTGCAATCGCCCTGCGGTGCCAGCCCCGATCCCACTCCCTCCTGCCCCGCGGCTGCTGCCGGTATGTTATTTGTCTCTAGCCGCACCAGGCAGACAGGCTGGTTCTGCTCTCGCTGTCGGAGGAGGCTGCCTGTTCCAAAAAATCCGTCGGCATCATCAGCAACAGATGGAGGGAGGATGGCAAGTGCCCAGCTCCCAGCCGCACGTCAGAGCTGGAGGCAGGGAGCGTGGCGCCCGCCGTAGCGATGCCCAATGGGCGTCGCTCTACAGGCACCGAACCAGGCGCCTGTCCCAGGCAAGGCGGGGATCCCACGGATGGGATGCTGAAGAGCTGGCAAGGGGGGCTTAGGGAGGAGTAAATCAGCCGCCCGTCCCCCTCCTCAGGGCTCCCCCCATCAGTATTCATCCCTAGCACAGGGACTGGGTTTTCATCACTCACCCGGCCTCCGCGCTATCTCTGACAATCCTGTTTGCTCTCCGGTGCCAGGAGCCAGGCGCGTAGGACTGTGCCAGGGCAGCAGGGAGCAGAGTCGCTGCCAAATCCTCCACCATTTCCCGAAGGGGGGGGGGGGCATTGCACACACACGCACCCCCTGCCTGTGCGTGTAAATCCCCGCCTTCCCTCACTGACCCACCTGCTGTTCTGCTGTTCTGCCGCTCCAGGGCCGGGAAGCCAGGTGGGGCGCCGGGGGGGAGGAGGTCAGATCAGGCCTCCTGTCTCTGGTTGCCTGCTGGACTGAGAGAGCCCTGTGGCCATCTGACTCCGGCGCTGGCTTCCTTAGCTGCTGCACGGCGTCCCACGCTGGATCTTAGCAACAGGCCTGAGCGAGGGTCCCACCTGGGAAGGGCTGGCTGCCCTGTGACCCCTTTCTCAGGGGGTCTCAGCCCGCTGACAGACAATGCTCGTTAAGCCTCCCATGAGGCCAGAGGCAAAGAGAGATGCCAGGAGTCTTGACTTGAGTCCAACTACTAAGCCAGGCTGTATCCCCTCCCACAAACACACTTGGATTTGTGGCTGCCTATCAAAGCAACTGAGATGTGCTGTCAAGGCTGAGGAGTGCTTGCACCTCTGTAGCTGTAAGTGTTCAGCTAACATAGTGAGAGGCAGATAAAAGAGATCTACCCTTAAGCTTCAGGGCAGGGGCTGATTGCACTGGGGGTCAGGAAGGAATCGCTCTGTCCCCACTCACCCCGTGCATGGTTTTGGTAAAGCCAGGTGCATTATGAGTGAGGGGCCTTTTAGTGGCATGAAGCCACTAGCCGTTGGCTGGAGGCTGGATAGCTGGACAAGCGGAATCAGAAGCCTGCTCTTGCATGGCCAGTTTGAGAACTACGTCTGCCCCCAAAAGTCCTGTCTGCATCATAAGCAGGATTCTGTGTCTTTCCCTGTTGTCCCTCCCCACGCATGGGCATTGGTCTAGTTTACTGGTCCTGCCTCAGTGCAGGGGGCTGGACTTGGTGACTTCTCGAGGTCCCTTCCAGCCTGGCATTTCTGTGAATTTAATCCCCTGCCCCTTTTTCCAGCGCCAGCCCTGCCTCGCCTCCAGCAGGGCAAAGCCGTAGGAGTCAGAGGCATTACTCCGGCTTCCAGGGGCGTAGCTGGGATCAGAACCAACCTGCCCTGTTCGGCAGCACAGGCCAGCCCACAGGGAAATATGCGCCCCGGGCACCGGCTGGAGTGGGAGGGGGAAGTGAAACCATTTGGCCTGGGTGTGTCCTGCAGCAGCAGGTGTCACCGAACGGGAAGCTCCACCTCCCCACGCGGGACATCTCTCAAGAGCTGCAGAGCAGATAAGTGGGGCCACGGCAGGAGAACAGGCCAGCTCTGGGACGCTGCCCTGCCATGAAAGGTGAGCGGGGGGCTTCTCTCTCCGTTCGGCTAGTTCCACTGTACCCCTTCCTGGGGCACCAAGGGCTTCTCCTTACACTGCAAATCCTAGCGAGTGCCAGGGCAGCTGGCCAAAACAGGGTGGCTTTAATGCGCAAAACTCACAAGGGATTGTTTTCTCTAGTCCTGCCTTCGGTGGGGGTGCTTAGTTCCCAGGGGACGTCTTGCAGGGATCCAAAACATGATGGAAGACAGGAGCCTGGGAGGGTGTGCGTGTGTGTGTGTGAGAGAGAGAGATGTACACTTCCATTAGTGACAGTGTCGGAAAGCTCTGTAATCCCTGAGCAATGGCATTGGATCTATCCTATAGTCTTTCATGCTCCATGATGTAGGATTGACTGGAGGCAGGAATGGCCCACAGAGGTTTGGCTCCAGATCTGGGTCTGAAATGTTCCCAACGTTCCAGGAAGGTTTGGATCTGGGCTGGTTTGGTTTGTCTGCTGATGAGCTCAGGGGTGCTGATCTCTGGGTAGAGGGGGGGGGGGTACTCCAAGCCATGTGTTATTGTTGAAGCCGGGGATCCTGCTCTCTGGAAGTTTGGAGAAACCGAGCCAGGCACCGAACAAAGAGGCTATTTGGATTGTGCTGAGTCTTGTGGTGTTTGTTTTGTGGTGTGTGTGGAGGGGGATGGGAAAGGGGTTTACAAGCGGTGTGGCTGCCTACCTGGATTTTGCATCTGCTGCCTTAGAGCAAAGGTGGGGGAGCCTAAAGTGACAGGCCGTCTCCTCCCTGCAAAACTCTTGGGGTAGGAGGCTGCACTGTAGGGTCTTTGTGCGGCGCGTGACATACTGGGAGTAAACACAGACGGACATGAAGGGCCAGGTTCCTGCCTGGTATAACCTCCCCCCCCCAGAACTGGTGCAGTTACCCCTCAGATGGATTGGCCCTGCTGTCACGCGCCCAGATACAGCAGTGATGGGCGCATTAAAAACTAAAGCTTTCAGTCCCACCAATCATCAGTCCCTCTCCCCACGCCTCCCTCTCCAGGGTTGGGCAGACATGTCGCCATCCTGCTCTGTCAGAAGCGTTCAAGTCAGATACTCCCGGTTCTGCTGTAATGTTTGCTGGGGCTCAGTGATTCCTGGCAGGCGGAGGTGCTGCCTGTTCCCATCTTGGGGGAATGGGACAGGTTTTCCCTTTGCTTCCTGCCCCATAAGCCCTAAGCGCCGCCTCGGGGTTAAGGGCTGGGCTGGTTATGGGAGAGTTTCCCCCTTTGCTGAATGCTGCCGTGGTCCTGTATTTGCTCTCGGCTGTTTATGAGTTGGGTGGAAGTCTGGGGGCGGATCATGTTGGCGGCTGGAGATTGCAAACCCAGACTTGGCATTTGAAACCCTGCCAAGGCTTTTCTGCTGCTGCTGTCTCTTAAAAGGACCTTTCCCCTAAGCCACTGGGCAAGCCCGTTCCGATGGCCGCCTGTGACTGTCCCGTGACGGTCACCAGGCAGCTGTGCCAGGCACACCCGTCCAGTGTCTAGGCCCTTTGTAAAGAGCCAGGATCCCCGCTGACCAACGCATGGAGGGTCGCACTCCCTCATCCCTGTGCTGTAACACGACCCAGCGGGAGCGCCCCCGCTGAGGAAGTACCCAGCCCCCGGCCTCACGGACCCTGGGCTATTTCAGGCTGAGGTCACGGAGAGGGGGTGTCGGGTCCCAGGAGTCCTGGCTCCCAAGCCCTGCCCTGAGCACACAGACGAGACACCCGTATTTAAGGGATCTAAGGCTGGTGCTCTCGGGGCAGCCGCTCTGAGTGGATCCGATGTGTGTCAGCGGCAGGCGAATGAAATCCTGGCCAATGACGCCCCAGGAGTTGGGCTGAACCGTGACCGAGCTGCTCCCCACAGCTGCCCTGCAGGTGAGGGTTACGCAGCCCCGGGCTCAGCACATCCAGCAGCAGCGAGCTCTTCACACCCTCCCAGGCTTTCCGCTGCAGGTGGCTTGTGTCTAGAGAGGCTCCTAGCCGCGGCGCCTCTCTCCTGGGGCTGGCGCTGGTCTGGCGCACTGCGGGCGCTCTGCGGGCGAGGAGGAGGCAGCTCTGGGATTACAACCGGAGGCTGTGGCTGGCGGGGACGGGGGGCTGTTTGTACAAATGGAAACACCTGCTCGTCCCTGCCCAGACTGCTACAAACAGAGCTGGCTGGATCCAGGGGGGGCTTGTGCTCCCCTGTGCAAATGTGACTCCTGTGAGGCCAACCCAGGGCCACCCGGGGCGGGGTCCAAACACAGCGTGGGCCAGTGAGACAGAGCAGATCCCTCGGTGTGAGCAGGGCCCAGGGCCCGGGCAGCTGCCCGGCCAACCGATGGGGATCAGCCACTCCCTGGGGAATGAAGGGGTTGGCTGGCTGGGTTTAGACCCAGAATTAAGACCATAAGAACGGCCAGACTGGGTCAGACCAAGTCCATTTAGCCCAGTGTCCTGGCTTCCGACAGTGCCCAGTGCCAGATGTTTCAGAGGGAATGACCAGAACAAGGCAAAATTTATCCAGTGATCCATCCCGTCGCCCAGACTCTGAGGCATAGGGACACCCAAGGCATGGGCTTGCGTCCATGATCTCTTGGCTAGTAGCCATTGATGGAGGATCGGTCCCATTGTATGCTTGGGCCAGTCTGTGTCTCCGTCGCCTCGCTGAGCGGCGGTGCCCTGGTGCGTGCTGCGATCTCGAACGCCCCAGGCTCGCCGTGAGAGGGAGACCTACAGAGTGTGAGCACGGGGTGAGCCCCGCAGCCCCCACTGACCGCAGGCCCTGTGGATAGGGTACAGAGCCTGCTCGTTCCCATAGGAAGAGCTCCCCCTACAGGAGGTAAAGGGCAGCGCACAGCCTGCACATATGTCCGGAAAGCACCTGATGAGGTGTGATCCCGGGGGCAGGGCAGTGGACTGGCACTCAGGAGGCCTGGAGTCTGCTCTCAGCTTGGCATCTGACTTGCTGTGCTGCCCAGATCCTCAAAGTTCTGTAGGTACTTGGCTCCCATTGATTTCAGAGTCTATATACCTCTGAGAATCGGGGCCTTCACCTCTTTGCGACTCCGTTCCGCACCTGTCAAATCCCGTTGACCTCCCTGGTAAAGGGCTTTGAGATCCATGGGTGATCAACGCCTTGTCAAGTCCAGGTGTTAATCTATATAGTTCCTGATGGGTCTTCCCAGGAGAGCTGCTGCCCAGCCCTGGTGCTGGGGTCCTTTGGCTATGTGGTGCTATTTATCTCAGGATCATTTATCCCCAGCAGCTGCCGTTATCCAGATCTCTCCCGCTGCATGTAAACCCTGGGATCAAACAGCACCTTTCACTCGCTGGCTCCTCTCTTACCACAGAAATAGTGGATTGGGCCAAAGAGCTCCTGACGCCATGTAGCTCCGAGTAACGTGGCACAGGTGGGTACCAGATGAGCAGGCAGGCTGATGGCTGTATCCTGAAGATCAGGATGCAAAACCTGGTTAAAATTACTGGGCCACATTCTGGTCTCGCTGGCAGGGCGGTGAATCCAGAGATACTCCAGATTTATGCCAGAGGGAGATCAGAACCCAGCCCAGTGTATCTGACTGAGCCCAGGGAAATCCAGCTCCGTGACAATGGTACAGAAATGAGTAGGTGGGGATGGAAGAGAATGACTAGTCCCTTGTCGTTCAGCTGGTGCAGAATTTGCCTACAGCCGATTCCCCTGCTCTTAGTGTCGATTTAAAAGTCTGAAGCACTGGACCTGCCACCTCTTCCCTTGTGCTGCCTGAGGCAGCCGTCAAGATTTTCCTGTTACTCACCTTAAATTCCCCTTTCCTTCATTTCATCCTGTTGCTTCACTTTGTACCTGTACACAACCCTGGAGCATTCCCTGCCTCTAAATTGTCTACGCCAGGAGATCCTGGGGGTGCCTCAGAGCATATCGCCTCCTGCCTGGGGAGGGAACGCCAGATCCACGCCGCTGCCCAATTTCTGCACCCAAAGGACTCAGGATAAGTCTGATCTGAGGAAGAGCCGCAAATCTGTGCACACAGACTTTTGCAGCTGAATAATGCAGGAGCGAGGGTTGGTACAAGTAGCGTAGTGTAGATGTATTCAGCACCTGTCATCCGAGATCAAGTTGCCTCACCACTGAAAGGCAGCCCCCTCTGGTGTGGGGAACAGCAGCTGTAGCGTAGTGCACAGCAATGTTACACAGCAGTCCAGGGCACCGAGAGCAGAAGGATATGGCCTCTGGTTGAAACTGCCGGGAAGGAATTTAGGTAGGCCAGACGTCATTGCCTGAGTTGGAGTCAGGCCAGAACATTGGTATTAACACCTCCGACCTTGAGATCTTTAGACTATGTCTGCACCGCTGGGGACCAAGTAGCAGAACTGGTTCACAGCTTGGTTGCAACAGAGCCCCAGCTAAATTGCTGAAAACACTGATCGTATCGGGCAGCCTCGCGGTTCCGATCCTTGGATGTGTAAACGGGAATCTCAGCTAGAAGTGGGGCGAGGGTATTACCTCTGTGTTTGGCACTAATCCAGCTGCTGCTGGAATCCTGTGTCCAGCTCTGGTGGTCACAGTTCAGGGAAGATGCAGATGAATTGGAGAGGGTTCAGAGAAGAGCCACGAGAATGATTAAAGGATTAGAAAACCTGCCTGATAGTGATAGACTCAACCTGTTTGGCGTAACAAAGAGACCGTGAAGGAGTGACTTTGATCACAGTCTGTAGGTACCTACAGATACTTGATAATGGGCTCTGGGTCTAACAAGATCCAGTGGCTGGAAGTTGAAACTCGCCAAATTCAGACTAGGAGCAAGGTGCGAATTTGTAAGAGTGAGGGTAACTAACCATTGGCAAAGCTGACAGAGGCTTGTGGCGGATTCTCCCACGCTGGCAATTTTTAAATCAAGACTGGCTGTTTTCTCCTAAAAGAGCTGTTGTGATTGAGGTAGGAATTAATTCAGGGCTAAGTACCAGCCACCCAGAAGTTACACTCCATATCTGGGGGGTCGGGGCTGTGTGTGCGTGTGCACAGGTACTCTAGGTGACACCCCCAAGCACAGGCAACAGGTGGCGGGGAAACAATGCGGCCCCAGGTCCTGCACAGGGCTCAGAGGTGGGATTCCTTCCCGCTCCATCCCTTGGCTAAGATCATCTGGGAGGGCTCAGCTGTGCTGGTCTTGTCTCCCAGCCCATCTCTGTGGATGAGTTAATGGAGGGGGGAAGCGGAGAGCTTAGCGGAGCGGAATTCTCCCCTCCCCTGGGGTCAGGTGGGAACTTTCTCTGCAGGCCGGCTCCGCCCTGAGTTCTTAACACCAAATTGTCTCTTGAATATTTGATGCTGCTTTTAGCAGCTTGTGGCTCAGGCTGCACCTCGAGGCTGGCTGGGTTGGGGGCGGGAGGGCAGAACTATCGTTAGTTCAGGGGGGGAACCCCAGAGAGAAGCTGCCTACACGACTCTCCGTGATATGCTCTCGTGACTCCGAGGGAGGTTGGCCGTGGTGGGGAAGGAGGGAGACCTTTAGACAGGCTCCAGCCATCCTCCCTCCTGGTCATCCCTAGTTCCTGTAAAGGGAGCCCTGGCTTGGTGGGTGGCAATGAAAGGGATTGATCTCCTGACCTGTCTGTGCTGTACGGATGCTGTGCACTGGCCGCTCTTTCTTAAAGGGGCAGGCACCTCCGTGGAGCTGGCGACATGGCTCTCTTCTTTCACCAGAGCGTGGGGGGTTGAGTGGGGAGGGCTGAGGAGGAAAATGTTGGCTGCACAGCGGGTCTCCTGCCCCTTTCTAGGGGGTTCAGAGATGCATGTGCCTCCAGGAAAGCCTGGGGTGATAGAAAGGGCTTGGGAAGGCAACAGATCGGGGCTCTGTTAGACCAAGTCGGGGGCCGGGGGAGATGAATGGCAGAGGCACAAACCCTGTGCAGAAAATGCTTTGCCACAGCCCCTCCTGTTTCTCTGCAGACTGGAGCCCCTCAGTGGATGTGTTGCATGCCTTGGGGGAGCACAGGGCCTCTGCATGGCATCTCCTGAAAGGTACCAGGGCGTCCTCTGCAGAGAGAACCCCTCCGAACAGCCCCCTTCCCCCGTCCGGTGTTTACACAGCATGGCCGCGGCTTGCCGTTAGGGGCTGCAGCCACCCTCCATGCAAGTTGGCGAGTGGCTGGCGGATCCCGGGATCTCCTGTGAGCTGTTAGGCAGGGCTGCGTGCTGCCCGCATTGCTGGCTAGCGCTAGGGCTGCTGAGCTGGGATCTGAAGCATTTCCAGCCCCAGCACTGGGATCTCCCTAGAAATTATTAGTAAATGGACCTAGGTCCAACCCCGCACAGAATGACACTCAGGGCCCCAGGGCTGGAGCCTGCGACTCGGTTGAGGGTAGGGGCCCAGGGAAGCCTAAGGCTCCAGCTGAACCCGGGGATGGATGTCATGAGACCGTGCGAGCCCCACCCACCGGCAGGTGCCAGCCAGGACGTGTGCAAAACCCGGTGTTCTGCACAGCACTTGTGATGCGTACGTGCCCTGGGTGCACCGCCACGACCACACAGATCCATGTGAACTCAGACTCATATAGACAGCAACAGACCCCTGGGCGCGCACACACATGTATACAGGCGCACGCGTGGACACGCAGACAAGGACCCAGACCCAAGCGCACACACTCCCAGTCCCTCCACACAGAGGTGGCTTGCTCCAGGTAACGCGGTGCCCCCAGGCATGCCAGTGTCTGTCCTGCTGAGGAGCGTGTCGCCGTGTGCCTTGACATAGGAAGAGCAGCTTGCATGAACGGGCAGCACGTGTCTTCCTCTTTGGAACCGCTTGGATTCCAGGGGTGGCTTTGGCATCTGTGCTTCACCGTGTTACTGGCACCTGGGGATTCTCCTTATTGCCGGGGTGGAGGGTAAGGTCCTGGTTCAGAGGGGATCCCATAGGGCCCTGCGTGCAGGAGGTCACTGTGCCCGGGGAGCTGCATCAGCACTGCCCTGCTGTGACCTGGCTCAGGCCGCTGGGGCAAGGCCTCTAAGACATTGACCCGTGGAAATCGGTCTCTTCCGGCCCCCAGATTCTCTCGTTCCTCCCCTCCAGACCCCCAGGTCTCTGTGGGACGAAAGCCCAGGCGTTAAACCCCCTCTGCTCGACTGCCCCTCTTCCCTCCCCCTCCAGGGGGAATCCCTTCCTGCCCAGCTCTTTGGGGAAATCGCTGCTGTGCCAGTGAGCTTGGAACATGCCGAAGGCAACAAGGAATTTGTTATGCAGCCGCAGAGATCAGCTGAGCATCACATGCTGTATGTGTGTCCTGCAGCCCCCAGCTGGAGGGGTGAGCCCTGCTCTCTCTGTCTGTCTGTCCTGCTGCCCCCTGCCTGAGGGGATGAGCTCTGCTCTGTGTCTGTGTCTCTGTCCTGCTGTCCTCTGGTGGCGGGGGGGGAATGATCCTTGCTCTGTGTGTGTCTGTCCATTCTTCTGCCCCCTGCTGGAGGGGGATGATTCCTGCTCTGTGTGTGTCTGTCCTGCTGCCCCCTGCTGGAGGGGGATGATTCCTGCTCTGTGTGTGTCTGTCCTGCTGCCCCCTGCTGGAGGGGGATGATTCCTGCTCGCTCGCTCGCTCTGTGTGTGTGTGTGTGTGTGTGTGTCCGTCCTGATGCCGCCCCCTGCTGGAGGGGGATAATTCCTGCTCTGTGTGTCTCACCCCCACCCGGGAGAGGCATATGGGGACAGGGAGGCTCAGCTTGCGGGGGCGGGCAAGGCCCAGTGCACCCAGCTCTGGGGCGTCCTTTATTTGTTCACAAACATTTCTTTCTCCGGTAATGAAGAATTACCGAGTGGGGTGATTAGGTAATTCAGGCCGCCAGTGAGCTCCTGTGAGGAAATGCGGAGGCCTGCTGCGCCCGGCATTCCAGGGTGTAATTACCCCAAGGGGGGTCGTCAAGGGGGAAGGGGCGGGATTGGTGCTTGAACTGGGCCCCAGCAGAAAATTCATTGAAGCTATTAGCTTGTAATTACAGAGCAGCGAGGCAGCAGGCCCGAGGTCTGGTGTCTGCGCAGAGCCGGGGATGAAAGGAAGGAGTAATTATGGAATCGGCAGGAGGCAGGCAGAGTGCTGATTAGTAATGCTTCTTGAACCATTTATTGGGCAGGGGGGTGCGGCGGGATACAGATGCCATACTTAATGGAGGAGAAGAGGCTTGCTTTCTATCCGCTGGTGCCTTGGGACAGCTGGTCCGGCTCCCTGTGAATGGGGGAGTTACTGATTAACCCATCCGGGCTCCTTATCGCTGGGTGCCTTGCAGGAAGGAGGGGTGTGGCAGCAGGAGCCGTCATGCTCACGGATCTCAAAGCACCCTGCCGAGGTCAGTCCGTGACATTTGCCCTGCAGGGCCTGAGGAGACACGGAGACAGGGCTGAGTTAGCACCAGGATCCAGGAGTCCTGATTGGTGCCTCCCCCATCAGCGAGTGTGTGAACATGGCCGCGCCGGGGTGAGTTGCCAGCCCTGGAGACGGGCAGCTTCATTAGAAACGCGACAGGGACAGCCCGGGCAGCGACGGCCTGCTCCCGAGAGAGGGGGCTCGCCTCCAGGCTGGCCCGGGCTTCTCTGCTGAGATGCGCTCAGGGGGTCTGCCGTGGCATGAGACCCACCAAACATGTACCGCGCAGGCCACCGGGCGCCCCAGCCACTCGCGGTGGATGTTAGGAGTCTAAATGCTTTGGAAAACCTGGGCCTTGGTGACTGTCTGCGGCGCTGCAGCCTGGAGCCCCCAGAGGCTGAGGTGATGGGGGACGGCACTGGGAGGGTTCATGGACCCAGAGCGCCAAAGAGCTGCTGTTTGACATGCTGCAGGTTGGTTTAAAACAGACATTTCAGGGTTGCAGCCCCTCTTCCCCCTCCACCGCCTGCTCCCTCTGGCTCAAGCAGGTGCCATAAAAGGCAGGAGACCCTTTGCCTGGCACACGCCGCCCCCACAGCCCTCATCCGTCAGCTCCCTTCCCGCGCAGGCAGGGTTTTATTCCCAGCTGTTAGGATAATGAATTTACATGAGCTGATCATGTAGACAAGACTCCAGTCAATGGCTGAGAGCGCAGAAGTTAATAAATGCCTCTATAATGAGGGCAGAGGCGAGGGGAGAGGCAGAGAGCTCGGGCTTGCTGGGTGTCTCTCGAGGCCACCGGGCCCCAAGATTAATAAATGCTGAGTGACACTCCAGAACCGCCGCCCTCCCCTTCCATCTTCCCCAGGAATCGGGCCACTCAAGTGCTTGGCTTTCTCCCTGCCTCTTCCCCGTCTCCCCGCAGACGTGCAGCAGCTGCTCCTGCGCTAGTTCTTGCCTTCTCAAGCATCCCTGTTCAACGCACACGTAGGCCCCCTGTGCGTGGCACCGTGCCTGGAGACCTGCTGGCTGTCTCACTGCAGTAGGGCTCCGTCACATGGGGCACTGAGGAGCTGAAGAAGCCAGGGGGGTGGGGAAGAAAGGGCTTTTGTTTGGTTTTTACATTAGAAATTCGCCTCCTGTCCAGCTGGGGAGTCTGTGGTGACCGGAGAGCGTGTGACAGCCAGAGGGAAAGCTGGGCGGCCGTTCACCTGAGTGCTTGGCCGTTGACACACATCTTACTCCAGTGGCCAGTGAGCATGCTGGAGAAAGGAAGTCTTGGCTAAAGATTGCTCCCTGCCCCCTCAGCCCACGTGCTGTGAGGCACGTCGGCTGCTCGCCAAGGGCAGCCCGGTTTGCAGTGCCGAGAAGGGCAGAATGGCACAAGCTCCAGGGTTTCACAGGTCGCCTTTATGGAGCCTGCTAGCGCCTCAGGTGATGGCCCAGGCCCAGCTGCAAAATGGAACCAGGCCTCAGCCAGGCGGTAGTGGAGACGGGTCCTTCCAGCCTGTGTGGGAGCCTGAGGTGCCGTCTGGGGATTGCGTTGAGTAGGGAAAGGCTCTGAGCCAGGCCTCGGCGAGCCTGCCTGTGGAACGTGCTAGGAGGCTGGGCCCGGCTCTCGTTTCCACCCTGGGTCTGGAGCTGCCAGGTTCTCTGGGCTCCCGGGTCCCGTCGGTTGGCTGTATCCCCCGGAGCCCGGTCGCTTAGCGCCCCAGAGGCTTGATTAGATGGGGCCTTCCTCAGATGGAGACAACCTCGGAGCTGGGCCGAGGGCTGAGGCGGCGCCATGCAGCTGGGACAAAGCGCAGCCCCCCACCCGTTGTGCCCTCGCTACCATCTGGCCCCCTTAGCGCCCAGCTGCTCTGCGGCAAAGCTCTGGCCGGGCCTCCGATGGGGAGGGCTCCTCTGGGCAGCCCGGGAGAGGGAAAGTCCTGCCTCCAGTGGCCACAGCAGATGGGAGCCGGGTGGGGGGTCTCCCCTGTGTGTGGAAGGTTCCCAGGTTGGAGAAGTCCCTTGGAAGGTGCCAGGGCAGGGGGGTGATGCGGGAGCTGTGGATTGAGGTGATTTGGGGGAAGCTCCTGCCCCCTGGAGTCACATCAGTGCCATGTTCCCTCTGAACCCAGCGGCATTTTCCTTGTGTTCCCCTTCCTCCCCTCTCCTGCTTGGCCACCTCCATGCCCAGGAGAGCCAGACACGCAACTTCCCTGGGGGTGCCGCCGATGCAGGGACGGCAGCATGGGGCAGAGAGCCCAGAGGAGATTGTTGTGAGGCGACACACGCCCTGGCCTCCCGGCACTGATGTGGGCTTTGTGGTGCTCTACGACCTGTTCTGAGCAGGGGGGTGGGGGGGGGGCAAGTGGGGCAATTTGCCCCGGGCCCCGCATGGGCCCCCACGAGAGTTTTTCGGGGGCCCTGGAGTGGGGTCCTTCACTCGCTCCCGGGGCCCCAGAAAACTCTCGCGGGGCCCAGGCCCCTGGAGCCTCTTCCGCGCCGGGTCTTCGGCGGCAATTTGGCGGTGGGGGGGGGTCCTTCCGCCCCGGGACCCGCCGCCGAAGACCCCAGGCCCCCTGAATCCTCTGGGCGGCCCTGGTTCTGAGTGCAGGAAGGTGGCAGTAGCTGTGCCGGCACTTGGAGCCCCTGGCTGGCCTCCTGTCAGGAGTGTCCTTCTGACTGTCCAGTCTGATCCCGGCCCAGCCCCAGACGGGCCAGAGAACTTCCCCCAGGGAGTCCTGCGCCAAACCAGTCCTGTCAGGGGCGGCGGTAACGCCCCACGGCCCCGTTTGAACCCAGAGCTCTGGCGGGAGCAGCCGGCAGAGTAGGTCTGACTGCAGTGAAGAGCGTTTGTGGGCGGCTCTGGTGAATCACTCCTTGGGTGCCGGGCGGCTCCTGCCAGCCTGGCCGCCAGAGGCCCAGAATCTAGTCCCTGGCCCTGCCCTTTCCTGGGCAAATGGGGCCTGACACGAGCTGGCAAGAGCCCGCCTGGCTCTGAGCTCACCCAGGTACCCTGGCTGTCCTCCCCTTGCAGCTCTTCCTGGCGCCATTGCTGGCAGGTGAGCCAAGCCCTGCCCCGTCCATAGCGAGTGCTAAGGCAAGAGGCGGCAGTGCGGGGGGAGGCGCTGGGCAATCGTGCCGCAGCGAATGGGCCGGAGGACGGTCAGCGCGGGCCACGTGCGCCCCAGTGTCCGCAGTGACACTGCAGCGCAGGGGCAGCCCCACGGGCTTGGCATGTTCTCCTGGCGGGCGACGATGGCTGCAGGGGTTGCGTGGCTCCACCCTGTCTCTGGGACCTGGGGTGGCCAGTGGCTGCTCTGCAGCAGGGGCGGGTTGTGCCATGTGGTTGGGCAGGGGTGAGAAGAGAAGTAGCCTGGATGGACGGTCTAAAGAAAGTCTTTGGGCCCCCTTGCCCCCTCCGCCATCACCTTCAGCTTGGGGTCGGTGCCTTGGGAAGGCGAGGGAGGCCGGGGGTGGGGGGCCAGCCCCCCGTTGGTGCAGGTGATGGGGATTCAGGAAGGAGAGGCGTTGCTGGTGGTTGTGGCCGGAGCGCCTGTTCCTGGGGATGCACGGCTGGCGCCGAAGTGCAGGGGGACCCGGCATGGGGTTCGGGGGGGGGTGCTCAGTAAAAGGGGCGGTTTGGTGTCGCCCAGCGGGTGCAGGGCTGGGAAGGGCCCAGTGGGGCAGGACTTCAGAAGAGCTCCCGTGGCTGTCGGTGTTCCCGTCCTCTCTGCAGTGGTTACAGCCCTTCACCTCCATAACCCTGGATTTCCACCTGGCTCGGGGGCAATGAGCGTGAGGGGCTAGTGGATGTTTGTTCTGCCACAGAACAGTTCTTTAGACCATGTGAAGCCTGATCGGCAATTTCTGCCTAGACCTGGGATGGTAAAGGGGCTGCAGGTCGGGATTGAGGGGCATTGGCAGAGCTCTGTGGGTACCGGGGGAGCCCAGGGCTGGATGACTAGCAGGGGCTGCGGGTCGGGATTGAGGGGCATTGGCAGAGCTCTGTGGGTACCGGGGGAGCCCAGGGCTGGATGACTAGCAGGGGCTGCGGGTCGGGATTGAGGGGCATTGGCAGAGCTCTGTGGGTACCGGGGGAGCCCAGGGCTGGTTGACTAGCAGGGGCTGCGGGTCAGGATTGAGGGGCATTGGCAGAGCTCTGTGGGTACCGGGGGAGCCCAGGGCTGGTTGACTAGCAGGGGCTGCGGGTCGGGATTGAGGGGCATTGGCAGAGCTCTGTGGGTACCGGGGGAGCCCAGGGCTGGTTGACTAGCAGGGGCTGCGGGTCGGGATTGAGGGGCATTGGCAGAGCTCTGTGGGTACCGGGGGAGCCCAGGGCTGGATGACTAGCAGGGGCTGCGGGTCGGGATTGAGGGGCATTGGCAGAGCTCTGTGGGTACCGGGGGAGCCCAGGGCTGGTTGACTAGCAGGGGCTGCGGGTCGGGATTGAGGGGCATTGGCAGAGCTCTGTGGGTACCGGGGGAGCCCAGGGCTGGTTGACTAGCAGGGGCTGCGGGTCAGGATTGAGGGGCATTGGCAGAGCTCTGTGGGTACCGGGGGAGCCCAGGGCTGGTTGACTAGCAGGGGCTGCGGGTCAGGATTGAGGGGCATTGGCAGAGCTCTGTGGGTACTGGGGGAGCCCAGGGCTGGATGACTAGCAGGGGCTGCGGGTCAGGATTGAGGGGCATTGGCAGAGCTCTGTGGGTACCGGGGGAGCCCAGGGCTGGATGACTAGCAGGGGCTGCGGGTCGGGATTGAGGGGCATTGGCAGAGCTCTGTGGGTACCGGGGGAGCCCAGGGCTGGTTGACTAGCAGGGGCATTGGCAGAACCACTTGGCAGCCATGGCCCTCCCTCTTTCCTAAGCTGTATTTGAGTCCATTCATTCCCAGCTGAGCGAGAAGCCCGGAGCAGGGCGATGGACTCCCAGCTCGCTGGGTGTCAGTGCGGGGGGACCCAGCCCCCTGGAGCGACCTCTCCCCATGCGCTGCTCTGAGCAGCAGCTGAGGGCCCCTAGCCCCTGCCTCTGGCTGAGCAATCGGTGGTGCAGCTCGTGCTAATTCTCGCTCAGCCCTCGCAGACTCACGGGCGAGCGCGACGGCTCAGCCCGCTCCTGGCTGCTTTCTCCCTCTTCCGCCTTGAGCGACAGAGCGGAGGACACGGAGGGGTCAAACGCCTGGATCAATGCTGCTTCAGACGCGCTCCATAGGGGCTGCTGCTGGGCGCTGCGCTGACAAAACACCACTGTTATCTACAAGCGGCCCTGGATATTACAGATCAGCTGGGGCCATGTGACTTGGCGGCAGCTGTTCAGCCGAGAGTGTCAGCCTGGTTTCTGTGGGGAACAGTGCCTGTGTGCCGCTGCTTTGTTAGATAAGCTCCGAGCGCTCGCTGGGAAGAATGGGGTTTCCCTGAGCGCCGCTCTCTTTTATAATCCATGGCGGGCTACAGACGTTAAACCCAAAGCCCCCGGGCCCCGCAGCCCCCAGCTGACGGAAGCCGGGAGTCACCTGCCGGCCTGCGCTCTGTAAGCTCTTTGATTCTCTACTTTCGCCTTTGCGGGGAAGGGGCCCAGCTGACCTGGGCACCGGGCGGGCGTCTGATTCATTGTTCTGGGGCTGGGGTTTGGAGGAGGGGATGGGAGAAGGGGCCATGCGACTCCACAGGCTAGGGGGTGGTTGGGCCTGTCGGGCAGGAGGGTTTCAAAGACTTTCTCGCCTTCAGCTGAAATCCTTGTCTATCTCCCCCCCCCTTCCCGCGGAGCCAAAGGGGAAGCCCAGTTGCTCGCTCAGTGTCCGATCTTGAGAGTCCCAGTGGGATGGTGAAATCAGAGCTTAGATTCACAATTTTTGTTGTCTCTGATTCCCTCCCCTCCCACTGGATTTCGGGAAAAGGACTGAAAGTCCAACAGCTCCTGTTCTAGCAGATCCTAGGCCGGTGCAGCCTGACCCCAGGCCTTCTTCCACGATATCCGTGTTTGGGATCTGGCCCCAGTCGTCTGCCTGCTGCTGCCTCTCCCCCTTGGGCAGGTCTGCTCCTGCGTTCTTTGGAACCTGGCTGGCATCAGTTTCTGCCTCTTTCCCCTTCCCCTCGCACGGCTGCCCGGGATTCCCCCGGATGGGCTCGTTCGTAACAGCAATCTCCTCCTGGGAGTCCGCAGTGCGAAGGGAGGGGAGGGCGCTTGTAACGCGCGGGGTCAGCTGGGCTTGTCTCGGTATTGATGTGGCAGGCGGGCTCCTCTTGGAGCTGGGACGCTGTTGACGTACGGAGTCTTTGATGCAGTTCTGTGTGGGTGGATAGGATGGTCCAGTGGGTGGAGCACTGAATGGGGATTTGGGTCCAATTCCTGGCCCCTCCACAGGTTTTTGGCTGAGTCGCTTTCCTTAGGTGCCCAGGGAAGTTAGGAACCTCACGAGCTCTGGGGCCTGGGTCCGTGTTCTCTGTCAGATGGGGGCAGCGTGCCCCTCTGGAGGGGGGCGTTGGGAGGGTAACGCAAGTGGGAGACGCTCACATGCCGGAATGGGAGCGCCCTGGAGCACCCAGGGAGGCAACTGGCCTGGGTGGATGGTGATCGTACATGGTTGCCCCCTTAGGCTGAGCCAAGTTTGGGGGTGCAAGCAGAGGAGGCTCCCAGTCCTGCTGGGCAACCGCCGGGCACGGGCCTGGGCATCTCCCTTAAGAGACGCACCCGTTCCCCCACTACCGCCCAGGGCTGGCCTTGCTGGGCATTGGGCAGCCGTGACTGGTGACCAGGGAGCTGGGAGACTGGGCTTCAACTGGGGGCAACTTTAGGGCACTCATGTCCCCTCCCCGTCCCTGTCCCTGGTCTCCCCCTCGGTAAACGGGAGAGCTGCCTTTGCAGGGTGCTTTGAGACCTGCGGCTGGTAAGCCCTGCGTGGGTGCCAGGGGTGGATGGCTGCTGCGCTGCCTCTGTCTGCGCCAGGCAGCTGACTGCTGTCGTCTGCCCCGGCCTCTGTCCCTGCGTGCGGTAGCGACTCTCGGGTGACTCGGGCGCCTTCTCTCCCAGTGATCTGGATTGTTCTTTTCGTTGTTTCAGGCATGAGCCATGAGCCAAAGTCACCTTCACTAGGAATGCTCTCCACCGCGACCCGGACCACGGCCACCGTCAGCCCCCTGACCCCTTCTCCTCTCAATGGCTCCCTTGTGCCCAATGGCAGCCCGGCGGCCAACGCCTCCTTGTCAGTCCAGTCAGCGCCTTCCTCCAGCTTCGCTGCCGCCCTGCGCAAACTGGCCAAACAGGCAGAGGAACCCAGAGGTAAGAGAGGAGCCGGGAGCGGGGCCCTTGAAATGACACCCGAGGGGTGGGGGACAGACCCCTCGCCCAGCCCCGCTCAGAGCACACCCGAGATACTCGCCTAGGGCCGGAGCTGATCCCAGGCACTCACAGCAGCTCTCCTCAGGACGAAGCCGAGTGATTGACAGTGAGGGTCAGGCAGGGATTTCCCTGACCAGCCCCATGCACAGCACCCGCTTTGGGAGGGCGTCGGACATGGCGTGCGGTGATGGCGTTACTCTGCTCTTCTCGAGCACCTTTCATCCCCGGATCTCAACGCGCTTTACAAACCTGAATCAAGACTCCCAATGCCCCCCAGTGAGGCTAGGTTAAGGGATATACAGGGATCATGTCACCCTGTGCTAAAATGCAGCCTTTTCTGGGGTGGAATGTAACTGCTGTTTATATAAGGGTCACTTACACGGTACTGAAATGCAGCCACCTCTGGGGCGGAACACAGCTACTGCTGCATAAGGATTCCCCCACCCCCATGCAGTCGCCTCTAGGATGAAATGCAGCAGTTTTTTATACAGGGGTTGCCCACCCAGTGCTGAGATGCAGCTGCCTCTGGGGTGGGGATCACCTACCCAGCGCTGCAGAGCCCTGGTGTGGCACCGCGCCACCTGGGGAGCAGCGCTGCGCCTGGCCTGGCTGGGTCCGGCCTGCCCGCTCACCGCACCGACCCCGCAGGCCGGGTTTGAAGGCTGTAGCCAGGCCAGGAAGCTGTTCAAGGACTGCGGGAGGTTGTGGTCATGCGGGATTTGCCTTTGCCAGCCCCATTGTGCCCCATTCCCCCCCCCAGGGCCTCTGAGGCTGCCTTGCCGGCACTGAAGGCTTGGCTGGCAGAGCTGTACCCCCCTGGAAATGCAGCGTAGACTGGCCAGAGCTTAACCCACCTGCCTGAACGCAATAAGCTAGACCAGCAAATGGGCTTTTGTGCCAGGCTCCCGGCTCTGCGCTGGGGCGTGGCCAGCACAGCTCTGTCGGGCTGGGGGGTGGCAGCTTTTCCGCACTCCTCCCCAACAGCGCCGCCGAGCCGCCGCCCTGCCCCTCTGCCTCCGTCCCTTCCTGAGCCCTGGTGCCTGCCTCTCGCGCCAGCCCAGCCCGAGGTGGCTGATGCCGGGGCCTGTTTCCTTGTCTCTGTGCCAGCCTGTTTCTCCCGCAGCCCAAGCGTTCCATAAATCCTGCCAGCCCTAAATCTGTCACATAAACTGTCTGGCAGGCGCCTCTCGCTCGGCAGGGCGGGGGAGCTGGCAGCGGGTTTCTTTTTTCCTGACCTCATTGAGTTGTGGCTGAAGGAGCCGCCCGGGCGCTCTCAGGGGGCGGTGCTGAGCCTCCCACTGGTGGTGCTAAGCAGGCGCTCACTGGCTGTGGTTGCCCGGGGCCCCGCAGGGGCCCCCACGAGAGTTTTTCGGGGCCCCTCGAGCGGGGTCCTTCACTCGCTCCGGGGGCCCGGGCCCCACAAGAGTTAACTGGGGCCCCCGGAGCGTCTTCTGCTCCGGGTCTTCGGTGGCAATTCGGCGGCGGGGGGTCCTTCCGCTCCGGGACCCGCTGCCAAAGTGCTGGGTCTTCGGCGGCAATTCGGCAGCAGGGGCCCCCCGCAGCCGAAGACCCAGGCCCCCTGAATCCTCTGGGTGGCCCTGCCCTCGGGGCTGTTCCCTCGCTGCCAGGCACGGTGTTCAGAGGGGGGAGCGCTGGCAGGAGCTCTGGGCAAGGGCTGTTGCTCACCCCGTACCCCGCTGGGCTGCCACCCCCAGCTGGCTGGTGCAGAGCGGTGCCTTCCTCCCGCATGTTCCGTACAGTAGCAAAGGGCCGTACATTTGGGTCAGAAGCTGCTTCCAGTTGCCCTGCTGGGGTCTGGCCATTGGTGCAGCCCATTCTCGAGGGAGCCCAGCTGTGGGTTTCAGAGCCAGGTCGGATTGGCCAGCGAGTGTTCGGATCCAGGGGGTTGGGCCTGGCCTGTCTGGGGGTCCCAATCAGCTGCAGCAGGGCTCCAGGGGTGGGGACCAAGGAGAGACCCTTGTAACATTCACTGCGACTGTCCCCAGACTTTGGGACCAGCACTGTGGAGAACGAGATCGGTGACCCCCCCGGGGTGTGAGTGGATTGTAGGGCACTTCCCCATGCCTCTGCCCTCCCCTCCGAGAAGCACTCCACCTCCCCTGCCCTCCTCTCCAAGGAGTGGCTCCTACCCTCCCCAAACTGCCGCACGGCCTGCTCCCTCTGCTGCGTTTGCCCGGGGCCTGCTCGGATTGCAGGCCCGTCGGCTCCGGGACCACATCCCTGTGTGCCAAGTGCCTGGCATGGGATCAGCACTGACCCGCAAGTGCCCTGTGCCCAGACGGCAGCTGCAAGGGCAGGACAGGGAGCTGGGCGCAAGGGCCTTCTCCTCCCGCTCTGGCTAGAGAGGAGCGGCTCTGCGGCAGGAGCAGAGCCGTTTCCATCTCACCGTCCTTAAATCCTCAGTGGATGTTTTTCTCTTGCTGGTGATGGGTAGAATTAGCACGAACCGTCCATTGGTCCCCTCCACGGAATCAACCCGGGACTCCCCAGAGGGCTGCATCTCTTCCCCTGTCTCTTTGGGCCGGATGCTGCATGCACAGAGCAGACCAGCCCACTGCTAACTCCCTACCCCGGTCCTGCTCCTCGTATCCCTTCGGCTGATCCTCAGCTCAGGGGGCAGCTGGGGGGCCACACGCACAGAACTCAGGCGCGGCTGCTCGGGGTTGTGGGACACTGAGGAAGAGCTTTGAAAAGATCTCGGTCTCCGTAGGACGGAGCCGCAGGCCAAACTTACCAAGAGCTCCCCAATTTGCAGGTGCATCTGCTGGTCTCCCCCTCCCTCAAGGTGCGTCTGTAGATACAGGTCCCCACTTTACACATGCAAATGCTGGGGGGTTGCACTGGCCCACTACTGCCCTGGTCTGCCCCTGTGGCCAGTCTGTGCGAGAGGCCTGGGGAGCTGGGACGCGGGTGCACCTGCGAGCCAGGCTCACGCTGTGGATGGTGGGTACGGGATCGCATGGGGAACGCGCTGCCCCTTGTGGCTGTAGGGCGTTTGTAGTGTTTGTAGGGCATGGGGCGGGGGGCCGAGTCCCAAGGGGGAGCAGTTTCTGTAGCTGGGGTTGGGGTGCTGGGGCCAGGTCCCTCCCGAAGGGACAGGGTCAGGATCCTGGCAATAAAGCTCAGTGATGCCTGGCGTGTCCCAGGTCCAGGTGGCACTAAACCCCAGGCCTGTCTGGGGCAGCCTGTCTGTGGCCCCCGGGTGCAAATCTAGTGCTGGCTTCCCCGCGCATTCCATGCCCCGAGCGGCTTGGAACTCAGGCCAGGGACGCTGAGGGGACGGGGGAAGGCGCCTGTCTGCACCGGGCTGCACCCTCTGCACGGGAGGCCAACGCCCCGAGCGACCTGCCCTGCTCTGATCGCTCTGGGTGGCCTGGCCATGGGCGGCTGCTTCCCAGGGAGCTGGAGAGGCCGGGCTTATTGGTGGGCTTAGCCATGGCCTAGAGTCGGGGCTGGCAGGCGAAGGACCCTGCAGAGGCGGGTAGTGGCATTTTGCAGTATCCTGGGCAGCACGGACTAGGGAGACCTCCTGCTGCCCCACGCACTGACTGCTGCTGCTGCTGTGCCCACGGGCAGACCTCTCAGCCCTTTGGCGAGAGCCCTTAGCGGGCCCCCGCCAGGCCCCCGCCAGGCCTTAGACTGTCCCCTCCCTGTGCTGCCCCCTCTTCTCTGCGGTGCCCAGCGCCGTGCCTGCAGACAGAGCTCTGCCGGCATGGTGGGACTTCAGCCGGCTCGTGGGTCTGTGCCGTCGCCGATCCCTGGGGGTGACTGTGGCCTGGGAAATGTGCTGCAGCCCATTGGCGCTTCCCTGCCAGTGCCCGTGAATGGGGATGGTCGGTCCCCTGCTGCTGCTGGACCCGGCTTCCCAGGGAGGCTGGAGGGCTGGAGCAGCCAGGCCAAGCCGGGAAAGAGGGAGGTGCTGGGGCAGAAGGTGAGAGTCTCTCCAAGGAGCTGAGGCAGCCGCAGGGAGGGGGCAGAGAGTGGAGGGAGGGGATAGCAGTAGGGGGCAGGATGGAAGGTTGTGGGGGAGGTGTCGGAGGCACAGTGTTGCAGGAGGGGTGGTGTTTGCAGGAGGTGGGCATGGGGGGAGCCTCACACCCCATGGCTGCTAGAACAGTCCGTGTTGGCCCAGATCTGAGTGCGCAGCCGCCCACACTGGGCATGTGGGCAGGGTCAGCGGAGATCTAGCCACCCTGTACCCGCTTGTGGGCTCTGCCACAGTCACAGCAACTGGGGGCAGGGGCAGGGGGAGCCTGGCGTGCACGCACACATGCTCTCACCGTCACTGCAGGCCGCTTACACGGCCACACTTTTCCTCATCTCATTCTGATAACCCAGAGCCACTGGTTTGATTCTCCCTGGCGGTTCCAGCTCCTCCGGTTCTTTGCGGTGCCAGCTGAGCCCTGGCATGGAGTGGCAGCCTGTATTGCCCAGTCACCTGCCCACTGATCTGCAGAGCTGACCCGGCACCGCGCCCCTGGCCCTGGGTTTTCTAACCACCTTCGAAGCCGTGATCTGCGGCCTGGTCTCACTCCTCTCCGCCTTGGCGAGCTCCCTTGTGTTTTTCGCCAGGCGACGGCCTGCTCTGCCTGCTGCTTCGCGGGCTAATGTCTTTCCTCGGCATCGTGTCTGGAGGGCGCAGTTTAAACATTCCGTTCAGATGGAGTGATCCACATGCCATCTCATTTGCCGTCCCCCGAGAGAACGCGTGGCGAGAACGCGGAGAGACGCCGGCCTTCCCCCCACCTCGGCTGCCATGCTTCAGTGAAGTTTTATTTTGCCTAAGGCTCCTCCGTGCGTTCGCTTACCAGCCAAACTGCCCTGCTAATAACAAAGCCGGCGACTGCTGGGTGCCGGCCTGGAGAAATGGATTTCTCTTTCATGGGCTATTTAGCAGGAGCCCGCCAAAGGCGACGCGCAGGCGCTGGCGGGAGGAAGCGCAGGTAGGAATTAGAGGAAGAGTGGAGGGCTGGGGGGGTAGCAGGGAGTGGCAGGGCTTCCTGGCCCCATGCTCCGGATTCTCATTCAGGTTTGGGACCACAGTCTGGGGGAAGCAAAGACCTTTAGCTACCTGCAGCGGGGGTGCCCCTGCTCCCTGCCTTGCCAGCAGGGATCTGCAGCACTCCCCTGCATGCTGGCCTCTCTGCTGCGGCTGCAATGGGGCATGCGGTGCAGTCTCCTTTCCTTTCACACCCGCCCGCCAGCGTGCCCAGCTTGTTTCACGCAGGCTAGAGCCCCAGGCCAGGGCTCCCGATTCCGGGAGAGGGGCATCCTGGAGGTGCCCAGCCGAATCCCGTTCCTGATCCCCCGAGGCAGAGCCGTCCCGGGCACTCACTCTGTCATTCCAGCGAGGTCATTCCTTTCGCAGGCACTTGTGGCTGTGCGTTATCCCGCCGTCTGTGGGGGGAGGGGTCGCTAGAGGATGCCACCCGGGACAGCGCTTCTTGGATACTCCCAATGCGCCCAGTGAGCCTGGCCTGCATCTTGCTAGGTCATTTGGCCAGGCAGGGTTGTGCTGGCACAGTGCGGACAAGGTGTCACCTCAGCACGTCTCGCCCTCGTACCCCCAGCCGTGGCACCCGCAGAGGCTGTGGCCGCCCTGGGGCACCGCTCGGGGAAGTGTGGATTGCATGACAAGCGCCTGGAAATCTGACCCATGTTTCCATTGAAAGCCCCTAATCTGGGCGGGAAGCTGCTGTGGCCAGGGGAGCTCAGAGGATTTAAAGGACTTTGTCATTCAAACCCGTGTGACTTAAAAGACCTGGCAACAAGCAAAATGTGACCCTCTGGCTAAAGGGCAGCCGGTGTGGGGTGCGTTAAACAGCGACCACACCCTCGCACACAGAGCAGGGCTGGTCCCAGGGGGTGTGCTGGACACAGGCTGGGTCCTTTCCTCCATCAGATTCCCTCTCTCCTGCTCTGGGCCATGTTTCGTTCTTTTTCTCACTGGGCTTTCCCTCTCTCTGCCATTTTCTCATCAACGCTTCCAAGCGAGGTGGGAGCCTCTTCTCAGCGCCGGGGGATTGGAAGTGGTTTCAAACAAGCTGCCCCCTGCCAGTAGGAGTCTCCCTGCAGCGCTAATGCACAGGGCTAGCGGGACAGAGCTGTAGCTTGAGGTTTGCCAGTGGCCTCAGCCAGCCTCGCCCTCTGTAAATGGACTCCCACCCTCTGAGTGCAGCCAGCTTTGCGCGCAGCGCAGCGCCAGCCGGCAGGGGTCGGCCTTAGGGAGCGTCTCCGAGCTACAGAGAGCCTGGCCCCGGGGAAGCCAGCCTGGGAGTGCTGCAGGGCCCTGGATCCCAAGGGGGGACATCAGGAAGAAAGCAAAGGAAGCCGCTCCTGTGGCCACGGGCTGCCCTGCCCTACTCCTGGCTGCTTTCACTGCAGCCCCCCATTCCTGCACAACCATTGGCTCAGCAGTCTCCAAGCCTGACCATTTTCTTCCTTGAGACCCCCCCGTAGCCTGCACCCCAGCCATCTCCCTCTCCTCCATACAGAGCTTGGCCCCTGCTGGGTTTGCTCCTGCGCCTGTGGGCCAGGATCACCGCTACCCACTGGAGCTCTGTGACTCTTCCCGGCACAGTCACTTCAGCTGTCCCGTCTGCTACTGCCATTAGCACGGGGGTGGTGCCACAGGAGTGCCTGTGCGCAGGGCGGCTGAACCAGAGAAGCCAGGTCCCTGGCCTGCCTCCCTTTCTGGGATGAGCGTGGCCAGGTTATGGAGCTAGAGCATCAATCCTATTAGCGTAGCGCTGGTCGCTGCCCTTCCCTTTGCGCCAGACGCCTCTGGGCCACGTGCTGCCAGGGCCAGCCCGAGTCTGGAGAGGAGACGGGCATGGGCAGAGCCCACGGGCTGGCCCATTGCACCGCCCAGAAATCCCGGCTCCTTGGGAGCATGTTCGGGGGTCCTCTGCCTTGGCCAGACCCCTGTAAAGAACAACGCACCAGCACTGAGCAGCGCGTGGATGGCGTGTGTCAGTCGCCAGGCCCCCTCCTTCGGCGGCGCAGCATCTCCCTGCCGCCCGTTTGGCAGCCCATCTGTTTTATTGGGGCGGGAGGTTCAGTAATTGCGCATCATTTGCGCTGCCAGCAGAATTTCTCACGGGGAAGGGAGTGAAAAATGCAGACAAGCTTCAATCTGGCTGCTCAGGGCTGTGTCTTGCGACCGGGAAGGGAGGGAGCTGTGGGCTGCTGGTGACAGAGGAGATCTCTGTGCCCGGCCGTTCGTCTCTGCTTGCTGCACCGTAACATTTTCCACTGGCCGGCCAGTGCCAAGAGGCAAATCTCCCGAGGGACGCTCCCACGAACACAGAGCGAGACGGGGCCCGGAGGGGGGCGGGGGGGGGCAGGATTACATCAAGCGGCTGATTGGCCTCTGAAATGTGGAGGGTCACCATGGCAGAGGATTCATTAATAATTACGGTGGAAATTGCCCAGCCTTCTGGAAGAGAACATGAATCCTACCTGGCGTAATGGGCGCTGGTCTGTGGGTCAGCAACCCCCGCATTCCCCCACCCGCACACAAGGCGGAGAATCAATTTGTAAAATGCTATAGATTCTGCCGCCCCATTTTTCTCCTCTGTCTCATTCTCCTCAGCCACGTCTCGCTGCTTAGCCATCAAAAGCGACATTAGTGGGTTCTGACATTGATTTCCTGATGCTTAAATTTTTCTCTCGCGCGCCAGTCATCCTCACCAATGCAGTCATTTTCCTTTGCAGCGATATACAAAGATCTGCTCCAGCAAATTTGGTTCATAATAAAAAGCCACACATTTTCTCTGTTGATTTAGATTTAACTACTGTATAATTTGATTGCAGAATCCTTCCCCGTCTTCAGATTTCCCCGCCTGCCTGGGTTTGTGAGATGGATCATCTCCTAGATGTATAATATATGAGATTATCTAGCTCAGGAGGCTTTGGCAGGGAGAGGAAGGGGATTGTGTAGAACAGGAATGTGGCATTAGGAAAAGCTACGGGTAAAAAGAGCCCTGAGCATCAGTGGGCCTTTGACAAGTGGAGGCAAATTGGTGTGTTTCCCTGCTGTAATGCTAGAGGCTGCGGTAGGTTGGTGCACTGATCTCTCATCTCTGGAGAGCTAGGTTCAGATGTCGGTTAGATCACTGGAGAAATGAATTCGAGTGGCTCAGTCCCTAACAGGAGTGGCGGAAGATCCCTAAAAGTGTGGGGGGTGGACACCAGGGCCCAAACTGTGGCCCCGCCTCCTGTGCCGCCCCTTCTCCGTGAGGTCCCGCCCCCACACCACCCATTCCTCCGAGGGCCCCACCCTCACACCGCCCCTTCTCCCAGAGCCCCCCACCCTTGCACCAGCTCTTCCACTCAAGACCCCGCCCCCCGCTCACTTGTCTCCACTCCTCCCCCGTCACTTGGCCTTATGGTTGGTAAAAAGTGGGAGGGCCATGGCCTCCTCCTGCCCCCACCCCAGTTCCGGCTTCCCTGGCCCCTAACATGTTTATTCACATCATGAAGCCATCTCGTGATTCTGAGCCGTGGTCGTTTTCTTCTCAGGGGAAAGCTTGGGAGCTGCAGGGCAGGGCTGAGGTGCACTGGAAGAGCGAGGGAGGCCATCTTGCAGGTCTCTTGCACTCCAGCCACACGGCTCTACCCAGTGCTGTTTGCTTTCATGAGCATCAAATTCACCCACCAAGTTTCCCCGGAAGCCGCCCCCCAGTCCCAGTACAAAGAGCTCTGTATGCCAGGTCTGGCCACCCCCTCCTCCCCAACTCAGCTGGAAAAGCTGCCAGAGCCTTTGGAGTAGGATTTTGTCTCTCCTAGTCAATGGCTCGGCTCAAGCTGAAACACGACTTTAAGGGGAAAACAAGAGCTAACCAGGGGCGCCGGGCCCGGTGGGGATTAAAGCGACATGGTTTCTCTTGCAATTTCTTTCTCTCTCATCTCAAAGGAAGAGGCCAGGCAGGCTCAGAAGCTGTGGGAAAGGCTTGTGTGTGAGAGCAGCCGCATCCAGAAACAGGGAGCTGCTTAACATAGTTATTGATATCAAATGGATGTTAATTGAGTTCCGGGAGCTTGGAGATTCAGCGCAGAGTTCAAAGTCATTCCCCCCCGCCCCCCCCCCCTTGGTGTTGTGTGAATCTGTTAAAGGGATATTAACCTCCAGGAAGGAAGGGTCTGTCGTGTGAACTGGAGGCCATGTCAGAGCAGCCAGGGCCCTTAGCTCTCGGTGTTTGTCCATGACAGACAGCTACACTGATCTAGTGGGTCGGACGTTGGCCTGCGACTCAGGAGCCCTGGGTTCTGGTGACCTGCCAGGTCACCTGGGCAAGCCATTTCCCTCTGTTTGCCCTCCCTCTCTTTGCTTAGATTGTAAGGTGGAGGGGCAGTGTTTGGGCAGCACCTGGCGCAGCAGGGGCCAGGTCTCAGCTGGAACCTCTGGGTGTTACCGTAACACAGATGATCAACAGCATATCTGAGCCCCAGGGCCTGCGCTGTGCAGAGCCCCCACGATGCTGCTGTTCTCCAGGATAGAGACTGCCAGGTCCATCCTCGCTGCATTGCCGGCTCAGCCAGATTGCTCCGTTCTACGAGAGTAAAGCCATCCAGGGATCTGTGCACAGGGAGGCAGGGTACAGAGCAGGGTTCCTGGGGGCTCACCAAATGGAACTGGCTGAAGACAGGGCCTGGTTCCGATCTCAATCTCTCTGCTGTGAACCCAGAGGGACTGCGCTGGCCGCTGGGGGCTTGTGCTGCTTTTACAGGGTGTCGCTGCAGCCAGAATCTGGCCCAGTGTGCTCATCGGGCCAGGCTGGTTTCCAGCCTCGCCCAGCCCCAGTGAAATGCTGCTGGGTTCCTGCAGGGGCCTGCTTGCCCATTGCTGTTTCTGCCACTTTTTAGGGCCTGACCCTGCCAGGTGCTGAGCACCCGCTCCTCCCTGGAGCCCACGGCTGCTTGCTGAAGAAGCATGGCGCGTGCTGCGAATTGGCAGGAGCAGGCCACGTCGATCTAGTCCTGGGGAAGGATTTCAAGGGAAGGGCTATTTTTTAACCGGGAGGCTGCGGGGCATGTCCTCAATGCGCTGCCTTGTGTCTGAGCTGGAAGGAACGGCCCGCGGAGTAACTCCGGCTGGTTAGGTGTGGGGTACAGTCGTGTCATCCCAGTGTGCCCCGTAAGGCTTTGCCTGCGCAGCCCCCTTGTGCTCCCCGGGCTCTAACTCGCTACGGCTTCCCACGGGGCAGGGCGAGCCAACCCCCAATCCCTCGCCTTTAGACTGCAGGTTCCCAAGGACCCCTGCAGCGTCTCCATCCTTGCGAGGATCGTGGGGCACAAGGATGCAGCCAGCGCGGCACACAACGGGGCCCCCAAAGCGCCACGGTCCTCATGCATGGCCATGCTGGGAAAAAACCTGTACGAGGTGGAGAGACCCGGCCAGAGCAAAGCCTAGAGAACTTTGCCTTTCCAGGAGAGCTGGGTCAGCCCTGCTGGGTTCTGAGCCTGTCAGATGTCAGACCTGCTGCATCAGGAGCTGACCCAGTGGGCGTTGGCTCAGGCCCAGACCCCCCGAAGCCCCAGGTGTTACCCTAACCCGCCCCCCTCCGCACACACAGCCCTCTCAGCTGGGATTGGGGGGTTGGCTAGAGCCCAGGTGTTGCTTTCACTCAGGCTGGTAACCCACCCGCTTTGCAGAGAGGACACCGGCTAACTCACTCTCGAGTGCCGAGAGCCCTCCAGTGCTTCCCCCAGGTGCCCAGCCAGCGAGTTGAGTTCTCCCCCAGCTCGCTGGCAAAGGATCATTGAGCGGCTCAGCTCACTGCGGTGCTGGGAACCGGGCGACGCGCCCCCAGAAGCCCTAGCGACACGCGCAGGTGAGCGCAGCACCAGTGAGGATGCCGTATCTCGGGTGGGGCTTTGCAGGGGGGCTGCTCACACTCAGGCTAGGCTAACCCAGCGCTCAGACCGGGGTGCCGATCCGACCTCTCGTGGTATATTCTACACATAGTTCAACCGAAGCATGGGGAAGTTAAAGACTTGCTCAAGTTGGCGCCGGGGACTGACGACCGAGCTGGGCATGAATCCAGGCGTCCTGATTCCCAGGCCCTTGCTCTATCCATCGGACTGGACTAAGAAGCTGGAAAAAGAGTGTGTCTTCAGTGCGCCACATTATTTGCCAGCAGATGGTGACTAGTTTTGCCTTTCATGCGAATGCCTCCCAGCTGTGGACGGCTTTGCTAGAGGGGCGGGGAGAGACACTGGATGGCCTGTGAGGTTGCTTTGCCGGATGAGTCATTCATAACTCGGACCTTTGCAGTGTCTGGGATGCAGGGTCCGCGGCGCCTTTCGTGGCTGGACAGAAATCTGCATCTTTTCTTGTCCAATCAAGGAGTAAATTTATTCCGAAAGGGAGGCGCAGCGAAGAGGGAGGAAGGAGGCACAAAGAAATCCCCAAAGCTCCTCAGCCGATTGTGGGCTTCACTGGTTCAGATCTCTGGTTTTTTCTTCTTCTGCAGGGTCTCAGCTGTTAATTACATTTGCCTGTCAGCCTCGCCTGCTAATCTGCTATCACTGAGCAGAAAGCAGGAGGTCAGACAACAAAGGTGACACCGTCACACTGTGCCTCTTGTCATCTCCAATCCAGATTAGTTTCATTGACTAACTCCTGGCTGAATAGCGCCAGTTAATTATAACGATCACAAACCCTCCCGTTTAAAGCCACACAGCGAGAATTAAGGTTCTGAAGTAAGACTTTAGCTTCATTAATTGCCTGGCTCATTGTGGCGGTATTGATTGTTAACGCTAGCGCGCGGTGAGTAATGGCTTCCCAGCTCAGAGGGGATTAGGTGCTAATTGTTGTTGGCCTTGCGCTGACAAGATAGACCTCAGAGGGTGTCAAATCCGTATCGGCCGCCTCCTTTGTCATGGGCAGCCTTTCTCTCCCTGACTCTCCCCGAAGAGACTCAGGAATAATTAATAGGGCTCGGCAGCCTCTCCGGGTAGGATTCCTCCGCCACTCGCCCCTTCGTTTCCCCCATCCCCGAGCCAGCCCGGAAAGCCGCGTGGAACAGCTCTTCTCCACGTCCCAGGCTCCTCCCCGCTGCTCGGCACCAAGCGCCGTGCTCTCTCGGTGGCTCTGAGAGCATTGCTGGGCTCTGCGTTGCTACTGTAACCGGAGCATGGGGAGCAATAGCGTTCGAGAGCCCACAGGTGAATTAGGGGAACATCTTATCTTAGAGCTTTATCCTGTCACCGTGACATCTGGGCACCTTCCACAAAACCCAGCAGTGCTAGTGACGTCACGGAGCCTGCCAGGCCCAGATCCGCGCCAGACTCCCACTGAACTCACGGCATGGCGTGTCCTTTGTCCTGCCAAGCGGGCACAAGGTCTGCAGGCTCCAGTTCTGAGTTACAAGCCCTGGGATTCAATCCAGCTCTGTGCCAGCCTCATAGCTGAGAGGCGCCTCGTTCAGCTGGGACGCCATTAGCGACGTGCTGGGGGAGTCGGACCGAATTGCAGAGCCTCTAGCCCAGGCCGGTCGGGACACCCGGTGGCTGAGAGCAGCCTCAGTTCCCTTCCCGCCAGGGAAGCAGCCGTCTCGCTAAGCCCACTCTCAGCATTGGTGCTAATTAGCAACCTGTGACGTAAATGGATGCAGCGCCATTGACTTTGTTGGCCTTTTGCCCATTTCCACCAGCAGAGAATTTGGCCCCTTGTTGACTGGCTGAGCAGAGGAACCAAGGATTGAACGGGCACTGGAAGTGGTCCCCCCGCAGGTCAATGCTGAAGCGCATCAGCAGAGCAACATGGGGTCACTCCTGCTTCTGTCTCCTCCGCCATACAGCAGCATCTTTCAGGAGCACAAAATTCACACATCCCAGAGCTTGGCCTGGCCTTACGCATTTTTACATGCTAGCAATTTGCAGTGAAGCACATGATGAGCTCTGCGTGCCCTAGTTAGCATCCCATTTGTATTTCCATCCCAGCCTCTCCTTTCTATACGCGTTGCTCTCGGTACTTTAAGTCCATTTCGGAGGTTTTATTTTTCCCTTGCAAATATCACTGGCATCCCCGGGGTGGGTATAATTTAAAATACAGATGTATTATGCAAATAATGCCAGAGCCTTGCCCAAGGGTTACAAAGAGCGACTCGATTTATCCCAATGCCTGCATCTGCGAGCGCCGGCGCTCACTCAAGAGTAACTTTTGCAGCCTCGACTGCAAGTGTTGGCTAATTTTTCTTGAAAGAAAGCGGTCACCCTCTCAGGTCACTGTGCCCCCGCTTGCGTGCCGCGACAGGCATCCTTGGCAGCGGGTGCTGGCGCCACGCAAGTGGCACTCTTTGCGCATGCTTGGCATCCCTGATCCCCCTTTCCCATCTCCAGTGCCAGAGATGAATGTCCATGCCGCTCAGAGTCAGCCAAGCTGAGGGCTGGAAAAATTCTCATGTTGGCTCAAAGCTGGAATATCAGGACTTTGCATTAAACGTCTGTAGCGGCCCCAGCTTTGCCTGCGTGGAGGATGGCGTACTGTAGACTGGGTGCCCCTGGAAAGGACACACGTCCTCGTACAGCGCGTTATCAGCCACAGGGAGTTACTGAGTTAAATAGAATAGAAGGTTTTTAAAAGGGACTGGAACATTTTCTGAGCAGCGATAAAGCTTGTAGTTTTGTGTGTTAGTCTAATCTCCATGCTTCAGGCCGTGGGGTGATCACTGCAGGGGTCAGGAAGGAATGTGTTTCCTCATTTACCTAGTATGGCACTGCTAGCTGGGTTTGTTGTGAGGGGGGTTGTCCTCCTCTAATGCCACAGTCATAGTCCCCTGTTAGAGGGTCAACAGGGGAACTGAGGGGCTGACCGGGAGAGCCAAATCTTAAATGACTACCCCACCATACTTGTAAGTTACTGCAGCCTGCTGCTAAACTCTTGTCGCTCCGCTGGGGAGGGCATGGAAGGCGGCTCAGTTATCCTTGCTGAGATTGGAACCAAGGATCTTCATATCCGAAAGCAGCACCTTTGACTTCGGAACGACAAGAGTAACCCGGTGAGCTGCTCATGACAGTATCACTCGTGTCCTCTGCCCCCAGGACCTCCAGCTGCCAGAGGGGATCTCATTGCACTGTGTCGGATTAGACATGGCACCGGAGGGGCCGCGGGGAGAACTGAGGCACATTGTAGCCTCCCTGTTGGCCATGCGAGAGAACCGCCTTGATGCGGTGCTTGGGGATGGGGTGTTTGCGCAGGCTCTGGAGAATAAGACCACGGTCGGGAGCAAAGGCTGTTAGGGGAGATATTCCCCTCAGCTGTCAGCACCCCAGCCGGCTGTTCCTTACCGGGGGCTGGCGCCGCTGGCTGCTGTGATGTGAGGCTGCACAGACAGGGCTGCATCATGGAGCAGCCCCGGTGACCCCTGTCTGAAGGCTCAGCAGAGCTGTCTGTTTGAGAGATGGTTTTTCCAAGTGCTTTCAAGCCCCCATGGTTGGGCAGAGGGCCTTGAAAATCCCTCCACCGCATCGGGGCTCACGGGGTGAAAAACCAGGGTCCTTTGGAGGCAGTATGTCAGGAACTCCAGCCCTCCCATCCCCCCCAGCAACGGACCTGCTGACCAAATGTGCCAGGCCCTGGGGGAGAGGACAAGGGGCAGGATCTTCATGCACCGGCCCCTGCCATCTGCCAGTGTCTGGCACCACTAAAAGCCGGGCAGCTGCCCCATTTGCACAAAGACGCCCTTGGCGAGTGACTTCAGCCTAGCTTGTCCTCGAGCGTGGAAGCCCTCTCCTGCCTGTGGTGCTGGCCGGGCCGGGGGGTGCCCTCCCACGCTGGCAGAGCCGCCTGGGCCCCGGAGGGTGCGGGGTGTTGCCAAGCTATTCCGAGGGGACTGACGAGAGGATCCATTCTGGGCCATTTAAACAGCATGTGGCAAAGCCTTTTAACGCTAAGAGGATGCTCCCGACTGAGAACTGAATGGCTGCCCAGCTCACACGCTCACAGACAGTGCCGCCTGCTGAATAAAGGGATATTGAATTATAAATAAACAACTAATGGCTTTTGATGCCTCTGACCCCTTTCAGCAGCAGCACATCCCCTGCATGGTTGTCCAGCTCCCCCCGGAGCCTCTCTCGCCATGGGCAGGGAGCCAGCTTTGGCGGGCTGGGCAGGAGTAACGGTCTCTTATTAATAGCACCATACGTTGAGACTCATTGCCATGATGTACTTTACGCCCTGGCTGTGGCGGAGTGCCTCTGCCACTGAAATGCAGCCACTTCTGGGGTGAAGCACAACAGCCATTCAGGCAGCCCAGAGCAAGGGGTCATTCGCCTAAGCAAGGCAAAGTAGAGTCTCTTTGAAAACAAACATGGCTACTGCGTTCTCTGGCTGCTGGATCTTCTGGTGTGGGGTCGGGGAAGAGGGGCGTTAATAGGTCCTCAGACGTACACAGTAAATCCGCCGCACGGATCCCTTCTTTAACCCCCTGGGAAATTTACCCACTTGGCTGCTATAACTCCCCCCGCCATGGGCACTCTTATTCCACTAGTGTTTGTACCGCTTCCAGAGTGACATGGGATGTATGTGTGTGCGTAATTATCATTATGCCAGGAAATTGTCCTGGGTAGACATGTCCTGAGATTGCCTTCATCCATCTCCTCCTTTCCCTCACCTCCGGGATCTTCATCCGTCTCCCCTGTCCCTCACCTCCGGGATCTTCATCCGTCTCCCTCTGTCCCTCACCTCCGGGATCTTCATCCGTCTCCCCTGTCCCTCACCTCCGGGATCTTCATCCGTCTCCCTCTGTCCCTCACCTCCGGGATCTTCATCCGTCTCCCCTGTCCCTCACCTTGGGGATGGCAAAGATCCGCTCAGCCCGGCATGGGCATTCACTGCCTTGTCGGGGCGGAGCTGCCACCTGCTGGGAGTCTAAACCACACAGCGGCATTGCGATGTGGGAGTGTCTTGCGCTGGTCGCTGTGGTGCCTGGGTTCTACCAGCCCTGGTACTCACCCAGCATTTCATTCAGAGGCCTGCTTGATAAGAGAGAGGTCCCTTCCCGGCCATACATCTGGCTTTGCAGATGATATCCTATGGGCCACCAGGCAGGGCTCCAGTGGTGGCTGTGACACTGGACTAGTTGGGGCATTGAGGATAGCTGGTGGCCCTCCATGGGACTCTGAGGACCTTTGCTAGTGGCCCCGACACTCTGGGCCCAACCCCTCGATACCCCTGGCAGTCAGTGGCCATTGTGGGTGCGAAGTAGCTCACAGGAATCTCTCAGCACCGTGTAGGATGGGGCCCTCGGTGATGTGCTCTTGGATGCTCCTGTTCAAAGGGGTCAGCGGCTCTGAAGGGGGGTTACACAGGACGTGATCTGCTAGCCCAGTTTGTGGCCTCTGACCCGGCTAATGGTGCCTCCAAATCCACAGCCTGGCAATCCGGGGACAGGGCTGTTGTCAGTGAGGTTTAATGGGTGATGTGCTGCTATGAAGGGTTTGTTAAAGGTTTCCTTTATGATCCCCTCTCTCGGTTTCTTTAAAGGGTCTTCGATAAGCAGCGAGTCTTCCCCCGTCTCCTCGCCAGCCACCAACCACAGCTCCCCTGCCAGCACTCCCAAGCGAGGACCCATGGGCCCCATCATCGTCCCCCCTGGGGGGCACAGTGTGCCTAGCACGCCCCCCGTGGTGACCATCGCCCCGACGAAAACGGTGAATGGGGTCTGGAGAAGCGAAGGCAGACAGGTAACATTTCTCTGTGTGTGTGTGTGTGTGTGTGTGTACATGCACACTTTTGAATCTTATGAGGGACAGACACTCTCCTGCTTCAGGGCCTAAACTGGCTTCTAACTTTTGGGGTCAGGAGGGAATTCTCCCTGCAGGGTGGTTTATCCCATCAGTGCAGGGATCTTACACTTTCCTCTGAAGCAACTGGCCTTGCGGGATGCCAGAGTCGATGGGCCAGAGATCTGACCTGGTGCAGCAGTTCCTCATCCAGCGCCACAAGAATGTGTTGACTCTCCGCAGGGGTGTGTGCTGTGTATGCAAGCACAGAGGACAAAGCCACATGTGTGCACAGCGCTGTTTGCTTTGTGCGTGTATCTGATACCAGGCACAGAAGGAGACTGGTGGGAACTTTGCTCTCAAGCCAAATGTTTTTGGTTCCAGTGCCAAGAGTGATAAAAGGTGGTGGGAGCGGGGCAGCCTTTGTCTCTAATCTCCATGCAGCCTGCAGTAAATATGCTCCCGGCACCCCAATCCGACTTGGTTTGTCCCAGGCTTCCCTTCCTGTCTCTCCCCTCCGCCCCATGCCCATGCTGCAATCTGGGTAGGAAGCGCTTGCTAATTAAGAATCATTGTTAGCGGTTCTCCTGGCCTGTATTTTACAGCGGGTTCCCGGAGGGATTACACCACTTGGAAATACTAATTAAAACACAAAGACGAGAGGGGAAGGAAAGCAAAACTCTTGGTGCTTCAAGGGACGCAGGCTCTAATCCCACAAAGCAGACCCCGCTGCCAGCACTTTGGGAGAGGCAGGGTGCTCGCAGCGCTGCTGACTTGGCTGCCTCGTAAGAAGTGACCTTTTTAAAATATAGGTTAACCAGGTCTGGTTTATTGTCTCGCGTAGCTGCGTCCCAGCCTGGCGCCTGGAGACGGGGAGGTCATTGCCGCGTGCGCAATAGGCTTTAATGCGCTAGGATGGGAAAGGAGAGAAGAGGCCATTCCTGCTCCTTCTGATCCACCCCTGCCCTTTGCACAACTCGCTGGAGGGGACGGCTCTGTGCAAATCCCTTAGGGCCGCGGCCCTGCAAGCCAGTCTGTGCGGGGCAGCCCCTGGGTGGAGCCGTGCTGGGCCCAGGGGTCCACACGGATCAGTGTGACGCTTGGGCCCTTACTGGCTGCATGCCTCAGTTTCCATAGCTGTAACATGGTGGTAATTGGGACCCCCAGGGGACTGGCAGAGGGGCGGTAGTTAGTGGCTGCAAAGCGTGAACTGGAAGCTGCTGTGTCACCCTCTAGCGCCCCGGAGAGGCCGGGCAGGGCAAGTCCCCATTGTCCATAAGGAGGGCCAGAGAGGCTGAGTGACTTGCAATCAGTGATGGAGCAGGGACTGGCGCCCTACCTATTGGGCCATCCTTCCTCTCCGCTGGGAGAGAGGAGTGATAGCGATACGTAGCAGCCCTCAGCGCGCTTTACAAGGAAAGGCAGGTATCCTCAAGCCCATTTCGCAGATGGGGAAACTGAGGCTCAGAGAAGTGATTTTCTCCAGGGTCATGCAATGAGTCAGAAATTGATGTCACCCCCCACCATCTGCCATGATCCCTCCTCTGGACCCTGCTGCGGAGCAACCGGCCGAAGGGAGATGGTTTCAGACTGAGCCATAGGGGACACGTTCTTCACAGGGCAAGGGAGTCCTGGGGGAGCAGATGAAGGTCCTGCTGCAGATAGCCAGGACCCAGCCCCCATGCTGTGACCTGCCCCTGAGATCACCTCGGACTCTGCCCCCAAGAATACTGCCTCGCCTTGGCACCGTGTCCCTTCACCTCCCCAGCTCCTTGGATCTTGTCTCGCTGCCCCAATCCTGAGTCTCTCCTCTCTGCAAGGCCCTCTGGCTTTGCGGGGGATATTCCTGTCTACACCTACCTCCCACTGGGATCAGTGACCCACACCCTGTGCCGAGAGCCGTGGGTGTGGCTGGGGCTCTCCCTTTCCACCGCTCCCCGTTGCTTGCCAGTGAGCTGCACAGCCGTGCCGGGTGAGAGCCCTGGGGGCTGGCGTAGCTCTCCCCGCTGGGTCCCATTCCCCAGGGGTCAGTGCGCTGCGCTGATCCGTCGGCCTCTGCTCTAAGCTGGGGGAAGCGACAGCGTAGCCCAGGGACAGCAGCGCTCAGGAACCTGCCTTCTCCATTCTAGAGGCTCAGGGAGGGTAGGGGCCTCCCGAGGGGGAGAGGACACAGTCTCTAGAGGGAGAGCCAGCATCTCCGTGCCCCCGGGTGGCGGTGCAGGGTGGAGGGGGGCACGGAGATGCTGACTCTCCCTCTAGAGACTGTGTCCTCTCCCCCTCGGGAGGCCCACACCTCGGGAGGCCCCTACTTCCCCCATTCTCTGCACATCACCCCAAACGGAATGGGGGAGAGGCTGGGCCACGCCTAGACCCCTCCCTGCACCAACTCAAAGCTCGTCCAGCCTGTTGGATTCCCTTGTGCCATCCCCAGTGCCCTATTGTCCATGTCCTCGCAGCCGAGTGAATACTGACGCCTCCCCCCGGCTGCTTGCAAAGCATCCAGTGCCCCACGAGACGGGGCCGGGACAGATCCGCTCCAGCGATTCATCGCCTCAGCGCTCAGCGAACCACTAATGCTGCCGGGGAGGGAGCCGGGACTGGATTAACAGATGATATATGGCCCTTCAGTCCCTGCACAAAGACTTAATTGAGGGTTTATTCCTCTCTTTGGAGGGAAATAACTTCATAAAGTTAGAGGGGTGAGTCCCTCGCATCAGCAATGCAGAAATCAAAATGGGGAGCTGAGCAGCCGATCCATCAGCAGCCGCTTCTCCAGGGTTACCGAGATTTCGCCGGTAATGGGCAGCCTTTGAAAGGCCCGATTAAATGAAGAATAGTCTATTTTAAACCTAATAGGGCATGTCCTGCATTCTCACTGGCGGAGATCACTCGCTAATCGCCAGGGAATGACGGATTTCTTTTCCCCCCGTCTCTCCTCCTCTCCTCCCCTTTCATCGTCACAGCCGCTGCTCCGAGACAGCAAATCAAACGCAGGCCACCCGGTGCCGCTCTGAGCCCTGGGAAGCTGCCATGGGCGTGCCGCGGCCCTGGTGAGGAGGCACTGCCGCTGCACCCTGGTGGCAGTGCTGTGCTTGGGGGCATGTCACCAGTCCAGCTGGGGAATGAGGAAGGGCCGCCCTGTTTGCCCCAGGGCAGGATATCTCTGACTCATGTGACCCAGGGACATTCTCATTTGCCTTCGCTTTCCTCTCTCTGCCCCATGCTGAGCTCAGGCCCTGGGTACTCCTCTCATCCATCCGTCCAACCCAACAGCTGTCAGCCCCTTCCGGGCAGGGCATCACCTCTCATCAACCCCAAATCTACCCAGGACCCTGCTCGCTTTCTGCCATATAGGAAGGGCAGGGATGTTAGAACACCCTGATACCTAAGGTTGAGAACTCTATCTATCTATCTATCTATCTAATTCCTAAAACAGCTGGCACCCCAGATCCTATCCCCTGGGGCACCCACTGTTTCCCCTTGCTCTCTGCCTGGCTGAGCCCCTGTTTCTGAATGGATTATTGCTAAGGGTAGGCTGGGTGTACAATCTGTGTCCTTCCTCTCGGGTCAGTACTGCCCAGTGACACGGAGAGGGGAGTGACGGGTTTGTTCCGACAGGCACGATAGGCTGGGCGGGAGTTTTCCCTTCTCCCTCCCTCTCTGGCCCTGCCCTCCTGTCACCGATCCCCACCTTAGCCCCCTCCTTCAGACTCCCCCATGCGCTGACCGAGTTTAGATCTAAGGAGATGGCGACCTTAGTCCTGTATTAGGAACGAAAATCATCATTGCATTATAAACGGATGAGCCAGGGGCGCCTGCTGCCTGGGAGGGGTGTGCCGATGGTGTGCCACAGGGCTCGCTTTCCTGGGCCCCTCCATGCAATGCCTGACTAACCTGTTTGTTTTATGGCCGTTATCAAAGGCCTGCTGGATTTATACTTGCTGTGCTGTTTCAAGCTCCATAGGCGTCTGTATCCTCCCTGGATGATTAATGGTGCCGGAGAACAAAGCTGCCTGTAAATCTAAAGGCAGGTGAAATGTGGGCCTGCTGCTAGCTCTCCTCCCTCCCACTCGCTCGCCTGCCTTATCTCAACCCCGGGCTTGATGGGAAGGGAGCTACACACAGACACACACACCCCGTTGTGGGCCCCCTTCCTGCTCATCCAGATCTGGGCCTTTCTCAGAGAGGCTCAGAGTTGCTGGGGTGTCGTCAGTGGCGTTGCACCGAGGTCACCCTTTGGCCCATGTTCATCTCCCTGAAGCCCTCGCCCCCTGCCTGTGAAAGGCAAGGGCGGCCGTTCCATATGGCCCGTCCTCTCCAGCCCCACGGCGTACGTGTTTTGTTCCAGTCGAGTGGCCCTGACCCCTCCCGTCCAGTCATATCATTATCCCAGGAACGCACCTTCTGGAGAAGGTCAGAGGTGGCCCACTGGGCACGAAAGAGGCCTAACGTGGGGGTCCGGGTGCCTACAAGGCACAGAGTGAACAGATGTTCCTGCTCATTAAAAATTCCCATCAACGGGTCCCATCTCTTTCAATTAATTATGGCCGATGTGTCTTCTGAAGAGATTATGAAGTCTTGAGGAGCCATCAGCTGCTCGCGGAGTGTGTGCTGTGGTGGTGTTTAGTAAATACACTTGACTGATGAAGGCAGTTCCCCCGATGGTGCAGCACAGCCTGGCCCAGTGCTGTTTAAATCTTCTCCGCGGTGTGTTCCAAGATGTCACTATCTGGGGATATGAAGATGGATGGGCCTCCGTACGAAGGGCAGACTATGCAAAACAATGCTGCCTCTGTCTCCCTGGGAGATAAATTCCAGACAGGAGGAACGGCTGGCTCCTGTATCAAACTGCCTTCTCCTGCAGGAGGATGTGCGGCTGGAGTGAGTGAGGACAGGAGAAGCTGAGAGAGCGACTGAGCACCTCCAGCATTCAGCTGGATGCATGGACTGCCGCCATGTTGCACAGCACCAAGCCCGAGGGAATAGTTGGGAGCTGGTACCCACGTAGCGCTCAGCTCCGTTCCCCAGGAGCTGAGAGCAGCCTGCAGGAGGCGCTCTTCACCTTGCAGGATCTGTGGCATTGGCTGGAATTATCCCCGCTAGCACCCTCCACTCCCCCCACAGCCAGTCCATAGCCCTGCCTCTCACAGGCCGTTCATTCTGTTACCCGAGGCGGTTTTTCTTTTCCCCTCCACGACTGTTGCCGTCCTTTTTTTCTCATCACGGTTTAGGAAATGAGTAGCCCACATCCGCCTCCAAGACAGGTTTGCTGGAGCTCTGAAAGCCCCCGACTACTGTCCGTCTGGCTGCCGGTCCTTGGTACCGGCTCCCTGCAGTGCACGAAGGCTGTGCTGTCGGAGCCGAAGGCCCCGAGCGAAGGGGTTTGCATGGAGTCTCGTTGGCATCCTGTGTAAGCGCTGGGGGAGAGCCATGTTTGGAGAGGGGGAATCTGCAGCCCAACAGAGAGCTGACTGAGCAGGACTCCCCGAAATGGCAGGGTTGTTTAAGTGAAGCAGGACAAGGGAGAGGAACACAGTGATGGCCACAGGGCCACCAAAGTAGCAGTCCAGTATCAACGTTGGGTGCTGCTGTGACCACATCCTAGGGTCCCAAAGATGGCAGGGCAACCCCACCTGATGGTGTAAAAAAATTTCTAGTCCAGCTGAGAATCCCGTTACCCAATAATACGTGTGGGCTACAGTCATTGCATTGTCCTTGGTAGCCTATTGGGCTATAAACGGAGAGGTTTGTATTAGAAAATTGTTCACAGCTGCAGTAAGCCATTGGTCTCCCTGCATAGTCCTCACCCCGGCCACCAGTGAGAAATCCTTAGAGCAGCTGGAGGGAAAGAGGTAGGTGGGGACTCCCAGGGCCACCCGAGGGGCGGGGTGCGCAAGAGGGGCAATTTGCCCCGAACCCCGCGGGGCCCCCCGAGAGTTTTTTGGGGGCCGTGGAGCGGGGTCCTTCACTTGCTCCAGAGCCCCTGAAAAAATCTCATGGGGCCTGGGCCCCCGGAGCTTCTTCCGCTCCGGGTTGTCGTCGGCAATTCGGCGGCGGGGGATCCTTCTGCTCTGGGACCCGCCGCCAAAGTGCCCCGAAGACCCGCGGCGGGAGGTCCTTCCGGCACTTCGGCGGTGGGTCCCGGGGCGGAAGGACCCCCCGCCGCCGAAGACCCCAGGCCCCCTGAATCCTCTGGCCGACCCTGTGCAGGGGAAGGAGTCATAGATTGCAAGGCCAGGAGGGCAGCTTGTGATCATCTAGTCTGACCCCCTGTACAGCACAGGTGAGAGACCCGCCCCTAAATCATTCCTAGAGCAGAGCTTTTAGAAGAAACATCCCATCTCGATTTTAAAATTGCCAGTGCCGGGGAACCCACCACGGCCCTTGGGAAACTGGTTAATTACCCTCCCTATTAAAAATGTACACCTTGTTTTCAAAAGCAGACTGGTGTCTAGTCCTGGACAGGACGGGGTTAACAGGATGAGTTACTTACCAGAGTGCTCTGAAGAGGCTGAGCACCAGGCTGAGTTTGTCTTGTGACGGGTGGGGAAAGGCCTCTCAGCAAGGAGAGGGTTACGGCTTTGATGGCGGTGTTAACTGTTTCCTTTCCAGAGCAGGGCAGTTGTCTGAGCCCCCGGTGAAAGGGAGGGTGGGGATGGTGGTTGGCCTGTGCTTCTTTATGAAGTGGCTCCAGAAATGCTCAGAAGACCCAACACCGGGAGGGGCCTGAGAGACGCTTGAACTCTGATTTTGACTTCTTTTGACATCTCTGAACCGCTTTTCCGCCCCAGCACACAGCCAGGGTACTGCTGCGCGTCGGCTCCCGCAGAGCCATTAGAAGGGTTTTATCCCTTTCAAGGGGCCGGGGAGAGCTGGAGAGCGCTGCTTGGCTCCCCGCCAGGGGCAACACACGGTAAACGGGCCTGAGCAACATGCGGGCTCGGCAAAAATAACATTGCTGACATTGAATCTTGCATGTTCTCGGCCGGGAGCCGCGCTGGGTCAGCGCTCGGTGGCCGGGAGCCAGCGTTGGAGCGTGGCAGCCCCTCGGGGAGGGGAAACGCTTCACAGAATGGGATTTCCTTCCAAATCCAAACAAGGAGCAGCCCATCAAACAAGGCCTGTCGGCCAGAAAAGCCCATTAGGTGTTAATATTTGATCACCCGATGGTGCGTTATAGGGCGCATGGGCTTCCTGCATTGTCCACCCTGCCGGCAGGAAGCTTGTTAAGAGGACAGGTTCCGTCCTTTGGCCCAGTGTGTGCAGTAGTTAGGGCAATGGATTGACAATTCCCAACTCTGCTGCTTGGGTGGGTCCCTCCTTGTGCCTCACTTGCTCCTTCCACGCGTCGGCAGTTTGGAGCTTGGGCTCGTCACAGCAGGGTTTGATAGCCGCCAGGAGCCTCAGTCACTTCAGTGTGCTAGGTGCTGTACAAACACCACAGAAAGATGCTCCCTGCCCCAAGGGGGTTAGGATGTTTTGTGCAGTGTCCAGCACAGCAGATCCGCTGCTTACTGGGATGATTTCAGTGACAGCAGCTTTTCCCCTTCATTTCGGTTTAAACATTCCCCCACCGGCTTTGCCGCCGATCTAGGGGCTATCTGGCAGCTTCCAAATGCATTGGCTGTATTCTCTCTCCCTTCGCTCTCTTCTTCCTGCTTCCCTTCCCTCTACCCAGGTCCTTTCCTTCGCTCTTCTGAGAGCCAGCCTGGGCTGCGGCCGCTAGCACGGCTATGGCCCTGGGAGCAGCTCTGACAGTGCCGTTCCGAGGCCGCAGAGAGGGCCAGAGTGCCCCTGCCCAAAGGGTTCTGCAGCAATGGCGCCTGGGGGGGAGGGTTAGCCCCACAGCTCTGGTACAGAAGTGGGTTCAATGCCCACCTGCCCTTACATAGCTCCATTTTCCTGCCAGTGGTTTCTGCCCCACCAGGCCCTCTTGGGGCCCTCAAAGATTGCAGAGAACATGCAGCATGTAGGTGCTCCCTGGGCCAGGCAGCCCTACCAGGGAAGGGAGGAAAGGCGCGGTGGCAACAGCAGCCCCAGTGCCTCCTTCCCTTATTTTCACGTGTGCGTCGGTGCTGCCAGAATAGCTGTGACAGCACAGGCAAGCAGCTGCCTTCGCAGCTGATATCAGGGCCGCTTAGGGGACCTGCTGGTTACAGACCAGCCTGCCCTATCCCGGCAGGAATGCCAGCTTCCTAATGTCCTCTGTCTCTCTCTCTCTGTGCCAGTGGTGCCAGAATAGCTGGGATGGCAAGCGAGCAGCTGCCATCCCAGCTGATGCCAGCCTTACTCCAGGAATGATCGGCTGGCGTGCGTGCGAAGGAGGGCCCCGTGCGGATCGCTCCCTCCTCCCCTGGAGCTCAGACATATTGTCTTTTCAGCATGTCCGCGGGTCTGTGCTAGAGTCTGCGTTCTCAGCCCAGCAGGGAGGGTGGTTACCGCCAGCTGTTTCCAAAACCTCCTGATTTTATTTTTCTTACATTATTTAAAACTTTGGAAAGGTTTGGAAGCGAGTGTGTGTATATAAGTGTGTGCACATGTGCAGTCCTGAAATCCTTCCTCTGTTCGCCCTCTGGCAACATTCCCATCAGGTCAGCTCCTGAAGCACTTCCATCTTCTTTTCCACATACTGATTTTCCGAGTTGAGGGGCACTCGCAGAGTCACTTGTAAGTCAGGGGGATCTGCGTGCGCTCAGCCCTCCTGAAGATCAGAGCCACGGGTGGATTTATTGATCTGAAGCACTTCTCCTTGGATCTAGGTGCTTCAGATCAAAAATCACTGGGCTCGCCTAGCAAAGAGCCAGAGTGACTCGGCCTTGGCACAGTCCCCTCCACCCTCATGCTGCCGCTCCCAAAGGACAGGGGATAAAGGCAGTCAGTGGGAGTCTTGCCTGAGCAGTTCCCTAGACTACAGCCCAGGGAGCCTCCAGTGAGTCTGACTGCAGGGCAGGATGGGACAGACTCCTCCAGGAGGCCTGTTGCTAAGGATCTGTTCCTCAGCAGGAGACCCTGAGACTCCCAGTTGGGCAGGGAGCACTGAGCTAGTTCCTGGCCAGATGCATCTGCTTCCTCTGTATCTGTCCTGCCCCCAGGACAGTTTTTCCCTGACACTCAGGGTGGGGCGGTCGTTTGTTTTCTTGTAGCAAGAAGCGGGATCGAGAGGCAGCAGCAGCAGCCGGGAGCGCCTAATCGCCGAGCCTCAGCTCTCACAGGAGAAAGCCGGGGGCCCCGCTGTCCCTTCTCACCTCCTCGGGACGCCTTACTCCTTCGGGATCCCCCCCACCTCCGTCGTCCAGGATTCCCGCTTCCCACCTTTAAAGTGAGTCACGTCCCCGGGAGCAGGATCCGCGGCATCAGCCTCCCGCAGTGTCAGGTTCACTCGTGTGCTGCCAGCTCTGACACATCCCACACGAGAATCCCGCAGTGGGTTGGCCTGTTACTGCTTCTCAGAGCCTGGCGTCTGCCTGCCCTTTTCCAAGCTGAGTTCCTTTGTGGCTGTTTTCTCTGGGGTTCCCCACAGAATTCTCCATCCCTGGAGAGCAGGCCTTCCTGTAGGCGGGTGTTTGGGTTGTTTAGCTCCTGAAATAGCGCAGATAGAAGTAACCGAGGAACACAGCGAGATCTGCAACCGCAGGCTGGCTCCACCAGGCACCTGCCTTCGGCTGATCCCTGGAGTGGCTCACCTAGGACAGGGTCCATTGTAATACTGCCCTTTCCCCTCCCCCCAAGTTCCACGACACATGTTCTGTGGCTTAGAAGCTCATCACAGACGTTGCCTTGAGCCATGCGGTTTTTGTGCGACACTCCTATCCGTCCCAGCCGGGGTTCTTCCAACACAAACACAAACCACAACTCTGAATATATCTTTCTCCATGTACACTGCAAAACCTCCAACCAACCAACCCAGGAGCAGGCGACACATGCAAACCAAAGGTGGGCCTGAGCTGCAGAGTTCAAGGCCAGGCCCGGCCCCAAGTGTCTCCAAGGCCTGGGGGAGCTGGGAGGCAGCACTGCGGTTTTGGGCAGGACCATGTGTCATTAAAACAAACTGCTTTGGAAACCAGCATTCCAAAAACCAGTGCTGGGTGTGTCGCCAGTGCTCCTTCCCAACCCACATCTCCAGCAGCACAGACCTAAGACTTTCATGCACTTCCTTGAAGGACTGTGATGGCAAATGTGCTGGATTACATTTCACTGGGGGGATGGTGGCTGGATGATACTCTGCTCCCTGGAATGGCCTCTGCCAGCTAAAGGTGCTGCGCTGACAGCTCTCACCGGGGAGGGGGGGCAGCATTCCACTCAAACTGCCCCACCATTCCCAGGCAGATGCTAGGGCCAGGCCGACTCTCACTGAGCAGAGGGTGACTGGGTGGGTTGCATTCTGCTGCGTTAACTCCGGGCAGCATGGCTTGGGGATGGCCAGCCCCCTGGAGGGGAAGTGCCCCGCCAGGGGGACGCAGGTGCTGGAAGGTAGTGAACCTGGTAGGGTACGGCCGGCACAGAGTGGATTGTGGCTCTGCCTTTGCAGTGAATTCCTATGCTCAGCCACCAGCATCTCAGTAGGGGTTGCCCCTTCTCCGGGCTCTGCCTTGGGAGCCCAGTCCCCCCGCCCCCCCAGATCCAAGCTAATGAGGCCATCCAGAGGCTTGCGAATCTCCTGGATTGGGAAGGTCACCGACTCTCCCTCCATCCCTCCCCGCCAGCAGCCTTCAGCGGCCTGTACACCATGTGGTGCCTCCCAGCGCGGTCACTGAAGATTACCTGCGGAGCTTCCGGCCCTACCACACCGCCGAGGAACTCCGTATGTCCTCCCTGCCGCCCATCAGCCTGGATCCGGCCACCGCCGCTGCTTACTACCACCCCGGCTACCTGGCCCACCACCCCTTCCCTCACCCAGCCTTCAGGTAAGCATCAGAGGCCAGGGGAGAGAGGGTCTGCTAGGGGCTGCGCAGTGATTGTTTTTCTCCACGCGTCCAGCCGACAGCGGCTGCTCACCAAACCTTGCGGGGGCCGTGGGTTGAGGCAGAGCAGTGCAATCAATTACTCTAGCGTCGGCTTTGGAAGCCACACAGAAATAAGTACACTTTATCCACAATTGATGGTTCCCCGGGTGCTTCAGTACAATGGTAATAAGGCATTGCAGGGAGGTCATTTACCACAGCAGCGGGGATTCCTGCGGCTGGGCTGGTAACTAGCTCCTTGAGTGTGAACCCTTCACGGCAGGCTTGTATCTGCTCTGCTGCTGGGAGCAGTGCCGAAACCCCTTTCATTATCCCCTCGCCAGAGATAAAGGAAAGATCAGCACAGAGCCCAGGTCCCCCTGGCAGGCAAAGGATGCTGGGAAATCTCTTGCTAAGCTGGCTGTGCTTAGCTTCTCCCCAGAGCCAGAGGGCCCATCCAGTGCTTGTACCGTACAGTTTCTTTGGCGTGGAGCCATGGCTTTCCACAGGTGGGCTTGTGGAAGGTCGGGAGAGGGGCAGTGACGGGAGCCGGCCTGAACCCGAACTGGGAGAGGCCTCCGAGGAGCTGCCGAACAGTTTGCAGTGGTAGAGTCAGGCCGGGACTCCCATCCCTGGGGGACTGACAGGAGCCTGCCAGACACGTGAAGTCACTTCTCCCACAGCAGGTGCTTTCCCTTCAGTAGCCACATGCTCCTGGCCTCTGCAGCCAGCTGGAGAGGGGAGCTGTGCGGCCTTTCAACCTGACCCGTTCTCTCTCTCCAGGATGGATGACTCCTACTGCCTTTCGGCCCTGCGGTCCCCCTTCTACCCGATCCCAACCCCTGGTTCGCTCCCACCTCTTCATCCTTCAGCCATGCACCTCCATCTGTCGGGAGTGAGGTACCCCACCGAGCTGCCACACTCGTCGCTCTCTGCCCTTCAGTCCGAGCGAATGTCCAGTCTGACCGCGGAGAGGTAAAGGGCTCCATGTCCCGTGTCAGGTCGTGCACAGCCCCTGGGGGTGGGAGGATGGGGAGGCCCGTGGAGATGCTAACTTTGCTGTTCTGTTGGTGATTCCAGGCTGCAGATGGACGAGGAGCTGAGGCAGCGCGAGAGGGAACGCGAGAGGGAGCGGGAGAAGGAGCGGGAGCGGGAAGCCGAGCGGGAGAAGGAACGGGAGCGGGAGAGAGAGCGGGAGAAGGAGCTCGAGCGGGAGCGGGAGAAGGAGAGGGAGCGGGAGAGAGAGCTGGAGAGACAACGAGAAAGGGCCCGGGAGAAGGAGATGAACCTGGCCAAAGCCATGGAGAGCCCATTTCTGCCAGTGGCAGAGCTGCACGGGCTGAGGAGCCATCCAGCAGAGGAGCGTGTTAAACCAGCCGAGCAGCTGACGCCAAACAGACCAGGTAATTCCCCCCACGCGCCGCAGAGCCCTGGCGTGGAGCACTCCGGGCTGGCTGCTCTCCTTGGCACAGCTGAACCAGGCCCCACTGGTAACTTCCCTGGGGCCTGTCCTTCGCGTGGGCCTTTTGTGAGAACCGCAGCCCTGGGACTTTGCGTTGAGTTCACCTGGAAGCTCACTGCAAGACTCAACCCAGCCAATAGTGCAGGGGTCGGCAACCTTTCAGAAGTGTTGTGCCGAGTCTTCATTTATTCACTCTGATCTAAGGTTTCAGGTGCCAGTCAGACATTTAACATTTTTAGAAGATCTCTTTCTATAAGTCTATAATATAGAACTAAACTATTGTTGTATGTAAATTAAATAAGGTTTTTAAAATGTTTAAGACGCTTCATTTAAAATTAAATTAAAATGCAGAGCCCCCTGGACCGGTGGCCAGGACCCGGGCAGTGTGAGTGCCACTGAAAATCAGCTCGTGTGCCGCCTTCGGCACCCATGCTATGGTTGCCTACCCCTGCAATAGGGAGTCACAAACCAGCCTGTGCTCCAGGATTTTGCCCCAGTGCAAATGACTGCTACTGGGTTCCTCTTGGTTCCTGCTGAGCCATTTCTGGGCAGACGGTCTGCTCTTGACTACAGGATGGGATAGGCTTGCCCCCGGCAGCTTCCCAACACTAGTGACGTACCAAAGCTTTGTCCTTCTCCAGCCCCCTCCATCCCTGAAATCCACAGACAGGTGAATTTAGCCTCCCAACCCCCAGATGAGGCAGGAAGGGGTATTGACCGAGATCCCCCGGGAAGCCTGTGGTGAAGTCAAGGCTAAAGCTTACATCTTGCAGCTGCCAGTCCTGGCTGTCATTGCACGTTAGTTGGATTCTTAGTAGTCTCTGTGTTGGGGTGCTGGGTTTCCAGCAGGGATGAGTTCTGGGGACCGTTTCCATTGCTCTGCCTCATGTAATGAACACTGCACCTAGTTGCCCACCTATCATCTGCAAACTGATTGGCTGGGCTGAGAGTAGGCGACAGTTCTCCCTGACGGCAGTGCATCCTCTTCCTCCTGCAGAGAAAACCAAGGACGCGACCATCCCAACTCCTAAGCCCGTCCAGCACCCCTTGCACCAGCCGCCTGCCTCCCACCATCCCGTGCCCAGCCTCATTTCCAGCCACAGCGTCTTCCCCCTCCCCGGGAGCAGTGCGGCCACGGCTCTTCTCATCCAGCGCACCAACGAGGAGGAGAAGTGGCTGGCGCGCCAGCGTCGGCTGCGGCAGGAGAAGGAAGACCGCCAGTCCCAGGTGTCGGAGTTCCGGCAGCAAGTGCTGGAGCAGCACCTGGAGATCGGGCGGCCGCCGAACCAGCCGGAAGCTGAGCACCGGCCAGAGAACCCCAGGTAAGGGCTGACTCCAGTGCTGGGATGGACAGGGACTCTCTGGAGTTCTGGAATCGGAGGAGCAGAGCAGCCAGGCCTGGCTTGTGTGATTCAGGAGGCAACTGCTGACTTGGCCGGAAGCGCACGGCTTTGCTTGAGTCCACCTAAGAGGGCTCCGTGCTGAGTCTGAGCAGCTGGGCTACCATGAAAGGCTGGCAGAGGGGTGGGCAATGGGTTAAAGAGTCTTTCCCCTTTAGGTCACTGGTTCCAATCTGGCCTGGGCTGGCAGTGACAGCAATTTAATATCTCCTGACAGCTGCTCAGTGGCCTGCACGAGATAAGTCTGGTGACCTCAGGTTAGTTGCTAGTGACTAGATATTGCTAATTGCTACCCTTGCTAGCAGTATGAAAACCCTCAGACTGCAGGGGAAGCGAGCCACGGCACCCCCGAGGGGCAGCTCCTCCAAGATTAGGATTCAGGCACCCTGGCAGGGCAGGAGGAAGCAGCGTGCGCTGCTGCCCCGCCTTGGACCTGTTTTGGGGCTAACCGGAGTCCTGGGGCTGCAGGCCTGTCAGTGTGGCACCGTTCACCAGCATTTACCTTTAGTCCCAGTAAATACAGGGGCAAAATCTTGTTGCTATTTAACGAGGAAGAGTCCAGATTCTTTCCAGGTCCGAGTGCTCCATCAGCGCTTCCATCTGTCAGGCGCCAGCTGAGCCCTGGGTGCAGTGGGGAGTTCAATATGGTAGCCTGCCTTCCTGAACAGCCAGGAATCCCGGCCAGCCCCCTGCAAGCTGCGTGCCAACCCAGCCCTGCAGCGCAGCACCCCTCTTACCTTGCAGCGGCACGTCAGCCCTCGGCGTTGGGAGCAGGTCAGCAAATCACAAGGGGTCAGAGCAGCATGCGGCCTCCTTCGATGCCTCCTGATGTGACTGCCCCTCTCTGTAACCCTGCCACTTTGGGGCTGATTGATGCTGCCTTTCTTGCTCTGTCGCTGAGCACTTAAGCGCTGCTGGCTCAGCCAGTCATCTCTGCCACTGGATTCCATTGTCATTTTTGGGTATCAAGGGGATTAGCTAAACTAATCAGGTATAATAGGGAGCGGATTGCAGGGCTGCACAATGGCAACGTCTCATTTCACTCTCCACGTTCACGTTCTCATCCCTCCCCAAACCCAAGCAAGTAGCTCAAGGTCACCTCCACTACATGGACCAGAATGTGTCTGCGTGGGGGCTGGGGGCTGCTTCTCCCTCCACCTCTCAGGCTGGCTGGGTGGGGAGGCTTGCATTGGAACGGTCACAAGGAAGCGTGTGGGTGCTAATCTGCCTTGCTCAGCAGCGGTGCTGCATCTCCCTTGAAGAGGACTCACTCATGCTTGACAATTGACATGTCAGTCGAGCCGGTTAACGTCCATCATGACTGAATAAGAAGTCCTGCTACCTTGCCATGTCGGATTGAATGCACATTGCTTCCCTGCCTTCTTAAAGGTCTATTAAACAAGCAGGCTGCTGTGACATGGGCCAATTTTTCCAGAGCTCTGTAGCTAGCACAGGATCGATCTATACTAGATAGGCCTACAGCGCTCATGCATGCTGGCAGGGGGGAAGCACTCTAGGTAGGAAGTGGAAGAGGCTCGTCTCCTGCTCGCTGTGGGTGTCTGTACCTCTGCTTTCCACAGCTCCATGGCAGCTGCGCTATAAATTGTAGCACTGATCTGAACTTGATGCTTCAGTGCACGGAGGTCCAGGGCTCTGAAGTGGAAAACTGTTAAATGCACAGCTTCAGTGCATGAAATATTTATTCTGCTAACAGTTTTATTCCTTTGCCGGTTACTTAAGAAGGGTTTCACGGTGTCGTTCCCTTTGTGCTTCTAGAGCGCTGAGTGCCATGCCCCTACCTCCTCGCCTTTGTTCAGCAGAACCTGGGCAGAGGCTGGATCTGGTGATTTGTAGGTGGCTAAAAAGTAGATTTACCACCTTGGGTCCTGTGTTGGGACCCATGCAGGTAAACTGCTGCTTCTGTGCGGATCCCCACTGAACAGAGCTCCATGCGAGCGCAGCAGCGCACCCACAACGATCCTGAGGCATGATCAGAGCCGTGGGCTGGAAGTAAGGTATCTATAGGGGAATTGACAACTAGGGGGGTCAGGTAGCTAAACAAGCAGTTGATGAATAAAAGTGCCAAGCTTAGCTGGTTAGGATCCATGGGCTTGACCAGCAGGTATTTGGGGAAATGTTTGTGGATCTGAGAGTTTCATAGCCAGGTGTTTAAGAACCAGAAAGCATGTCCTATCTGGGCAAGAAAATACCGTCTCATATGACTTAGATGACCAATAACGAAGTGTGAATTGTTTGCAAACAGCCTTGAGTCACAACTTTGTTTTTTAGGCCAGTTGCTTATCAAATGCTTCTAAATAACAAAGCCATTGAGGGAGACTCCGGATCAGTTTGCAAATGATTCATTAACCCAAAAAGGGGGCTAAATTCAGACTAACGCTTATGTATCAGAAAGAGAGGAACTTGATTACTGACAAACTGGTCACATGTTAAATACTCCCCAAATTATGTAGGCATCAAGGGTAACTATGCCACCTCAGTTCTTCCCAGTTCACTTATGCATTATCACGCAGTAATCGCATCCTGCAACAGCTGATAATGGAGTAGGTCTATGCATAACGTGAATGCCTTCCACAGTTGTATATTATCCACTGCAGTTAACCAAATGACCACTAGATGTCGTGCCAGTTGCATTCAGAGGCAGTCTGAAGGCCCTTTATCTGGTTATCAAGCCTTGAAGATGCAGTTTAGCAGGGAATTGTTCTTCCATCCCAGAGTTAAATGCCTTCATAAGCTGAATACCTCTTTTCCTGCTGCCATCTCTTGGCTATTCCCCTGGGAGGCCCAAGATGTGTCCTAGGGCTTGGCTACACTTGCAAGTTAGAGGACATTAAATCAGCCCCAGGCACCCTAACTCCTGAGGTGTCGACACTGGTAAGGCACTTAGAGCGCCTGGACTCCGCAGCTGGAGTGCCCCTGGTAATCCACCTCCACCTTGCTGCGCCCTGGCTGAAACGCCAGGGTGTCAGTGTGGACGGCGTGTTGCATTACTGCGCTGTGATTGGCCTCTGGAAAGTCCTGAAGTCAAGTGGCCACTCTGGTCATTGTTTTGAACTGGGCTGCAGGCATGTGGCTATTCCCTTTCAAAGCTCCGTTTCTGACAGTGGGCATGCTTATCTGCTCCGGGACACAAAGCAAACCATCACTGTGGAATGCTCCTGCTGCAGAGGCAGCCTGCGCGCGTGTGTGTGTGTGTGTGTGTGTAAGAGAGAGAGAGGCGGGGGGTGGGGGCTGATGTCAGGGTTTCCCCCTTTCCCCGCCACTGTCTGAACTTACAAGACAGCATGCTGACACTCTCTGCCCCCCAAAAGACACTGTCTCTCCCCTCACATACACATAACACACTCCCTGTCACACTCCTCAACCCCATTTGAAAAGCACGTTGCAGCCACTTGCACACTGGGATAGATACCACAATGCACTGCTCTCTGTGGCGTTGCAAGAGCAGCTAATGTGGCCACGCTAGTGCGCTTGCAGCTGATAGTGTGAACACACGGCAGCGCTTTCCCTGCTGCGGTCTCCGAGGGTTGGTTTAATCCCAGGACTCTACATCTGCAAGTGTAGCCATGCCCTTAGTCCTTACAGGTCACGGGCTATTGTTTCCTCACCTGGAGAAATCACACCCCTCTAAAGAGCTCTTAAGGCTGCATTTATCAAAGTTAAGTGTGCAAATGGGCCCATTGTTCCCACTGGGGAGATGCCAACTGGGTGACCAATGCCGACAGATGCATCAAATGGGCCAGCAATGCAATCACCCTGTGTGGCTGTACAGATGTGGCAGTTGCTTGCGTAGATTAGGTGAGGAATTGCACATGCATTTTTGCACCTATCTTTTTTGATGATCTGGCCCTTAAAACCAAAATGAAAGCTGAATGTTTCTGGTAAAGTTAAGAAGGAAATGAGCGTGAAGCTCTCCTGTTGCTGGTGTTGTGTAGGGGCTCCCAATGCTGGTGTCAGGGGGCCCTGAAATGCACTTGCTCACACAGACCCGTTACTGAATGTGAGCCTCTCTCCCCCCAGGAGCAATGTGAAAGGACGCAGATGAGAAGCATGAGAGCAGCTTCCTTCTGCGAGGTCTGCTTTGGGTGACAGTGGCAGGGCAGGACTGCTATGCTCTCCTCTTAGCAGACATCTATTCAAGTGTCCCCCAGTGGCACCAAAATTGTTGCTTCTATGATCCTGCTGACACCTCTCTAACTTATTGTGGGTCTCTTGTTTCTGCAGATCAGGACCAAACCGCCATGAGCCAAGTGGCCGAGACCAACCACAGCACTTTGGAGGGCCCCCTCCGCTCATCTCTCCCAAACCTCAGCATCATCCAGTGCCCACCTCGCTCTGGAACCCAGTGTCCTTGCTGGAGAACAACATAGAACCGCGCAGGATCCAGGAGAATCACTCTCTCCATGCAGCCCACCCTGCCCAATATGAGTCCAGCCGACAAGCCATCCCCTTGGTGAAGGTGGAACGAGTATATTGCCCCGAGAAGCTGGATGAAGGGGCCAGGAAGAGAGAGACACTGGACAAATACCAGCCTGCCAGGGAGCCTGGGGCGTCGGAACATGGTGGGTTCTCCCATGGGCCCTTCCTGGCAGAACTGGAAAAGTCCACACAGACCATCCTTAACCAACAGAGGGCATCGCTCTCCCAGACGGGGCAGTTTGCTGAGGCCAAGCCTAGCTCACCGTACTGGCACCCGCTGCCCAGGGCCCACGACCCCATGTACGTTTATGACGAGTTCCTGCAGCAACACCGTAAACTAGTCAGCAAACTGGACCTGGAGGAGCGGAGGCGGAGAGAAGCCAGGGAGAAAGGTGAGTGCCTGCACTGAGGAGTCCCTCCCAGGCTCAGTGCCGCAGTAACGCTGAAGATGACATCTCACTGAGGGCTTATCTACACAGGATGCTGCTGTGCTGCGAGCCAGGGTGTGAATCTACTGCCCGCTAGTTTGCTGTGCCACAGCACCCTGTGCGGCAGTGCACAAACAGGCCAGGAGGGTGCTTTGACTTGCTACACTTTACAAACAGTAGTAGCCAAAGCCCACTCCTGGCCGGTAGATTAAAACCCCGGCTTGTCGCGCAGTAACGTCCACGTAGACAAGCTCGGAGAACAGAAACAAACGGAAGCAGTGCTAAAGGGCTGTAGCTTTGAGCAGGGGGAACTGGATGGATCAGGGAATTGGAAATGAGCTGCAGAGCCCTTAACCTCTAGAGCAAAGGCTCAAACCCAGCTGGGGTCAGCAGGGGATGAAAGTTGTGACCATCTGATGGCTGATCAGTGACCTGCGTGAAATTATTCGGGATGGGGATATCTTAGTCCAATTCCTGCTGAACAAGTCTCTGTCTCTCACTCACCCACTACCATGGCTGGCTCTCACTGGCACCCCTCTCTGTGTCCATGTGAAAGACAAAGATTGAATGGGCCGTGTTCATTAGAGGGGGTTCCTCTGAGACGGGGGCCAAATGCATTGGCCAGGCAGCACTGCCATTGGCCCTGCTCTGGAGATGAAGAGAGGACTGGAGTTTTCAGGGCTGTGAATCCTGCTCCAAACACAGTAAAGCAGCAGCAGCATTTTCACTTCCGTGCGGGGGGAGTGTGTGCGTGTGTGTATTGTCCAAGACAATTAAATAAAGACATTAACACCTTTTGATTCTGAACAAGCCCTGGTAGTGGGGTCGTGTGTCTCCCAGGGAGCTAATTGACACCTCTGCCAGCAGACAGACCACACTGCTGTTCCCACTGCCTATGCAAATCACGCTGAAAGCCAAATCAGAGCAGCTCTGTAAATCCTCCGCTGCAGACATGCCCAATTAATAAATGATGAACTGAGGCTAATAAGATGGCTTTAAATATTAATAGGACTGTACAAGCAGGGATAGGAACAACAGAGGGAGGAGACGGCTCTGCGGTGGGGAGAGGGGGATTTGGGGCATGGGAGCTACACAGTCATTCTCAACCGAGGCTCGAGGCTCGGGGCTGCAACTGTTTCCAGGCTGCTGCTGTCTCTGCTGCTGACACATGCAGTGTCTCAGATGGCTGGCTCTTGGCTCCGGCATGCTGCAGTTCTCTTCTATTCCCTTTTGGTTATTTCTGCTCTGCACTTGGTCCACCTCCTGCCTCTGCCTATTAACTCTTTGGAGCTAGTGGAAGCAGCTGACGGCACAATAGGCTGCTACGCTGCCGTGCATGTGAGCCTTGTCTCCTGCGACGTTGGGTACTGTGCCAGGGCGGCACGCTGGTCACTCCTGCAGTGCACAGATGCTTCTGCCATAAAAATGAGACACACCACTCCACCCCCTCCCTGAAGAAGGCTGCCTTGTAGTTCATGGCTTCCATGTACCCAGGAGGACATCCTTATCTGAGGCTATTCAACAGGGCCTGAACTCCTCACTGACCTGGCTGGGCATATCCGAGAAGCTGCTTTCTTGTGACAGGCAGGGAGCAGTTACCGATTTGCAAGGTTGCAGATGTTTAACCTGAACAACTGTTGATGCTGCAGACCCAATGTGTTGCAAATTCTACATGTGACTCCGAATGCTTGAGGGAGGGGCATGGGCTATCAACCACACTAGTGGGGAGCTGGCAGCTGCAGAGCTTTGAGTCTCATCTCACACTGGGGAAGGCCATTGGCTTCGGGGAGCTCCTCCTCGTATGCAGGGATTCTGATCTCATCTGCAGATCAAAATCAGCTCCCAGTGTATTGCTCAAGTGTGGGGTGTCAGTTTAGTTTGAGTTCCTCTGTCGGCAGGAAATAATCTTGAAAGATCAGCTAATCTGATCACACACACAAGCCTGTCTAAGCACACAGACACACATGCCTATTCTGCATATTCAATTACCATGACTGTACATCCAAATGACCAGTGCACAATCATCGTAGTTGCACATGCTGCAATAAATTGTCTCTCTAATCATGAATCTCCCTCCCATGGGATTCTTTGTAACATGTCCAACTACTGAGCAGCCTCAGACAGCTGCATTTATATGAAAAACAAACCCATCAACAGCCTGTCAGGGAAATTATTCTTCATCTCCTCCCACTCCAAAACCAAAAGGACCAAGCCCCAGGATCGACAAGCCCTGAGCCAGCAGCGGTCTGAGAACTCACCGATTCTCCACTCATCAAGACTAGAAATAGGAGCTTTATCTCATTGGGAAGGGGACTTCCCAGCTTTCCATTGGGACCCACAGCACATTCTGCTAGCCTGTGACAAGTCCCAAGATTTCAGCCATTTATGTGCTATTATTCCGGAGAGAAAAGCCATTTTGTGGTGAACTTGTAGAGATTTATTAGTGATAATTCCCCACTTTTGCCTCCAAATCCTGGCCACGTGCCTTCCTGGTACTCAAAGCAGCTGCGCTTCCCAGGTGGAGGCTTATGAATAAAGGACCAGTGATAGCTTAAAGCCTCTTTCAAACATTTCAAAAGCAGGCTTTCTATGAGACTTTGGCACGTAGAGAATATATTCCCCACGCATCACAGATGCAACCCAAACTGCTGCCAGTCACCCCGGCACCCTGTGTGGTTCAGGTAGTGACGTAGGTACATGCACACATACCCTGGACTGTTCCTTTCCCCGTGTAATGGGCCCAGGGAGACGGACTGAAATGCACTTGTAGGCCTATTGCATGGCATGGCCTTCAGCCCCCTGAGGGTACAGCCAGCCGCTTCCGTGAATTACACAGCTGGCTGAAAACGGTTCCTGCAGGGAGCCCTTTGTCCAGTCACAAGCCCTTAGAGCTGGGCAATTCTTCCAGGCCTGCTTGCTGAGCCCTCCTGGCGTGTCAGTGGGCTGGGATTCATCGCAAGCCACCCAAGTCTGAGCTGATGGAGCTCTGGCGGGTTCTCTTGGTGGGAGGGGGGAGCTGTCTGTCCCGCCTCTTGGCCTCACCGTCCCACTTTGCGTCTCTCATGCACAGGCTACTACTATGACCTGGATGACTCCTACGATGAGAGTGATGAGGAGGAAGTGAGAGCCCATCTCCGGTGCGTTGCCGAGCAGCCCCCGCTGAAGCTGGATACTTCCTCGGAGGTACGCCAGCTGGCTGCTCCTGCTGAGGTTACTCTTGAGCCTCTGTGGCCAGTCCTATGGGTGAGGTGCCCTGAGCCAGCTCAGACTCTATATGGTCACTGGGCACTATGGGGCAGAGCAGGCTAGGATGCAGCCATGGTATGTTTCTAGCCCAGGAGCACCACTGAGGACACTGCGGCTTTGCTCTGTATAGATTCTCAAACCTTTCCCACTGCGGAGGTAAGTCAGTAGCAGCAGCAGGGGCCAGCCGCAACGAAGGGGCACAGTGAAAGGATGGAAGGGGCGTTTTCAGACAAGGACAGTGACTGGGCGAGGTGGACAGATACAGTGAGGGGGTTTCAGAGGGTTGATGCAGAGGAGAGACTGAGCTTTTCTCAGCTCGGAAAAGGGGCTGTAGGATCATCGTCCTCTCACTGCCTCACTGTACCCGAGACTTAGCCCCGGCTTGCTTAGCCCCTTGCCAGCCTTTGGAAGAGGCCTTCTGCACTAATCATCTTCACAGCATTTCACCAACACTGACTACCTGTGTGAGACAGGGGAGTGAGGATTTATTACCCCATCGGGCAGGGAGGTAAAGTGACTTGCTCGGGGCCATAGAGAGAGACAGTGTCCGAGCCATAACCTTCCCTTACCCTTAGTCTGTTTGTGTCTTCAAATTGCAAGTCCTTCGGGGCAGGTGTTGTCTCTTTTCTGTGTCTGTACAGCACCAAACACAATGGGGCCTCAGTCCCGACTGGGGCCTTGGGTGCTCCCATACTATAAATATTTAATAACAACAACAGGAGGAGACATGCTCGGAAGTCTGCCTTCCAGTCCCATGTCTGGACCACTAGCCTGCAGCTCTCTGATCTGAACAAGCACAGTGGTGCACTTTCCGTGCTCCCTGCTGACAGGCTGATTCAAGCGGAATTGTCTTCAGCATTTAGGTTGGCCACCAATCCTGTCCCCTTTCCGGATGGCTTATACATCTGTGGTTTGGGAGGAACTGAACAGCTCATTCTCTGTTTAAAAGACGCTGGGTTTCCCATGCCATTGATTTTAATATTATGGATTCCTTTCCAGACTGCGTAAGCGTCCCCAGAAAGCAGTGTGGTGTACATGGAATTATACCCCCATGAACCTAGCTAGATAGAGAAATATATGACAGCGAAACATGACAGCAGCAGGTTCTTCACTATTCAGCGGGGAGGGATAGCTCAGTGGTTTGAGCATTGGCCTGCTAAACCCAGGGTTGCGAGTTCAATCCTTGAGGGGGCCATTTAGGGAACTGGGGCAAAAAATCTGTCTGGGGATTAGTCCTGCTTTGAGCAGGGGGTTGGACTAGATGATCTCCTGAGGTCCCTTCCAAGCGTGATATTCTATGATTCTATGAAAAGTCCCATTGAGCTTTGAAACTACTCATTTATGTGGCTCTTCCCATTGCCAAACTCCAGAAATTGGAGTTCCTGCAGCTTTTTGGCCTGACCACTCAGCAGCAGAAGGAGGAGCTGCTGACTCAGAAGAGGAGGAAGAGGCGGAGGATGCTGAGGGAGAGGAGTCCATCCCCTCCCACGGTCCAGAACAAACGTCGGACGCCCTCACCGCGGCTCCCACTCTCCACACGCTACAGCCCCGACGAAATGAACAACAGCCCCAACTTCGAGGAGAAGAAGAGGTTCCTGACCATCTTCAACCTGACTCACATCAGCGCAGAGAAAAGGAAAGGTATGGCTTGATCCGTGCAGGCCAGTGGGGAGGGATGTGGTGTGTTGGCTTCTGCAGATGAGGTTCTAGGTACATATGCAGCCCCATCACTATGGTATGAGTGAAAGGAGGGGGAGCTCACAGAGCTGGTGGCCATGGGCTTTAGAGCAGCACTAGGAGAAATGTCTCCATTCCATGAACTTCTGTGACACAACATGGTGATGGTCTTTTGCCCTGTGATGATGCATTGCCTCATGGTGCTGTGACTTCCCTCCTAAGAGATGAGCAAGCAAAGTACCACCTCCGGTCCCCACCCCCAGTCCCATTAGTCGGGGGAGCTGCAGGTTCTCAGCACCTCTGCAAGGCAGGTCCTGAACTTCTGGGACAAGTGTCACTAGTCTGAGTTGAAGATGCCCACTGAAGTCTTGATTTGAAGGTTTTCATTCTGCTGCAGGCTGGGTGGAGCTGCTTTGCTCCTCCGGTAGATCCAGCCCGCCCTGTTCCTGGTCTGTGCTTTGGTTGTGGTGAGCAAAATGAGGGCATTCCCCACCGCCCAGGAATGAAACCCTGTGGTGCTGGGGCGTCCCCCAGCTAGTGTGATAAAAATGGGCATCCAAAGGAATGTTTAATTTGCAGTCCAGTCATGAGCCTCACCTCTCCCATGACCTGCCGTGCAACCCATCAGCAGCCTGGGGGGTCTGCCCAGTGCTGCAAGAGAGTAGCATGGCTCCACTGGCCAGGCAGCCACCCGCTACCCGGAGCCAACACACAGGGCCCTCCGTGTCCTGTTGTTCAACAGGTTTGGATATCAGCTACGCTGATACAGGAAGCATCCGTAACCCCATGCTCACCACCACCACCCGGATTCTGGATAGTGCCGTATGCTGCTGAGTGGGCACAAGCGGTGACTTCCTACCAGTTAAGCAAAATGCCCATTGCAGGCTCTGATTTGTAGCAACTGCAGAAATCAGTTGATGTTCCTGTGCTGGCCAGGTGCCATGTTCATGTCTGTGTGCTATAACTCCGGTGAGACTAATTTCCCATGTATGCACTTGCAAAGCCAAAAGTTGCCCTTGTGCTGTCTGCTTGCGGCATCTTCCTACTTATCTCTGCTCCAATGGGCAATGGCTGCACTAAATCTCCGCTTCCCACCCCACAGATAAAGAGAAACTGGTGGAAATGCTCCATGCCATGAAGCAGAAAAGTGCGACAGCAGCAGTGGTGGTGAAAAGCTCCCCGCGGGACAGTCCCAGTCTCACCCCAGCTGGTAAGCAGCAGGGCAGAGGAGCTGATGGGGGGGGAGAAAAGGGGGATGGAGCCGATGGACAGACCTCCATGGTGCTCCTGAGAATTGGATCATAGGGACTAAAGAGTGCGCACCTAGGGGCCCTGATAATCCTCGTACTTTGACTGGTTTTACTTTGATGTCAGTGAAATTACCCCAGCATGAGCGAGAGGAGAGCTGGGTCCAACCAATAACCTCTTCATAACTGAACTGGATCTAATGGGCAACGTTCGCCTGTCATTCTGCCCATTCCCCCCTCCTCCAAAGACAGACAGGTGGCTTTCACAGTAACTGGCTAATGCAGAGTTTGTTGAAGTGATGGAGAGGGGAGGGTCAGGCCTTTGGCAGGCTTGGTGTTGAAACACTTCCTGGGTCAGATTTTCAAAGGGCCTCTACAGCATGTGCAGAGCCCAGTTGGGGAGCCCTGCGGGGCAGTTGTGCACAGTCATGGGCCAGACAGTCCAAGGTGCAGTGCTGCAACTGCAACATCTGCTGGGGTTTTTTAGAGGTCCTTTAGCATTACAGGCCCACCTGACTATTGGCACAGGATTTCTCTTCCAGCCCAGCCAGCTGGAGGAAGATCTATCCCGTGCTGTGTGAATGGACCTTCTAGAAAACAGCAAATCAACCAAAGGGCAGCGTGAGAGCCTTCCCCAGAGCCATGATGTGTCCGGCCATTCAGTAACGCCTCAGGGCACGCAGGGACATTCGAATCAAGCGTCTCCTCCGAATCAGTCCCAAGCAACCACTAGTAACTTTGTTATGGTTTATTTCCCAAAGAGCTCCAGGTGCAGCAATTTCCTGTGGATTCAGATAAACCTGTTGGTATCACCGCCTCCTTGCCAGACACTCAAAAGACATCAGAGCCCAGCAGATTAGAACAGCTGAGACCGCACGAGCTCCAGAGGGCCAAGGAACCAGCTCCGGTCTCTGCTGAGAAGCCCAGGCTGAACGATGGGCACACCGGGAAGAAGAGCCTGAGCATATTCAATTATGTCAGGGGCCCTTTGCCTAAGGATATCCCGGTGCCACTCTCTCACAGCATGAATGGGAAGAATAAGCCATGGGAACCCTTCATAGCTGAGGAATTTGCACATCAGTTTCACGAGTCTGTGCTGCAGTCCACACAGAAAGCATTGCAGAAGCACAAAGGTAATGGGATAGACCCCGAGGGGAAATGGACGGGGGGACAGCAATGGTATATGTGTACAAATAAGAGCACTGCACAGAAGTCTCAATGAGGCTTCCATCTAAGCTCTAAAACAAGTGTCCGGACTTTTGCACGTGTAAGATTCTGCACGCACACTTTTTTCCTCACCTATACAGGTGCAGAACCTGAATAGAGGCTAAATTTTATTTGCTTGTACAATGTCAGGTATTTGGACATCAAAACCTCCAGTTTGTGTACACAAAGGACATCTGCACATATACATGGGAGTTGGTGTGCTCAAAAACCTAGACCTGAAATAAAAGTGCGTGCAAAACTTGCGCATGTAAAAATGTGGGAGTTAGTTTAGAAAGTCTGGCTATTGGTACAGATATAATGACAATGATTCCCCAGCCAGCCATGCTTTTGTCTCTCACGTGTTCTAGAAAAAGAGTTTTAGAAATGACCATTATGGGAAGGGAGAAAAGCACATCTGACTGCCAGCCATGTGGGTACTCAATGTAAGCATGAAGCACAACCTGTTTCTGGAAGGTATCAGGAAATTATGAATACATCTGTGCTTTCCCATCACTGAAACAGCCTGAACAATTACAGTAGGAGGTAAAAATATGGGAACTTCATGAGAGGCACTGAAAATATGGCTCACTTACTGAAAAGCTCATTAATTTCAGTGGGCAGAAGTAAAGTTACTACAGTGTGTAGGGAGCAGCTGTTAACAGAAAATTAAAAAAAAGTATTAAGAAAGCAGAGAGGAGCACCTCAAAAATAATGTAGACAGTACGGGGCCATAAATGTATGCAATGACTGGCTCAGAGAGCCATTAAAACAGGGGTAGGCAACCTATGGCACGGGTGCCGAAGGCGGCACACGAGCTGATTTTCAATGGCACTCACACTGCCCGGGTCCTGGCCACTGGTCGAGGGTTCTGCATTTTATTTAATTTAAAATGAAACTTCTTAAACATTTTAAAAATCTTATTTACTTTACATACAACAATAGTTTAGTTCTATATTATAGACTTATAGAAAGAGACCTTCTAAGAATGTTAAAATGCATGACTGGCACGCGAAACCTTAAATTAGAGTGAATGAATGAAGACTCGGCACAGCACTTCTGAAAGGTTGCTGACCCCTGCATTAAAATCTACTGAAGACATCTCCAACACCGAGGAAGAGAAGTTAATTTTAGAGATGAATTAATAACCCAAGGGCTGCATATTTGTTAATGCAACCTGATCAAAAATGTTTTTAAATAAGAAGCCTATGTTAAGGGCACACATTCCGTGATTAGGTCACTTGACTGACAGGCAAGAGACTGGCACTCTAGTCCCAACTCTGCCACTGACCTACTGTATGACCTACGGCAAGTCACATCATTTCTCTGCACCTCTGTTGTTCCTCCTGCCCTGTCTCTTACCTGGCCAGTTACGATCTCACCCTAAAGAGCTTAGGGGCCACTAGGCGCTACTGTAATACACAAAATAGTTGTAGCATTGTAGAAAAGCAGTAACACATTTCCAGGCAGGTGTGCCATCAGGAGAGGGTGAGGATTAGAACAGGATTGTGAAGAGAGTTTTCTTGCACTTACTGCACCTTCTGTTACGAAGGGTGTGAAGGAATTTGCAGCCTTGCATTTGGCATTCTCTTCACACTGATGCAAGTGCATGGAGTTCATTCACTAGGGACCGAATGGCTGGGCAGCAGTTCTGCAGAAAAGGACCTAGGGGTTACGGTGGACGAAAAGCTGAATATGAGTCAACAGTGTGCCCTTGTTGCCAAGAAGGCTAATGGCATTTTGGGTTGTATAAGTAGGGGCATTTCCAGCAGATCGAGGGATGTGATCATTCCCCTCTACTCAGCACTGGTGAGGCCTCATTTGGAGTACTGTGTCCAGTTTTGGGCCCCACACTACAAGAAGGATGTGGATAAATTGGAGAGAGTCCAGCGGAGGGCAACAAAAATGATTAGGGGGCTGGAGCACATGACTTATGAGGAGAGGCTGAGGGAACTGGGATTGTTTAGTCTGCAGAAGAGAAGAATGAGGGGGGATTTGATAGCTGCTTTCAACTACCTGAAAGGGGGTTCCAAAGAGGATGGATCTAGACTGTTCTCAGTGGTAGAAGATGACAGAACAAGGAGTAATGGTCTCAAGTTGCAGAGGGGGAGGTTTAGGTTGGACATTAGGAAAAACTTTTTCACTAGTAGGGTGGTGAAGCACTGGAATGGGTTACCTAGGGAGGTGGTGGAATCTCCTTCCTTAGAGGTTTTTAAGGTCAGGCTTGACAAAGCCCTGGCTGGGATGATTTAGTTGGGTTTGGTCCTGCTTTGAGCAGGGGGTTGGACTAGATGACCTCCTGAGGTCCCTTCCAACCCTGAGATTCTATGATTCACTCATCCGTCTTAGATTTATCAACCAGCGTGATTCCACATGGGTTGCCCGGACAGTCAGGGTCAGACTGTTCCTCACAAGCAGGGAGACAGAGAATTCTGATCAGACACTGGTGGCCAGGTGAGCCACACCCCAGCTCCCACATGCCTCTTGTCTCCAGCAAATGAAGAGTCAAGCTTTTTAGCCTTTGTGGCCGCCTGGTACAGTAACTAGACACTGCTACGAATCTGATTGTCAGCGGAGCTTCAGCACCTGGTCCCCACTTGTGCATGTCCACCTGTGTGCATAGGTGTTAGTGCAGAGCAGGTGCATGCACACGGATGGAGGCCAGGGTTGGAAAATCAGTCCTAATATACTTCATTGCAGGGCATGCTTTGACACCCAGAAATTAGGCTGATCGCAGGTGGGAGCTGGGGAATTAGCTCATGTTGACTATCCGCGCTGGCCCGGGCCTTGAGATGTTTTCCAGTACTGTGCCCTGTTTAGTTTGAAATGGCTTCTGAGAACATAAGAAGTCTTCTTTTCTCTTTAGTTCTGGCTGATTGTTTTCTGTTCCTGTCTTGCTTCCAGGAAGTGCAGCAGCACTTACTGCAGAACAGAACCACAAAATTGACACCTCTATCCATTACAACATTCCTGAGCTTCAGACCTCAAGCAGGGTCCAGCTGCCTCAACAGAACGGGCAGCAAGACACCCCACTGGCACGAAAGGGGCTCATCCCACCTGAACAGGACAAGGATTCTGACTCAGAGGGGGAGGAGGAGGAGGAAGAAGAGGAGGAAGAGGAGTACCCTAGACCTAAATGGCAGGGGATCGAGGCAATCTTCGAAGCTTATCAGGAACATATAGAAGGTAAGGGAAAAGATTACAAATGGGACATCAAGGCAATTTCAAGCCCTCCTGTCACCTGGAGGTCTCAGACCTATAAATGACAGTATGGTATTTGTGCTACCCTCTCAGAGGGTGCGCACATCACTGCATTTTCTGTCGTGTAAGAGGAGAAGGTGGCATTTTGGTGAAACTTCCAACTTCAACCTCAGCTGGAGTGGAGGACTAGCAGGGCTACTGCTGTCCCTGTTGCTGCAGTTGCTTGCTTGACTGTGCTCTTTCTACTAATGCTAAGAACTGCTCTGTGCCTAGTAGTTTCTCAGCACACTGGGTTCGAGCCTTGGCTCTGCCATCGACCCACTGGGACCTTGGGCATGTTACTCTGTGCTTTAGCTTCCTGATCCGTACCATGGGGATTAAAAACAGATCAGTCTCACAGGTGAGGCAAATTTATTCACATCTGTCGAGCACTTTAAGATCCTCCGACGGAAGGGGCTGTGGAAAAGCATAAGGCTGTTAATTAGCAGAGGATAGACATAAAGGCGACAGGTGTGTATGAAAATTCATTAATACGACCCAGCACCTTAGAGCAGTGTCTGTAAGGCTGCACAGGGAAATGGAGTCTGGATTCAAGAGCGCAAAACCCCTTGATGTTTTTCTCCTTAGTCTCCTGCTTTATATTCTTGAAATGTGTCTAAAAATAACCCCACCGATGCACCGCCTCAAGCTGGCAATGGAGATGCCATACAGGTGTCAAACGGTGACCTGGTGCACCCTCCACTGTGCCCCAAAACAATCAGCTAGCTCAACCACTGGCATGCACTGCACCCAAGGGGCTGTGAGTCATTTTCTTTTGAACAACACTTCACTTAAGGGCTGTCAGTCTCATCTGTGGAGAGAGACACTTCAGGAATTACAACACGGCTAATTACCAAATGGCGAGCTGGAGCCAAGTCTCAGGAAAACACAAATGCAAATTGATCACCAAGTCTTTCCCTAATTTATTGCAGTTATAAATACATGTGTAGGCTGCAGCTCAGAGTCTGAAATAGGATTGAGGCATCTTTTACCATTATTGGTGAATCTAATTTAATCTGTTTTCCACAGCACCCATCTTTGGTATCCACCTGATTCTCCAGCTCTTAAGACTCAGGTGTTTGTTCATGCCACTGCAATTAGTCCTCCGTGATTAGATGGTTATCAAAAATACACAGCAACCTTTCAGCGTCAATACAGCTGGCTAACCTATGAACACCTATGAATGCTCCACACATTCAGTGCTGCACAAATTTTGCTACATGCTGTTTTATTTTCCGGCGCTCTGATTATTCTTTGTGTTCTTGATAAGATGATAGAAATATTGAACAGCCTCCAGTGGATCGGCTGCTTTAGCTTCCCCTCTCATTTTATCACGGCAATAAATCCTTTGTTAGTGTGCAAGACCCAATAATGTTTCTGATACCCTGGAAGTTAATTACATCTCACTTACTCAGATCCTTATGAATACAGTTGAAATTGTCTTTTAGAAAACTGAAAGGTGCCGTTAGCTTTCTCAAAGGAGCTTCCGCGGTGTTTTTTCCATAAGCTGTGGACCCTTTATTTGACATCAGGCTGTCCTGCAGATCAGTTCTTTCCTTTAGAAAATGATGGTACTAGTTTGCATTCCTGAGAGCCTTTCATATTGGAGGATCCCAAAGTATTGCACCAACAGCACCACTATAATGGAGCTACCTCTGCCATGGACGGTGGTAGTCATCTGGCTCAAAGCATGCTGTGCATGGAAGGAGGAGTTTTGGACAGGAGTACAGTCCTGCCTTAAGAAAAGTGGTTTTGGATGGTTAAACTCCACACAGAGCAGAGTCTCTGTTTAAAGTGTGGAGTCAGAAAAATGACGGGGAAAATGGACTTCTCTCAACAGCTCTGCTCCCTGTATATATTTGGACTCCTGTCTGATGCTATAATAAGCTTTTACTCTTGTTAGCCTTGCAGAGGCAACAGAGCTGTGGGAGAGGAAGCTGGATGTTATATTTTGGCTCACCCATCAATGGAATCTTTGTTCCAGCTGCAGAGCCTGTTCTCCATTCCCATGGTTTTTAAGCACCTAGTTGATGATGCACAAGCAATAAAGAACCCAGCTTGTCTCTCAGATCCTAGGCTGTATTTGCATGAGTGGCAGTTCAAAAAATCCTTCCTTTATGCAAACTGAGCACATTTGAAATCAATGGAAGATAGGAGTCTAAACACCTTTAGGAGCTGGGCCTACATTCTGAAGAGGCAGTAAGCCTGGAACCAGCACCATGCTGCATTCTAGAGGCACTGTAAACTGCCTGGAATTTATTTTAATCTAGTTGGAAGGGCAGAGTTAATCCTGCTGGAATAGGAGAGAATCTGGCAACAAGTGTCCTGCCTTAACTTTTTACAGATCTGTCCAGTGTGCCAGTGCTTGGTTTAAAGAATGCCAATGGTCATTTCTGGTGAACGCACAAATGAACACCTTAGGAACATTGCAGCATGGCACATAAATGTTAGCGAAAAGGCCAAGATATGGAGGACTCTTCCATCCATGAGGTTATGTAGTTTGCTGCACAGTTTATCATTGGCTACAGTGGTGGTGTCCTTAATCTCCATGACATAATATGGTGAGAACATTTCAGTAGTGGTGGATGAAGGTTGAGAGGTCCATGCTGGAGCAGACTGGCACGTCTGACATCCTACCTCTGGCAGTGACCTTCTGAGGTTTCAGAAGGCCAGCATCAAGGGTGAGAATTCAGGAGCCTGGTGTGGGAAAGACTAGCCATACCAGAGACGCTATTAGCCAGATATTCTGATGATACCAAGCAAGGCTGATTGTTGCTCATTTGCTTGCAGAACAAAACCTGGAACGCCAAGTGTTGCAGACACAGTGCCGACGGCTGGAGGCTCAGCACTACAGTCTCAGTCTGACTGCAGAGCAACTGTCACACAGCATGGCGGTGAGCGATGGACAATTTGACATGCTCGGGGAAGGGGGCGGGGGGGAACCTACTGGAACCCCAGTAGAGGCAAATTGGAGTCTGCCCTTGGGAATGTGCAGGTGAGGACAAGAGAACAAACACATGACACGTGTAGTCGTGTTGCTTATTGCCCTACTGGAAGGCACTCAGACACTATGGTGATGAGTGTGGTGTAAAAACCGGTATCGAATAGCAGCTTCTCAGATGACCTACTGCCCATGTGTATACAGCATCTTCTGGAATAAAAATGCACTAGCAAGTATCCTGCAGACAGGGTCACTGTAAGCAGCATGAAAGGAGACCCGTCCAGAGTCTGTGCAAACCTATAAATTTGTAGGGCAGAACTGCTCCCCTGTGATTCTCTGTGCTTGCTCAGTGCCCCCAATCAATAGGAATTCAGCATGTGCAGGGCAGTAGGTTTATTATAACACGTGTAGGATTTTTTAAATGCAGCAGTACAAGTTTTGCCATCCCTTTTAGTTTCCTGTCTGGCCCACTGAAAAGCTGGCTGCAGGGTTCCCCACCTCTGCACCACAGGAAAAAGACATGGGCTGGCTCCAGCCAAGGCTGGATATCAGGATCTCCATTCTTAGGGCAGGAGCTATGAGGCAGTAGGATGGACAAATGTAAGAAGGAACCGTGCTGAGAAAAATACAGATGCCACAAAGTTTGAGGAAAAAATAAGCTCACTTATTCAGGGGAACTCAACGGGACTACCCCAGCATGAGAGAAGAATCAGCTCTTATGATTTGATCCAACTTCGCTGTCGTTTCCATCTGCCCACCAAACCACCCAAATGTTGACTGCAACAAGCCCAGTGGCCTCCCCCTGCAGAAGAGCATAATATATCCCCCATAGATGCACACGTGGGGAGAGAGGCACTACATGCACATACCAGCATGTCAATGGCCCCCTTTTCACTTTGTTTTTTCCTATTCCCTTACAGGAACTAAGGAACCAGAAGCAGAAGATTGTCTCGGAAAGGGAGCGACTTCAGGCCGAACTAGATCACTTGAGAAAGTGCCTTGCGTTGCCTGCAATGCAGTGGTCTAGGGGTTATTTCAAGGGATATCCCAGGTGACGCTCCCTTGCACTAGGCTGAACATATAGTATAGAAATAATAATCTATTTTATTACCTTGAATATTTAATATTTTTCACTGGGAGGTTTGAAGCTAAAATATAAATGGAGAATGTGCCATGCATGGAGCAAAGGATTATGGGATCCAGAAAAAATACCCACCTCTTTCTTGACTTCAGTGCAACTGAATCTTTGCAATTCTGCAAGCAACCCACCCATGAAGGCTAGATTTTGTTTAATTTTAATGAGGGGTGCTTTTTTTCCTCCTTCCCCTCCACTTTTTAATTATTTTTTTAAAAATCTGATAAGATTTCATCAACAACACTAATAGCCACCTCCCTGTAGAGGGGGTGCTGTCCACACACAAAATCATTCTTTTGTTGCCATATTAGTCCAACTACTGTACCATGGGGTTTGCCTATTCTTCACTGGGAAGATGGTGTCTCTCGTGTTAAGAGGAAGTTGGGGTACACTTTGGAAAGCAAATGAACTGTGTATCTCAGATATGGAAAGCTGTGGTAGTGATCTGCAGAGTAACAAGTCCTGGAAGGAGCCAACACAGCTTCAGAACTTGAGCCTTTCCCTAAACAACAGGCTTTCCACTGGAAATGCACTTCGCTATAAAAAATAAAGTGAATAAACAAACCGAAGGTACCTTTTTATTACTGTTTTGGGGGGTAGGGAGTGGAATGTACAGAACAACAACAACAACAACACACACACACACACCTAGAGAGAGAGAGACTAATTACATACCCTAGTGGGTGAACTTTTCATACAAACTCAAAACGATTTTGCAATTAAAAAAAAAAAACAAAGTCAAAAAAGGTGCTTCAGCCTTGTACTGTGTATATATTTAAAAAGTTTTGTATGTTTTTATTACTTTAATTATTGTTATAAAAAGCTTGCCATTTTTAATATGTTTCTGCTTTTTTTTTTGGCAAAATAACTTGCTTTTAGTGTTTGTACTGCTGCTGGTCAGGACATGAAAAATATTGAAGTGTTTTAAAAGAATTTAAAAAAAAAAAAAAAAAAAAAGCTTTCCACTGGGGCATGTGCTATCACTTCTGTTTTTTGCTTTGTGTAGCATCAGTTACTGGTACAGAAAATTCTGTTACTAAAAGGCCAGGAATTAATTATTCCTTACTGCCCTTTCACTGATTTTTCCCCCCCCTTCAAGCACTTCAAAAGTTACATTACAAATATGACCAGCTGCTACTAAATGGGGAAGGGAGTGGAAAAGTCTGTATTGGGAACAAAAGTTCAGGAACTAAGTGAACTGTTTGGGTCTATGATTCAGCATTACTGATGTCTTTCAGCGCTCTGACAAGTAATCTAGAAAATGTTTTAAATGGTGGGGGGGGAGAGACTGCTTGTGTTAGCAATGAGGTGTTACAGAACGACAGGAGAGGAAGCAGTGCAGATTGAGCTGAATTTCCCGTCCTTTACTCACATGAGAAACACCAGTGGGAATAGGAAGGAGGAAGTAGAAATTCTCCCAGCTTGCCCTGTTTCTTCCAGGTAGTTATTCCTCAATAACAGTTCTGTGAAGTAGGAGGACCTCTTTCCCAGAGAGCTGGCTTGAAGTTCAGTTTACAGTTCGGTTAGCCCTAACCTAGCTGAGCTCTATTCCTTGTAAGCAGCTGGGGGGACAGCTGCTGGCAAAATTCAGTCTTTTTGGAGCAGTGCACAGGAATTGATTTTGTTTTTTATTAATTTCTTAGATGGGTGAGGGATACTGTGGGTAATAGGCTTCTGCTTCCCCTACTTCCTAGCCGCTAGTAATAGTGCATTAGGTGTTTCCTCATATAGCATTTGCTGTGCATGTTTATCAGGAATAGTTCATCTTAAATTAAGATGAAGTGGCAGCAGGAGGAACAGCACTAACAGGCTGTTCGTTTTCAGCTGTAAATTAGACAGGAAAGGCTATAGGTGTACATATCCCATTCCCCTACTCAACAGCTACTGTAAATGTTCTGTGGCTGAGGGGAGGAGTCGTGGGACAGTTGATGAGGGCAAAAGTATCACAAACATCTCTGATCAAAATCTACATACTACTGTTGTCTCTAGACTTAGTTGGAGAGGTCTCCTTCAACAGCAGATTTTGGAAGACAGACACCTGTTCTGTTGGAACAGTGAAACACTTGGCGTGGAAAAAGAGCCTCTAGGAATCACAACACACTCTAGACAAGGTTCATGGCCTTCTGTCTCCATGTTATTTGCTTTAGGTTTCTAACAGTCGACACTTGAAAGGCAAGCGGTTTAGACTATGTCTACACTACACACCTTTTAGCAACACAGCTGTGCCACTACAGCCCTACTGCTAAAAGGCACGCAGCGCAGTGTAGCCACTGTTTAGCAGCAGGAGCGAGCTCTCCCACTGACAAAAACTTCCCCGCCGAATGAGCAGCAGTAGCTTTGTCGGCGGAAGAGCTCTCCTGCCAACGAAGTGCTTTTTGTCTGCAGAACTTTTTTGTCGTTCAGAGGTGTAAAAAACACACACACATCCCAAACAAAAGTTTTGTCGTTCAGTTTCCAGTGTAGACAAAGCCTGAGTCTATTGCTGTTCTTCAGAAGAAACATTCACGCTGCCCCCACTACATCTCAGGCAGGGCAAGGGTTGGCCTATTGCATTCCTAGAAGATTTTGCACCTACATGTTGTCAGATGGCAGTGACAGCTACTTCACCCTCTTGCATGGCTCATGATTGAGGGGCTAGCCAGAGCGAAACAATGAGGGCAGAACAAGGAAAAGCAATTCCACAGACCACTATTTAAGTAACGTCAACCTGTTGTCAGATGCAGCATGTAGAGGCTATGATGTTCCTTTAGCCATAGCTCCTACAAACACCCCAGTGCAACCCTGCTACAGTTTCTACATTGAAGGCTCTTTTTCCTCCTCCCCCCAGGAGTACCCCAAGACAATCAGATTAAATAAATCTAAGGCTGTAATGCAGCATGAACAAGGAAAAGGACCAGAAAGGAAAGCTGAAACTAATACCAAATTTAAGCCATGCAATTCTACATTTTTCCTCTTTTGTGTTGGTATTTAGGGCAGTGCAAACAGCAAACCTCCAGCCTATCTTGGGCCCGTTCCATTTTGCAAATGGAAGAAAATAAAGCAGTCACTGACTAGTGTCAATTTAGCTTTACCCCAAAAGCTGAAATGATGAATTGTATGACTGCTCATGTGTGATTCTTCTTTTCTGGTGGACTGACACTATTTCCCACCTGGGGGATTGAAGATCAGACAAAGCTACAACATATACAACAGGAAGAACAGGAAATATTACACAGCACAGTTGGCTTCAGAGCTGATTTATGCCACTCTGGTTTCAAAGTATTTACATGAAGGAACTTCTGTCTTCCATGACTAGCAATGTCTTCACAGCAACAGGCCTCCAGTTTTCCTTTCACTCGGAGGGCAGAGATCTTTTTTAAAGTGCCATTATGGGCAGGCAAGTGACTAGAATACTATGTGGTTTTTAAAGATTTACTCTTAGTTGATGCTTTTGTTATCAGACTTGCCTATTTTTACAACTTAAAGTGAGACTATTTTTAATGCCAAGGCAGGTTACTGCTAACGTGAAACTAAAGCCATAGCCTTCCTGCTTCATACACCGTCCGCAATCAAAGATTCTAGCATCAGGATTTAGTTAGCAATGCTGCTGCTGAGGTAACTAGAATTTAGCTTCTGGTGTTCTGTCTTGTAACTACTACACGACTGACAGCAGAAAAAAATGTGAGTGGGTACTAGGAGATGAGGCAACTATGACTCAGAATACACCAAGCAGCAATATAATGCTGTTTTTAGAGTCACTTTTCTAATCATAATTGCATTTTAAGTACTGAGGGCTTTTTTAAATGAATAGGGTTCCATTTAAAGAAAGGAAGTTACCACTGCTTTGTGTTTAAGGGCCATTGTTGCATGTGCAAAAAGTGCATTTAAAAAACAAACAAACCACATACATTCTAGGTTTAACTTATCTGTTTAAGACGCAAAAGCACTTACGGCTGACAGTTCTTTAAACCAGATTGCATAGCGAGCCTTTGGCCTACTACCTGCCAATTCACAAACTTCATGATAATTTTTAACACAGAAAAATACACTTTATGGTTAAATCACTGTTTCCCCTCCCAGCCCATGATAAAAAAGTTCCTTGTCAGGTCATCCATCAATTTCAATACACTGGAAAGTGGGAGTTCACAAGCACACCACCAGATGGCAATGTTTAGGAGCCTGTTTGAAAATGTTACTTTGCTTAGCAACAATTCCTGAACTTGAGTGTTGATTCCACCCCCATGCCTCACATAGAAAGGAGCTAATCAACTTCTTGACCCAGTGCTTAAAAAGTCTCAGTAATACTCCCCTCCCTCTCCCTTGCCCCAAGGGTCATGTTGACTGGTTGTGTTTATTTGTATGTACCCTGTGCAGAATTGCTAGAGCAGTAAAAACCAGAGCATGGGAGGGAGAGGCAGAGGAGGGAGGAAGCCCAGGCCTGCTGGGGGCAGTTTAGATGCTGTGAAAGAAAAATTAAACCTGTTCTAAGTGTACTTGTTTGAATTAATTGTAATGTAATATATTATTTGTTGAATGTAGTAATTAGGTATTTATGAATATATTGCTGTAATTTCTGACAACATCCAAAAAATAAAATTGTCCTAAATCATGGCAAAGGATTGTTTTTCCCTCCCACTAGTGGATGGAAAAGTTACACTGATCCAGCGTGAAGGACAACATGTGCGATGCACTACCATTATTTACAAGATTCAAGCAAAAAGGCATTGTGTGGTTGACACTACATCATGGCATTTAGCCAGTACCCAGCCCAGGCTCTACAAGCTGTTTTAAGGCAGGGGTGAAGCATCTGAGCAGCTTACACATAGGTCAGGGGATTTGTTATTTCCGAAGGATCAAGTCAGTCCAGAGTATCCTATCTCATGTTACAGCATCAGATACATAGGCCACTTCACTCACAACCACCTGACTATAATGAGATACGTACAAGTTAACCAGGGACTATATACGAGACAGTGGGATAGCAAAAAGAGCATAAGGGAAGCTCAGAAGGGAGAAGATGGTGGGAGATATTTGCAAGACAGTTCAATTGTTTGAGAGTAAAGGCAGTAGGGAAACATTTGTCTGAAGACATGGGGTATGTTATGGTGATTAAATACTGCTGCCTGATGAGAGCCATGGACAAGAGACTTGCTTTCCACTGAGTGAAGAGCAGCCCCCATACACATTAAGAACATAAGAACGGCTGTATTGGGTCAGACGAAAGGTCCATCTAGCCCAGTGTCCTGTCTACTGACAGTGGCCAATGCCAGGTGCCCCAGAGGGAGTGAACCGAACACGTAATGATCAAGTGATCTCTCTCCTGCCATCCATCTCCACCCTCTGACAAACAAACAGGCTAAGGAAACCGTTCTTTAGCCATTAATAGCCGTAACCTCCATGAATTTATCCAGTTCGCTTTTAAACGCTGTTATAGGCCTAGCCTTCACAACCTCCTCAGGCAAGGAGTTCCACAAGTTGACTGTGCGCTGCGTGAAGAACCTCCTTTTATTTGTTTTAAACCTGCTGCCCATTAATCTCATTTGGTGACCCCTAGTTCTTGTATTATGGGAATACGTAAATAACTTTTCCTTATTTACTTTCTCCACATCACGCATGATTTTATATACCTCTATCATATCCCCCCTTAGTCTCCTTTTTTCCATGCTTAAAAGTCCTAGCCTCTTTAATCTCGCCTCATATGGAACTGTAGTGGGGCGGACTGCTCCACTCCCTGTGAGAGTGGGCTGCGGCAGGCCAGGGCTCCTGCGCAGACAGGGAGCCAATCAGAAAAGGGCTTATTGTGAGCCAATCAGGGCCCAGTTTGGAGAGAGCCAATCAGGGCCAGGCTCAGATGTATATAAAGGCTGCCCAGAGCACGAGCAGTCAGTCCATCCCAGGCCTTTGAGAGGGGAAGGTCAGTCTCCAAGGGTGGAGACTAGCACCAGGGACAGTACAGTGCTGGTCAGGGCTTGGAGAGGCTAGTGAGCTTGAGCCCATAGCCGCCAGGCTGCAGGCCCTGAAGGGAAGGGCCTAGTGGGTGCAAGGGGTTGTAGGGGATGCGGCTCAGGGAAGCAGACAAATGAGGGGAGATAAGGAGGACAGCGAGGCTGCCGCCAGAGGGTCCCTGGAACGGGACCCAGAGTAGAGGGTGGGCCTGGGTGTCTTTCCCCCCCCCCATTTCACTCCTTGCAGTACACCCAGCCATTGGCCAGAGGGAGCGGCCATTAGCCTACACCAGATCCCTGACAAGAGGGATTGGACTCAGAGGGCGGTTGGACATGGTGGCTGGAGTGTGGGACTGCTGATCACCTACCCCTGGAAGGGGGTGCAGATGGACTAAGGGGCACTGCCGGAGGGCAGTGGCCTCGAAGAGGACGCCGCCGAGCAGGCAGCAACGCGGGTCCAGAGACAGCAAGAGAGGGTAGAATGACAGATGGGACACCACCAGGAGGGGGCGCTCCACTGGACAGAGCTAATTCCCAGAGTCACCAGCAGGAGGAGCCAGGTGGTGAGTCCCACCCCGTTACAGGGACCCTTTCCCTAATCATTTTAGTTGCCCGTCTGAGCCTTTTCTAGTGCCAGCATATCTTTTTTTGAGATAAGGAGACCACATCTGTACACAGTAGTCAAGATGTGAGCATACCATCGATTTATATAAGGGCAATAATATATTCTCCTTCTTACTCGCTAGCCCCTTTTTAATGATCCCTAACATCCTGTTTGCTTTTTTGACTGCCTCTCCACACTGCGTGGACATCTTCAGAGACGTATCCACGATGACTCCAAGATCTTTTTCCTGACTCGTTGTAGCTAAATTAGCCCCCATCATATGTATAGTTGGGATTATTTTTTCCCATGTGCATTACTTTACATTTATGCACATTAAATTTCATTTGCCATTTAGTTGCCAAATCACTTAGTTTTGTGAGATCTTTTTGAAGTTCTTCACAGTCTGCTTTGGTCTTACTTATCTTGAGCAGGTAAGTATCATCTGCAAACTTTGCCACCTGTTTACCCCTTTCTCCAGATCATTTATGAATAAATTGAATAGGATTGCTCCTAGGACTGACCTTTGGGGAATACCACTAGTTACCCCTCTCCATTCTGAGAATTTACCATTTATTCCTACCCTTTGTTCCGTCTTTTAACCAGTTCTCAATCCATGAAAGGCCCTTCCCTCTTATCCCATGACAACTTAATTTACGTAAGAGCCTTTGGTGAGGGACCTTGTCAAAGGCTTTCTGGAAATCTAAGTACGCTATGTCCACTGGATCCCCCTTGTCAACATGTTTGTTGACCCCTTCAAAGAACTCTAATAGATTAATAAGACACGATTTCCCTTTACAGAAACCACATTGACTTTTGCCCAACAATTTATGTTCTTCTAGGTGTAGGACAATTTTATTCTTTGCTACTGTTTCGACTAATTTGCCCAGTACTGACGTTAGACTTACTGGTCTGTAATTGCCGGGATCACCTCTAGAGCCCTTTTTAAATATTGGCATTACATTAGCTATCTTCCAGTCATTGGGTACACAGGCCGATTTAAAGGGCAGGTTACAAACCCTAGTTAATAGTTCCACAACTTCACATTTGAGTTCTTTCAGAACTCTTGGGTGAATGCCATCTGGACCCAGTGACTTGTTAATGTTAAGTTTATCAATTAAATCTAAAACCTCCTCTAGTGACACTTCAATCTGTGACAGTTCCTCAGATTTGTCACCTACAAAACCTGTCTCAGGTTTGGGAATCTCCCTAACATCCTCAGCCATGAAGACTGAAGCAAAGAATCCATTTAGTTTCTCCACAATGACTTTATCATCTTTAAGCTCTCCTTTTGTATCGCGATCATCGAGGGGCCCCACTGGTTGTTTAGCAGGCTTCCTGCTTCTGATGTAAGCATTTTGTTTTGAGTTTTTGGCTAGCCGTTCTTCAAACTTCTCTTTGGCTTTTCTTATTACATTTTTTACACTTAATTTGGCAGTGTTTATAATCCTTTCTATTTACCTCACTAGGATTTGATTTCCACTTTTAAAAGGAAGTCTTTTTTATCTCACTGCTTTTTACATGGTTATTAAGCCACGGTGGCTCTTTTTCAGCTACATTTGATTCCTTGCAGTGTTGAGATGTGACCGCTATAATTGAGCCTAAAACTGACAGTCAGACCAGTTTATAGATTCTGAGATAGACAAGGACCCCACCGTCAGATGCAAAGGGCAAGAGAAGAGGAGGTGTTTTCACACAATTAGTGTACCAGTGTATGTAAAAAGGAAAGGAATCTTATTCTTCCGACAGACAGTTCACTCTTTTTTATGCATGGGTTGTTTACTATTTGTTTAAAAAAAACTTCAGTCAAAAGATCAAATGTACAGTACATCACGGTGACATGTCTTCCAACTATCTGGAATATTTCCTTCTGCTCCTCCAACTGGATTTTGGACCCACTTCTATGTCTCTCCAACAGGCAGCAGATTGGCTAGGTTCTCCCCTTTACTGCTGTCCACATGAAGCCTAGCACATCAACTGGCATGTTGTCAGAGATTAGATTCAGTGCAGTGGGAGCTAAGATGCATCATCAGCTTTTGCTTTCAAACTATCAACTACCCCCACAGTATCCAGGAACATGCTCTATGAACACCACCTAATATTCTCTCTAGTGCAGAGATTATGATAACATTCATATTCAGGAAAATAAAAGGGATTTTTTTTAAGTGTACATGAGAGAGAAATGCTGCTGGTAAGCCACCACCTGCCACAGCTGCATCCACACCAAATATCTCAGTGGCCCACTAGAAGCAGTACCTGAACCAAATGAGGTAGCGCGTGTTCTCTTTAAAGCTCCCACTGGGGGAGAAATACAAAGCTACAAGTGCAGAGAGAGAGAACTGTGCACTTAAATGGCCTTGGCAAGCCAGCCATGTGAGCTCATCTACCAGCTCTGCTCAGAGACAAATATACTGCTGTAAGTGATGGCCTCAGTTGGAGAAAAGCCGTAAAACGCAGTAGAGGTGGGTTAAAATCCATATATCACTCCGTAGCCCAGGGAAGCCCCAGGACTGTGCATTCAGGTGTTTAAAACAGTCCCATTCTGGGATCTTCCTCAACCAGGCTTTAGACAACCCAGAGGAAGGAGAAGAGCAAGACACTAAACTAAGAGCATATTTATTGCTGCTACATATCATTTAAGAGATTTTAAAAACCCCATCCAATAAGGCAATAACAAGAAAAACCTCCCAACAGCATCTAACTGCTGCAACCAATTCATCTTGCAAAGACAGCTGCACAGGGGCTGGGAGAGTTCTGCCAGGTAGAATCATTTGTTTTGCCAAGGATGCTCATTATAGAGCAGAAGCTGTTCACGATAGCTGCTGAGCAGGGAATGCCCTCTGTGCCATTAGCAGTCCTCAACTTATTAATATGCAGCCACAAGACTGCCTTCTTCCTATTGCCTGAACACAAACACCACAGAGACTCAAGTTAGATACAATTGACAGGAAATGTATAAGACTTGCATGGTTTTTAGCAGAGACCTATACAGGGTATTTAAGGCATAAAAACAGCATAAGGCAAGTTGCATTAGGACTCATTAATAGTGTCCAGAGGGCAGAGTCCTCCTACTATTATTGCCTCATCCCATGAGGGTTTTAGATTGTCAGAAGACATCTTAGAAATCCTGGGACTGGGCACTCTCAGCCGGCTGAAGGTTTGTGCGTAGCTTGTACATGTGATCTAAGGCTTGAGTAAGAAAAGTCCCAGTGGTGTTGATCTCCATCAAGGTCAGATTATCCAGCTAAAAGACAAGGAGGGTAACATTACAGCAGTATTTGGGGAAGCAGCACTACAATCTCTCTCAATGGCAAAAGGAAGGTCAGTCTATGGACAAGTCGACATCAGTTACGTCACCATATAGCCACTGCAGTAATTAAATCGATTTTTCATGTCCACCCTACCCTCCTCCTGTTGGCGGTGCATGTCCTGAACAGGAGCACTTCCACCAATTTAAACAACAGTGTGGGGTATTGTGGAACATTGAAAGCCCGGAGCCCAGCCACTGGGGCTGACAGCTGGAACAGTAAATGCATTGTCTATAGTAATACTGTGTAAACCTAACTACATCGACCTAAGCAGCTACGCCTCTTGCAGAGGTGGAGTTTAAGGTTGGTGTCCTGGGTAACTTGCATTGTCAAGAGCAACACTGTAGTGTAGACACTTAGAGTTGAAAGAAGCATTGCAGCATTTGAAACAACATAATACATATGGAGTTTTTTACTCCACATGGCTATAGTTCTCAACTGACAAGTAACCAAATCACTGGAAGAAAAAAAAAAAAAGCTACAACTGGAACTTTCACTAGCAGTATTAATCATTCACAAGCCACATAATCACACAGCATCTTGAACATTCCCAGGCCAAAACTAGCAGACTTATCAGCCCACCCCAGATTTTCCTTACTATACCTTGGCATGGGCCTCCTGCTGTCTGACAAAGCTGTCCGCAGACAACCGCAGTTTAGCTATCCGCGTATCCCAGGTATCCTTAACCAGTGTTCGGATTTCATCTGCTTTCGGGATGCTGTCTGAGGCACTAGAAGAAGAGAAGGTAGGTCAGAACAGGCTGCAAGGGACTAATACGTTAAGTCTCTGGCATGAGTAACACTGGCAGCTTCTCGAATCTCTGAAGTGTGAGCAGAGTAGTTCGCTTTATACAAAGAGCAAACACTGAAATCCAGAGTGCTGCTGCTTCTGCAGCTGGGGTTTTCGGGATACTTTATTTACCCAGGAAAGATCAGTTTTCAATACAATCCTTCTGGTCTTTAATTGCCCAGCTGGTCTGGAATACTAGTAAGTCCAATAACCTGGCCAAAGTCACACGTAAAAGAGCAACTCAATGGCTCAACTGTTATTAGAGCTCAAGTTCAGCCCAGTACTCTTACCACTCAATCACAGGGACCATACAGGTTGTACCACGTAACAGCCTAAAGGTTAGGCAATTAAATACTTCCACAAGGACCTCAAGAGATCAGATCAATTCACCTGGACAGAAGTGTCATGGTTATTCTAGTGTAAGGAAAGGGTCTGCATGCTAAGATGTCGTAAGCATGAGAAGAAACAGTTGGGCTTCAAATGGCCAGTCCTCTGTAATCAAGGGCTTTTCAAGTCAGAAGGGTATGTGCATAGAAGAGTAGTTCTCAACCAGGGGTACGCAAACCCCTAAGGGTATGCATCTAGATATTTGCCTAGCTTTACAACAGCATAAAAAGCACTAGCAAAATCAGTACAAACTAAAATTTCATACAGATGACTTGTTTGTACTTCTCTATATACTATACACTGAACTGTAAATATAGTATTTATATTGCAATTGATTTATATGGTAAAGATGAGAAAGTAAGCAATTTTTCGTAATAGTGTTCTGTGGCACTTCTGTATTTTTATGTCTATTTGCTTACAAAATCAGTTTTTAAGTGAGGCGAAACTTCAGGTATGCAAGACAAATCAGACTCCTGAAGGGGGTACAATAGTCTGGAAAGGTTGAGAGCCACTGGCTTAGAAGAAATACCAGCCAGAATGCTAATTTTATGGTAATGAAATGTTTTAGCAGACCTGACAGCTTAGAGTCAGGACATCCCCCAATCCCTGCTCTCCCATCTCCTAAAGGGTCCCCCATCAGCAGCAGAGGGTGGAGAAGTCTGGAAAGATTAGGCTGCTGGGCCTCTCAGGTAGATTCAAAGAGCTGTGAATCTGTATAAATGAAGCTAAAAAATATGCTAAATACATCCAGGGCCACTACACTTGGTTACTTCTGTAGGCAGTGTTGGAGTCCAGGTATCACACCACAGAACAAGTGAAACCAACTTAATAAATACAAAGGCTACCATTAGGTAAGTGCCCAAGCAAAATCTTGATGTACTTTGGAATAAGCGTCCTGTTAACACTTTCCCAAAGGCCTCCAAATTTAAATCCAATGAAATCCTAAAAGCTTTCCTATGTCACAACTCAATTCCTGAATATTTACTAACATCAAACCCCACTGGTCAGGGAGGAAAATGCCTTTGACTGGTTACAGTAAGAGACCTACTTACTAGTTTAACAGCAACTTAGTTAGTTCCATGTAGTAGGGACTGGGCATTGGAGTGAAAGTGTCCTCTTTGCGTTCCTGATCCCGGATTTCCTCCAGCTTTTCTGAAATACAATTTCATACTTTACTAGATGCTTCAATGATCTGGTGTCAAGTCCTCCCAGCAGAAGCTGCACCCCTCAACCAGCCTTGCAGGATGAACTGACAGTTTTGTGTTTACATCAGGTGGAATCAGCACCTAGGTGGAGACACCACAGGCTGCAGGAGAAACAATTCTAATGCCCAAAAGTTGCTCTGATCTCATGTCTAGAAGTAAAAGTGGACCTCAACTCATATGGGAGAAAGGGACAACCACCAACCCAGGATTGCGGTGACAGGAGCTGAGAAGCAACATTCAGTCCTACATGGCTAGAAGGATGAATCACCATCACCACTTGCGACATGAGGAGACAAGGAGTGACATGCCTGGAGAGAGAGTGCCTCCAAAAAAGGAATCTTTCTGCCAAGTAACATTTTGGCTCACTGATCTGCACTCTCTGGAATCAAGAAAATGTGGAAGAGGGAGAATGTTTAGAGACAAAAGCCTCTTCACTCTTCCTGAGGTTCCATCATTACCTGCTTCCTGCCCTCCTCAACTACACATTTCTCTCAAGATGGCAGAATGGAGGGAGCTAGGATTTTTATTTCTAATCGGAGGAACATACATCACATTGGGGTAAAATCTCTTCAACTCCTGACTGCCTTCAAGGTACAAAGGAGGCTGAGGAGATCAGAACTTCTGTATGCTCTCCAAAGGCACCCTCTTCCCTAGAGATAAAGCTAGAAAAGAGAGGTGATAAAAGGCAGCCGCCCCACCTTGATTATAACAATACTCTGCATTTTTATTATAAACAAATCTCACCACTGAGGTAGGCAAGTATGAGTCTCATTTTACAAGTCACCAAATAAAGCCAAGAACAGTGAAGTGGACAGGTGAAGATCACACTGAAACCAGTGGCAGAACTGGGATGCAGTATTTTAAATCAATTTTATGTATCAGGATAAGAATTTATTCTAACTACACAGGTTAAAAATTACAATGATGATATGCAAAGATCACGCTAGTTTGCAGCGTTGTCATAGCCATGTTGGAGCAACAGAGGCCAATCCAACAAAAGACATTCTCACCCACCTTGTCTGTCTAAAATCATGCTAAGTCTTGAAAATCTCAGCAGCACTGCATTAGAACAATTCCTCCCACAATTCCATTTGTCCCTGCAACTTTGGACCTTGGCACTTTTCCCAAGGGAATTCCTGTATTTCAGGACTCCCCACTAGCCCTGCAGCCTGGCTAAGTCTATGCCTAACCTGTAGGCTACTGTTCTCCTTACCAGCATCCATCCATTCAGGAGGTATTAGCCGACACTTCTGTCTCTGTTTTAGGTTAACAGCTAGCCAAAGAGGCACTTCCACAGGCAAGCCAGGATTAAAGGGACCCAAATCCCCCTGAAAATAAGGAAAGTGTAAGTAACAGGGCATGGAAAATTGTGACACCTCTTTGAAAATTAGGTTTCTCTCATCAGCCTCACACACTGCTAAAGGATCAACAGTTTCCTGTAGATTTAGGGAAACCACCCCATGCCAACTGATATCACCCCTGCTCTTGGTCCCAGATACCAGCACAGTTCTCTCGTCCCTTAGCAGTAACTACTTACATTTTGATGGCACTTTCTATCCTAAAGGGTTTCATAAGCGATATATGAAAATTACTTCTCCCATCACCGAAATGTAGCCACTTGGCTGTGGGTGGACTATGGGAGATGTTTTAAAAAGCAGAACAGCTAGTGCAGGGCAGTAAGTGCAGGTGATTCTTGTATCCACTGACGCTGCAGGGGGGGATCTGGGCTAACAGGCACTTAGCCAAAGGGGATGTGGAGGTTAGGAAGAGCCAGAGGGGTAATGTAACGTTCACAACTGGAACCTTTGCTATCGCTATGGATTTTACCTGCAGGCGCCCAGACCCCCCGGTGATGGGCGTCAGGCTATAGCGATACCATTGCCTCTCAGCGGGATGCCGGCAGCCCCGCTGCGGAGCGGATCCGCCCCACGCGGCTCTCCTACCCCGGCCCCCGCCAGTGGGCCAAGGCCGCCTGCCACCGTCTTCCCCACCAATCCCCTCCCCGCAGCCGAGCCCCGGGCCAGCCCGTCGCCGCACCCTGCTTCCCTGCGTAAGACCACCGCGGGGGCCCCGGCCCGGTGACACCCGAGAGCCCAGCCCCCACACGCGCCATTCCCGCCCCTCAGCCCGAAGACACCCCAGAGCCCAGCCCCCGCCCTCAGGGCCCTGCCCGCGAGCCCAGCCCCCCTTCGCCCTCCCAAGCCCGCGCCGGCCCGGCCCGGCCCCGCACCCCGATGAGGTAGATCCGGTCCAGGCTGAAGTTGGGGATGACGGTCACCAGCTCCTTCTCGGCCAGGAACTCGGCCTCGGCGGGATCCATGGCCCTGAGGCGGCGCCGCCGCCGCCGCCAACCCGCCGGAACTGGAACTCGCAGCACGCGCGCGCCAGTCTACACCCTTTGCCATTGGCTGGGAGGCAGATAGACCCCGCCCCACAACAGAGCCTCGCCCGACGCTGCCTGTTTCTGAGCGGCGCGAGAAGCTTGCTGCGTTTTCCCGGTCTCAGGTTGGCCGAGGGGCTCGCATGTGAGAGGCTCTGATTGGCTTAGTCACATTCACGGTGCTACGCGATTGGCTGAGCGGCTAGACTTATTGCCAGCCAATCAGAACGCTCTTGAGCCCAGGCCCTCAGGCTAGGCGGGAGAACGGTCCCTGGAGGGAGGATGTTCCCCGCTAAGCAGCGCTCCCCGCGGGATGCTGCCGGCCCGATCCCCAGAGGGCGGGGCAGTGAGTCCGCCCTGCCGTGTGTCATAGACCCCGCGCTGCGCCTTCCCCTGGGGGATTCCCCTCAGGATCTGCAGTCCCCCGCCCCCCCAGTCCCTTGCCGCCTGCTCCGCCCCCTCCAGCCCCCAGGGGAACAGAGCAGCCCCCGCTCCAGATGTGTTAGGTTAGGGGCCAATCTCCCTCCTGGGCAGCTTGCACCGTGTTTCTAGCTGGCTGCAGGGCTCCAGAGCCATCGCTCTCCCTTGCAGCCTGGTGGCCTGTGCTCTGCTCCGCTCCCTCCTAATCAGCATCACCTTTGCGGCTGTGCTCCGCCGGGCCGTGGCACACCTGGCACCCACCCTGAGCGGGCTGAGCAAGGCCTGAGCCGTCAGCCAAGAGCCCGAGTCTCAGCCCTGACCTACGCTGGGGTTTTAGGCACTGGGCACAGTTTACACCTCTGCCAAAGGTTTGCACAAGTACAGCTACGCTGCAGGTAAACACCTGGCCTCGCTGGAGATGCCAAAAGCAGTGAGAGTGGGAGCATCTGAGTTCCAGATTCTCTGCTCCCTTTCACCCATAGACCGTTCTTCTATGGTCCCCAGTCCCCATTACCACGTTCTTTCAGTTCGGTTTAGGCATTTGACTCTTCACTCTGTATTCCTGTAACTGCAGGTTTACGGAATTGTTGCTTTGTTTTCCCATCGCTATCCTTGACAGTGGTGTGTCTTGGACCGAGAAGGGACCTTGATTCATTAATATTAATAAGATAGCACCTAAAGGCCAAGGCCCTATTATACTAGGCACTGTACAAATGTATAACAGATAGTCCCAGCCCTGAAGAGCTTATGCTCTAGTGTAAGATCACGGCCAACGGATGGATACAATAGATAACCGGGCTGAGCCCAAGGAAATAAAGAGATGGCATTAATCAGCATAAAAAACAGCAGTCCCTGCAAACCAGCTGCCTGCCTGCCTGCCCACATCATTGCTGGGTATGTTGTGAGCATCACAGCAGAGAAGTATTTTAAGGAGGGATTTTTCAACTATTCCTCACCTCTGATCTTGATCCTTCTCCCTGTCACTTGTTAATTAAAAAGAAAAAAAATCTCCAAACACTCAGCAATCGGTGTGTTTAAGAACAGAGGATGAAGGGGTAATCACTAGCAGACAGCATGGATTTACCAAGAACAAATAATTCCAAACCAGCTTGATTTCCTTCTTCAACAGGGTAACTGATTTGGTGGATAGGAGGAATGCGGTGAACATAAAATACCTGGACTTCAGCAATGCTGTTGACCTGATACTTTGATAAGTAAGCTGGAGAAATGCGGGCTCGACAGAACTATTATTAAGAGAACATAAGAATGGGCCGTACAGAGTCAGACCAAAGATTTATCTAGCCCCGTATCCTGTCTTCTGACAGTGACCAATGCCAGGTACCCCAATACTTGGCAGGATAGAACTAAAATTCAGAGGGATCTTGATAAATTGGAGAATTAGTCTATAAACAAAATGAAATTCAACAAAGACAAAAGCAAGGTGCTACACTTAGGGAAGAAAAACCAAATGCACAAATACAGAATGGGGGAAATCTGGCTTGGCAGCAGCACTGCTAAAAAGGATCTAGAAGTTGTGGTGAATCGAAACCTCAGCATGAGTCAGCAATGCGATGCTGTTGCAAAAAAAGTAAATGCAGTTTTAGATTGCCTTAACAGAAGCATAGCATGAAAGACATGGGAGGTGATAGTACCACTCGACTTGGCAATGGTTAGGCCTCAGATGAAGTACTGTATCCAATTTTGGTCTCCAATGTATAGAAAGGATGTAGAGAAACTGGAAAGGATTCAGAGGCAAGCAACAAAGATGATCAAAGGGATGGAATGCAAGCCAGATGAGCAAAAAACTGAAGGAACTGGGTATTTTTAGTTTGGAAAAGAGGAGATTAAGTGGACATATGACAATGGACTTCAGATACTTGAAAGGCTGCCATAAAAAAAGAAGAAAAGTTGTTCTCTTTTGCCAAAGAGGACAGGACAAGAAGCAATGGGTTCAAATTACAGTTTAGCAGATTTAGATTAAATCTCAGGAAAAACTTTCTAACTGTAAGAACAGTAGGACAATGGAACAGACTGCCTAGGGAGGTTGTGGAAGCTTCTTCACTGGAGGTTTTCAAAAGGAGGCTGGATAGCCATCTGTCTTGGATGGTTCAGACACAACAAATCCTGCATCTTGGCAGGGGGTTAGACTAGATGATCCTTGTGGTGCCTTCTAACCCTATGATTCTAAGAAAAAAACAACAAATAAAACTGTCAAGACACATTGAAGATGTTAATGTCCAAAGTTATGCAAGGGAAAGAAAAAAATAAAAGGCTTTTATCCTGGAGTGATTTAGAGCACTGTCAGCCAGGCTGTTAGGTTGTCAGGTTGTCATGGAAACAGAAAGCCTTCAAACAATATTAGCAGTGACAGATCTATTTAATGGTGTGTTCTTGTGATCCTGTTCAAAACACCACCTATTTCTCTGTCTTGCCTTCATCATGTCCCAGCAACAGCAGCAACCTTGATGCAGTGGGAAGAATAAAAAGGACCCAGTGTCGGGTATACTGTGTTTCCTCACAAAAAGTCTTTCCCAGGGAGCCACTTTTCCTCTTCTTACCCCTCATCAGCCACTCCGTTATTCTCTCCTTCACCAAAACCAGGATCTATAGCATTGAGAGCCGAGCCGCTCTACAGCGCATGAATAAAAATGAAAAATGATAGCACCATAGTTGCAGGATGATGATAATCCCATTTTGCAGCTGTCACTCAAAGGCCTTGTTATGTCTGAGTCTGATTTTTCTTCACTCTGCTCTCACGTCCTTCCCATAAAAAACAAATCGAAGCGCCATCTTGCTCACAGCAGCTGCCAATGGTTCCTATCGATTGATTTTTATCGATCAATATTTTATTACTCCCTAAGGCCTTTTTTTTAATTAAGTGAGTTTTGTGTGTAAAAGTGCCAGACGGGCAGCTCCGCAGGCCTCTGTTTATCAGTGGAAGAGGGACAGCATCGGGAGTGGCACTGGCAGGGCAAGCTGCCCCTGCTTACTGCCCTGGCAAGGTGTCTCATTTCTGACTGGGAGAACCATCTGTTGGGGGTGTGAAAGCAGATTAGTCTCCATCATTCAATCACCCTTGACTTCCTTGCTGTGCCTGCCAACAAGGAGGGACCAAATAGTGCCAATTGCACGTGGAGTCAGCAATATCACTAACCCCAAGCATTTAAAACAAAAGGAGTCAGTCCCCAAAACATGAGATTGGTTTGAAAATCATGAGATTTTTAACACTAATACATGTGCAGTCCTTTTTATCCACTTCCTGGTTTCTGAGCTGTTAGACATCACATGTTTCAGCTCTCCTCCACAACAGTACTTCTTGTTTTAAAGGGAGTTCTTTCATAGAGATTCTCATAGAAGATGGAACCACCAGTCTCCAGGAGCTGAGGCTTTAAGAAAAACACCAAATATCATGAGCGCTGGCTGGCAACACCAAACCCAGACACGAGTTTGGTTTTGGAAACGGTTGTCTTTGGCTTTTCACCATCTCTCTATGTATTTCTAGTGCAACAGCCATTTCAGCCCCAAACCAGGCAAAACTCAATGATGATGCCTGAGTCTGCTTTTGACATTTTGAGTTTGTTTGAACCCCCGCATTCAAAACAAAACTCAGGTGCAAACCCCAGCCCCCGGAAATCAAAACACAGAAGACTCACGACGCAACCCTTGGCAATGGTAATCACCAGATTTCTGACAGCTCTGATCTTCACAGGTTTAAAGAGCAACTCTAACACTGGAGCAAACCTGAAACAGTGAAAAGAGTAACTCACAAAGAAATTGTGTTAGGTAAGCACTGCCCTGGGTTCTGTTCGCTCTAAATTCACTCTGATGCAGAGAACCCTCAAAATAGGGTGTACGTGGGACAGCTTCTAATCAGGGTAGGCTGCACCATTGCAAGTCCTGATTTAAACAAGTGCAGTGTGTCTACCCTGAGAGGTTGCACTGGTGGAGCTACCTTGGGATAGCTACACAGGGGGCAAAGATCCCAAACATAGAGACATCCTTAGTGAAGATCTTTGTTCTGAAGGTCCCTTCCCTCTGACAGTCACAGCAGCTTCTGCTGCTCCATCCATGGGAAAGTCATACAGGCCTGTGCTGATCACAATAGCAGGATGAAACAGGAGGAGGAAATGGGCTGGGAAAAGGCAAGAAGCCCAGCTTTACATTTAAAATGTTCAGCAATCCAGACTTAGGAGAAGCTCAGATTCCAATGCATTTCCAGATCCAATCTCCATAACTCAGCTCTGTCTTGATTTAAACACAAGAGATGGATGTAAACTCCAAAATCCCGCTTTGGCTTTCAAATACCTCAAGGTTCAGGGGTGTCCACATGTGGGTGGATTAATTTGCAAAATGCAGATCAAGATTCAGATCTCCAAAGGGGCCCACATTTTGTGCCTTTAGATCTCTCACTGAAATCACTGCAGGCCTGATTCTCCAGTTAGGCTGCTGTAGGGTAACACCACTGAAGACAATAGCCTTCTGATGGTGTAAAGCCACTGTGGGAAGAGAGTGAAGCTCTGAGGTCAGAATATTCTCTCCTTAGGCATTGGGAGGCAGTGCACGGTCAATTTCATTCAGCATATTTACTCGTCCACTTACCTATCAGTGACTTACCTATCAGTGACTGTAACCACAGTGAAACTTTTATTTTCAGAGTTTGCAGCAAGAAAAATAATACAATTCCACTCGAAAGCCAATTGCCTGCATGTCTCAGGGGAGCAATAATCTAAACCCTATTGGAATGCATTACCGCGGTGCCAGGCAGTCTATAAATGGCTCTGACATGGTGTGAATACACTTTTGTGTCTTTTGCCATCTGCTGCTGTCATTAAAAAATTAAATTTCCATCTGTTTTCACACTCTTCCTCCACTTTTCCTGTAGGTTTCTGATTAATTCTGTTTCTTGGTAGCAAAGACCCCATGTCTCATCATGGGATGTGGAGGATCTTTATGTGTAATGCTAGGGTCAGGGTGGAAAGACCCAGCCTGTGATTGTGTTTAAGATGTTAATGTTCACAGGATGATCTCTGTCATGCCACTTACTTAGTTTCCCTGTTAGTGCCATTTGGAATCAGTTCATTTTGCTCTTCATATTAAAAACAAACATAATGCCACCAATATCCTCCCCAAAGCACATTAGTGGGACACGCTCAAACCCCACGTCTGAATGTTTTTTATGAAACGTCGGTGGAAGCAGGGTTTGCATTTTGTTTGCTTGTGCTGCTGCAGCGCTGGGATCATGGGTAAAAATCTGAACATGAAACTTACTAGAACCAGGTCGTGAAACCAACTAGCTTAGCTTCCTTCAGCTTGAACAAAGAGGCATAAAAAGTGAACAGAGACATCAGAAGATCCATGACTCTGGAATCTGATTTCTTGGTTGGTCAAACAGGGCACAAGTGCAGGGCAAAAGGCTCATTTATTTTTGCAGGCCTTTGATTAAGGGGGTGTTGAGTGACAAGGGTGTGGAGTGGTTCTGAGCTGAGTGATCACAGGTGGAATTTATTTTTGCTGGGGAAGCAGTCTGAGCCTTTTGTGTTGGACTGCCGACATGTTCTAAATAAATGGTAAAGGAAATGGGGTGGGATTTTCAGGAGTGTACAACACTGGCCTAACTCTGCTGCTACGGAAGTCAATGAGAGCTTTACCATGGGATGCAGCGGAAGCAGAGTTTGATCAACACTGTTGAAAATCCCTAGATTTTTAAAAAAACTTTTTCAGGTTTTAGAGTCAAAGGTATTAATACACGATACAGAGTTTTAACTCACTTTTATATGGAGTGACCCTGTAAGTGCATTTTACACCTACAACTGTCTTATTGTGAGTTCTTTGTGTTCTAGCCTTTAGAATTGTCGTTTGGTGATATACCCCCCTCCCCCCCACATCACTTTATCACATCCACTTATTTCATCTTAAAGGTTGATTGTAAGCTGTGCTGGGCAGGGGCTGTCTTTCTGGTATATGTTTGTATAGTACCTAGCACTGGAGGCCCAAGCTTCTAGGCATGACCACAATACAAATAAATCATGATATAGATTCATATGATAACAAATTATAATAAAATAGTGCAGCACTTAGTACTAGCCAATGACTGGGGTTCTTAGATGCTACTGCAATACAAATAAATAATAACAGCAACAACTCCTTTTAATAAGCCAACCAAGCAGAAGTAGCAGATAACCCTGCCTTAGTGAGGGAACGAAACTGGGGACTCCCTGAGAGAAGTAGAGTGGATGAAGTAGAGAGATAGAGCATCTTTGGCAGGGTTGAATGATTAAGAATACAGCAGGCACCTGTTCCTTTAGCTACCACTGCCCTTTAAAGCAAGAACCACTCACCTACACATTTCCCCCCACCAGCAGGAGCAGCCAGATCTTCAGAGCTCCACGGCCCTATAACTAGACAAGAAACAAAGAATTAGTAAAGAGTTACAGGCAAACGTCAGAGAAGCAAGCCACCACCTTTATTTTAAAGAGGTAGGGTGGGGTAGTGGTCTAAGAGCCAAGAATGTCTCTATTCTAATCCCACTCCCACCCGCCCTCTGTAGCCAGTCACTTAACTTCTCTGCCTCTGTTTTACCCAACTGTGAAATGGGGATAATAAAGCCACACTATGTTGAAACTGGGATTAGTTAGTATTTATATGATGCTACCTGGTTCCAAGTATTATTAATTATTTATTACTTCTAGATAAGGTGCTTACATGGCCTCCATTGCCATCAGGTCTGGGCACCGCCCAATTTAGAATGGATTTATTCTTACAACACCCCTCTGAGGCATGGCAATGCTGTGGCACAAAGAGACTAAGTCACCCAGATGGTCTGTGACTGAGCAGGGAATTGAATTCCCCATCTCCTAACCCACAAGCTTCCGGTTCTGATCACGGCACCACCCTTCCGCTACTTGGTTCTAGAAGCACCTACATTGTGCCCGGCTCTGAATAGATACTAAGCAAGAGCAGCCCCTGCTCCAAAGAGCCCCCACGTAAAAATCCAGGAGTTTCATTATAAAGCAGCTGTAAACCAACATGGACACTGTTAGGTGTGCTACAATGACAATATAGGGAGGCTGTTTTGGAAGAGCTGTTAGCAGCATCCACTTTGTGTAGGTTTCTTAAGATAAGCACAATTGTGGGGTAGAAGCCTGAAATTCAGGGTATCCATGGATTTGTGCATGACAGCTGACAAGCCAAAGAAAACAAGGATAAACTTTGTATCTACAGAGGAGTCTATTTTCTGTGTTTCTCCCCCTTGTTCTTTACAGCTATGACACGTGCAGGAAAACAGTTCTTAGTGCCTTCAGAATTTGTAAGTGACTGCAGCTTATTCCCTAGTGGAATCTCAACAATCCTATGGAACATCACAATACTCACATTCATGATGCCATGAAGGGTCATGAAATCACATGAGGAATGAACAGGAGCCATAAGACATTTAAGACACAATGCTCTTGTTCCCGTGTGTCCCTGATAATAAAAAGTTGGAGAAGGGAAATGCCCAGTGGTTTGATCAGAATACATAGTATCTTGTATTTCTAGAGTAGCTTGGATCTCAAAGCACTTTACCCATTACACCTGCTAAAGTATATACATGGGAATCACTTCATCCACTGCTGAAATGCACCCATCTCTGGGTGGAACATGGATGTGGTTTAACAGCTCACAGTAAAACTGTGCCAACAAGTTTGGACAGCAAGTGAAAATGGAATTATGCATCACATTGAAACGGCAGGGGAAATTAGAGCAACAGAATGGCAAAACTCTTGCAGGACTAACACCCCTCCCTCCTGCCAAAAGTACCATTGGATTTGTCATGTCAGGGATTGGTTTTGTGTGTCTGCGAATGGACAGCAGCTCCGGCAGCATGGCATCTCCTAAGATGACACTGGGGCATTGGTTCATCACTAATTCAGAGGAAAGAGTGCCATCTGCTGAATCACCGACATGGTATCCCATTGCTCTTCCTGGATTACTGTGTCAGCCACCTTACTTAGGTTGCAAGAGCTGACAAGAACACAGCCCGAGGTGGGCACAGGAATCAGCAGGGCTGCCAAGCCACTGCAAATTCCATTGATTCAGACTGGGAACATCAGCAAATTTCCAGGGATGCACCTGGGAAGCGAAGGTCAGTCTGCAGGGTTGTTTCCTCCAGGCCTCGTGCCAAGCCTCAGTATTAAGCCTGGCATTATAAGGCTCCTAAGACAGTGGCAGAGGGAGGGGAGCCCAGGCCTTTCTTTTCTCCCTTCAGTTCACCCATAGCTCATGACTGGCCATTGCTATGGTCACTAAAAGCTTTGAAGAGAAAAGGGAGAGGAAAGGGGAATGGAAATCAGAGGAAGACATGAGCACAGTAGCTGACAGTAAGAGGCGTTGCAGCCTCAGGGACTCTGAGTCAGGTTCATGCTGAGAGTGGCCATCAAATAGAGACTGGATCAGCTACGCTGCCAGCACAGCATCCTTTTTATTCAGTCTGATGCTTGTCACAGGTGCTTCTCTGACCGAAGCCCAGCTGCAGCAGCTGCAGGTTCCCAGAACCTCCCTGAATCAAAGGCTGTACCAGACCACATGGGACTCCCTGGCGTTGAACCAGGCAGCAGCCCACAGCCCAGTTACTATGACTAGCCAACAAATGCATTGCTGGCAGCAAATAGCAGTTGGGTTAGAATTGCACGCAGTGACTGCTGGGTTCCTGACAGACAGCAGGGTCCTGTTGTTTGAACGCAGCGGCTGGACGTGATTCATGTCCATGCAGGCAACGCTGACGCGTGCACATTCTCCCAGCCTCTAAGGGGCCTCATCTCTACCACTGTGGCACAGTTGTTTCAGCCTCTATGAAATTTACATAACGCCACCCACAATCCCTTGCATGGGTGTTTTAACTGTTACTCTTTAGCGGGTCTCCAGCCCAATTAAGACCTTATTGTTTGACAAAGCCAAAACTTTTTCCCCCTGGCTGAGGTGACAGCTGCACTCCAGTGATGAGCCCCAAGACGGGTATGTCAGGGAAGGTGGGAGCTTCCATCTCTCTAAGCCGATTGTGGAGCTCGTTCCCTTACCTAATGACTTGGTGCGCTCCATTGTGCCTGCGCATTGGTGATGATGGGCACAGCTGCACCTATGCGGCTTTGTACATTCAGCTTTTAAAACTTTGTACAGTGCTGATCTCTTTCTTCTGGTAGGGACCAATGAGGCTCCGGTACCATCTCAGAGCCCAGCTGCACTGTAAAAATAAACCTATTAGGGGCTCCATTTACAACCCTGTTTCCCCTCAGCTTCCTGGTTTCATATTATAGAATAGATGGGACACAACGGTCTCCTCGAACCATACTACAGTTGGACAAAGCAAGGCTGTAGCACAATTTGATAACATGGTGAGGGCCCATCTACGCTGCAGAACCCAACCACTGGGTCTCTGGGCTTGTTATTTTATAATATAGGAGCGCTCACAGAAATAAATTAGCGGGTGCCAGCTTCCCACCCCGAACGCCTCCTCCCTGCCGGCAGCCCCACTGATCAACTTCTCCCCTTCCCTCCCTCCCAGTGCCTCCTACCCCTGTAGGTCAGCTGTTCCACGGTGTGCAGGAGGCACTGGGCGGGAGCGGGGACAGGGTGCGCTATGGGGTGGGGGCAGGAAGAGGTGGGGTACGGTTGGGAGCTTGGGGAAAGGGGTGGAGTGGGGATGGGGCCTGGGACGGGGAGGGGGGTCGAGCACCCCCGGGTTGAGAGGAAGTCGGCACCGATGCTGGTGGAGCCTGCCACCCTGCCCTCGTGCCAGGGCATTCTGCCGGTGCCTGGCATGGCACTGCTTGCCAGCGGCCACATGAGTACACCATAGGGTTCTGAGGCTGCAGTGGCACAGCATGAAAGCAAATCCACGCTGCCACGAAGGAGGTTGGGGGGAGTGGACATTAAAGGATGGGAAGTCTTCAGAAGGGTGAATTAGCTGGCAAGGGCCTGCTGGATTCTGAGGCGTTCAGTGCGCATGGAGGCCAGTAAATTCTGCTCTCTGTTCCCAGGGCAGATCCTGACTCTGACCTTCTGCTCTCACGCCATGGGCTCATTTCCAGCTGACACCAGTGGAGAGTTCGGCACATAGCGGAAGAGCAGAACAGCCAGGCCAAGCGCCATTGTGACGATCCAAGTGAGGCCTGTTCCCCAGGGTGAGGTTAAATGCCCTTGGAGGCGCCAGTGTGCACAAAAGGGAAGGACTTGGTGGCACACCTGTGTCTCTCATGTTTTCTGTCTCAGCACAGACAGTTCCGGCGCCTCGCTCCATTTTGGAGTCTCTATAGCTCTGCCCCAGGCAACCCTTAGGAAGGAAACAAGTGTCCCTTTCGTCATCAGCCACATTACTTTCAGCTTCCCATGTGAAGACAAGACAGGGCCACTTTTGTGATGGCTGCCATTTTGGCTGATGCCAGGGATTGAACAAAGGACCCCAGCGCATGAGTTGCCAGGGCTTGAGCTAAAGAGCCAGGCTGGCACGCTGGGCACTGTAACAGACGCCCCCTGCTGTGGATCAGGCACAGAGGAGACACGTTGAACCATGACTCTATCGCCACATGCCCTGCGCTCAGCCGGGGGGGAAGGGATTGGAGCTGTGCACCCATTTGATAACACAACCGTCTTCGGTCACTGAGTGTAATTGTTTCAGATTTGGGACCAGGTCCACACCTGAGCCTGGGATGCTGCTTCGATGAGGCAAGACACAACATGCCAGAGCAAGGGGGAGTGTCTTCAACACAGACAATCCGACAGAGGCCGTCAGGCAAAGAGATCTTTATTTGTAACAAAACAGCAAGTCCTTATAAATCACTTCTAGCCCTTTTTAAAATAGTGCCAAGACAGTCCACGTTAAAACATGCCCATTCACCCTCATGACATGGTTAGGATCCCACAAGTGCATGAGACGAGCCTGCATTGGTGGCATAGACTGGGATAGAAGCCCCTACCCCTAGAGGCAGCAGACTCTGCCCCTTGGTGCATTCAGTCCCTTTGTCAGGATGGGGCATTCTCAGGTTGTTCTCGCTGTATCGCACAGCGACTCTGCCACGGTAGCTCACAGTTCTGCACGTCTGCTCCCCTCCCCACACTGCATGCCCATGTGCTGGCGAGGAAAGGGCGAAGGATACGCATGCGTCATCAGCGCCCAAGCCAGCTGCGAAGGGCTGCCCAGCTGCACTGGGACTCTCCATGCCTTGCTCTCTCTGCTGGGAGGGGAGGGAGTCCATGCCCCCGCCCCTCAGAGATCCTGGATCAGGCTGGCCTGCCAGGGAGTTGTGGGAGATCACTCCAGGCACAAACCGCAGTCGGCAGCATCCCAATCTAGCCACTTCCAGCAGCAAAGAACGTGCTGCCTGGGCCAGCAGATGCAGATGGGGAGAGTCCCAGTAGCCCAAATCCTCTAGGTAACCTCTACACAAAGCAGCTCCCTCCTTCCCCCACTCTGTGAAGCTCAGATGGGCTCTTCCTTGGTCTACTGGTATCTATCCCCACAGAGCAGCAGGGCACATGCTCAGGTCATGCTGAAAGAAGTGGTCAAGGAAGCAAGTTTGCCACACACTGAAACTGATGGCAGGCTTGTATTCCCATCAGAGGCTTGCATCTGCCCCTCCTCAAATAGATCCAAACCTCCTGACCCCACTGTGAACCTAGCTGGGATTCCCCCACCTTTGGCCACCTGCGTTTGGTACATCAGAAATGCCAGAGCATGAACTTGGTACAAAAAACATTGTGACACTCCCGTTGTCGCTGGGTCTATGCAGCTGAAGTCCTGGGACAACCCACGTTCAGGTGACGGCTGGGGCCGAGGTCAGGTTTGCCTGGTCCTTCCCGTGAACACGGCGCTCTGGTCAGATGTCGCCATGTCAAGCACTGTAGTGTTCATCTCCCGGCCACCAGGAGAGGGCTGGCACCCGGCCTCTCTGAGCCAATGGCGGTGATCTGGCCCTTCCATCCTGGCTCATGCTCCTTTCCTAGCTCGGGAGCCACCAGCCTTGCCTATGGGTTGCAGCACAGTGGTTGCCTGCTGCTAAAAATGTTCAGCGTCTTCCCCGCTGCACTCTGGCACTCGAAGCGGAACCATTCCACCCTGCCAGCCAGTTTGCGGGGTGGCGAGCCCAGCCAAAACTTGGGCCGCTCGGCTTCCATCAGGGCGGGACGCGACACATATCCCACTCCCTCACTGAGGGCATGGAGGCTCCATGAGAACAACCCGGAGCCGTGGAAAGGATCTTGGTGACCAGGGCAGAGAATGCTCCTTCCGCCTGCCCCTTGATTTAGCTTCGGCCCCAGCCAAGCCCTTTTATGGTGATGTAAATGGCCAAGGGGAGGCTGCAGTCTGGGCCTCCGCTGGAAAAGCCACCTCCAAATCACTGCGCCGCAGCATTGCAGCCGTCTCCCCCGCCCCAGCCGTCAGGCTGCTCCATCGCTCCCAGAGAGGAGCTGCCTGGCTAATTACTTAACATGCCACAGCTTGCTGGAGTTCGGAACAGTGTGACAGGCCCAGTAGTGAGGTGTATGCAGATCCATTAATAAATCTTTAATAAACCCGGTTAAAGGGAGGGGGAGGAACGGGGGAAACACACGGCACAGATGGGTTCCCTTGCAAGCTGTTCACGGGGCCTGCGAACCAGCGCCGGCTCTTTCATGCGCTCTCTGGCCCTCGCCTCGCGCTCTGCGCTGCTCCTAGTCTCACAGCATCTGGCTCAGCAGTTGTGCGGCGGATCTTCACCTGGCCGCCTGGCGTCTCTGGACAGCGTCATGCCCGTGGGGGTAGGAGGTGTGATGATAATGGCCGGGACTCTCAGGTGTTTGCTGTTCACCACGGGTGTCTGGCTGCTCCCGCTGCTCACACATGATTTAAAGCCTGAGAGAGCAAGATGAGAAAGAGAGAGAGAGTCAGGGCCATCTGGGGGAGCCCAGCTCGCTGGGAGATGAACTGGGGGGGGGGAGGGGCAGGGCTGGGCAGGGACAGGAGACGATGGAGAATTTCCTGATCCTCTGCACGTCTAGGGCCCTTCCTCGCAGGAGATCCAATTAACGTTATTTCTTTGCACTGCAGTAACACATAGAGGCCTCCATCATAGATGATCCCACCCACAGCTGTGCTAGGGGCTGTACAAACGCAGCCAGAGGTGCATACAGTGGCATAGCTATCCCCGGGGCGGCTCCAGGCCCCAGCACGCCAAGCGCGTGCTTGGGGCGGCACGCCGCGGGGGGCGCTCTGCCGGTCTCCAGGAGGGCGGCAGGCGGCTCCGGTGGACCTCCGGCAGGCGTGCCTGTGGGAGGTCCACCAAAGCTGTGCGGACCCTCCGCAGGCACGCCTGCGGGAGGTCCACCGGAGCCGCCTGCTGCCCTCCCGGCGCCCGGCAGAGCGCCCCCCGCGGCATGCCGCCGTGCTTGGGGCGGCAAAATGTCTAGAGCCGCCCCTGGCTAGCCCTGCATGGGAAGGCACCTTTGTACTGGTCTAACTGGGTCCATGCTAGGGGGTTGTGCCAGTCTAACCAGCTCGGTAAAAGAAAGTCACCCCCCTGGTACAAACGCCCCGTGTAGACCAGGCTTCAATGCCCCCATCCCTTCTTTAATTAAGCCTTGCGCTAGGGATGGGTCCACTCCTGGTGAGGGGGAGGGAGCAGAGGCCCGGGGGAGTTTGCGGAAACTCTCCCTCCCCATCTCGTAATGCAAGTGACTGTTTTGCCAGGGATGTTTCTGAAAACAAAGCACAGCAGCCGCTCTCTGTTGGAAGCCAAGCCCGCCCCGCGCTCACCACCCCGATTCGCCTTTGAGAGTAATTCCTGCCCTAACTGATTTGTAACACAGTAGTACCAAGGGCCCATCTGACAGCAGGACCCCACTGGGCTGAGCATCCCACCCCACACCCAGAGCCCCTGCCCTGAACGTTTTACATACACGAGACAAAGCGGGGACAGGAACCAGAGGCCCAGATGCCCAAGGTCACCCAGCAAGGCAGGGACAGAGCTGGGAATAGAATCCAGATCTCCTGGCTCCCAATCCAGTGCACTCCCCATTGGATTAAGATGACCAGCTTCTAAAGCAGCATTTCTCAAATGCGGCCAACAGGGCCATACGCTCCCGGGTGGTGATTGGGGGTGGGAAGTAGCAGCTCCTCCCCAGGGGCTGCCAGCAGGGGTTGGGCCCTGCTCCCTGGTGGAGACACAAATGCCAGAGGAGCAGGCAGCTGGTGTGAGTTCCCCACCTTCCTGGGGACAGTGGGGCTCGGACTTCCAGCGTCTGCCCTGGGGCGGCAGGCTGGGGCCCCCAGCTGTGGGGCAGGGGGCTCTGGGCATGTGGGGGGTAGGCTCCAGCTTCGGGTGCTGGCCCCACGCTTACTACCCTCGACATCGCTGCTGGCCCCGCCGCCTCCCTCAGCACCCCATCCATTCCCCCATGGCTCCTGTCCTTCGCTGCCTCCCCGCCCACTTCCCCATCCAGGGCTTAATCTGTCCCCCCACTTGCTGGGGCTGAGTAAGTCAGCTGTGAAAAGTGATATGTGTATGTTTGTTATCACTGTTCAGTGCCTCCCAGCTCCTTAGCAAACTTACTGGCTAGCAGGTCTCGAAATAAATAAATAAATAAAAATGCAACCAAAAAAGCAAAAGAAACAAACAACAACAAAAGACAAGAACTTGCAAAGCCCCTTATTTGTGTTTCTGTTCTGTTTAGGTCCAGTTGTGAGAACCACTGTAAGTGACCCAAGGCACAAGTGGAAAAGCCTCACAGAAGCCCAGACATATTTTGCCAGGAAATAATGGAACAAGCCCCTGGGGAAGGTGAGTTTGGTTTTCAGTGTACAGCTCATCAATTCTATGTGGCTTCTAAATTTGGTCAAACCTACCCACAACTGCCCCGCTGCACTCCACCCCATCTCTGCAACACTTGACACATCAATGAGTTTGCACAAGTGTCACCCTATCTGGCCTTTTCTCTAATCATTATTCATTAGTGTCTGAAAAGCCCTTTGAAATCCTCCAGGCAAAGGTGCCAGGAAAGTGCAAAGTATTTTTATTAACATTTAGTTCTCTGTGAGGACACAGAACAACATTAAGAATTGGCCACCGGGAGTTTAAGTCGCACGAACGGGAGCTAAACGCCAGGCCAGACCTCCCAAAGCTGGAAGTCTTCTGGAATCTGGCTCTAATCACTTCTGATCATCTTATTGTTGAAATAAATGCCCAATCCTTTATTAATCCCCTTGGACTCTTGGCTTCAGTGTTATCCTGCAGCAGTGAGTTCCACAGGTTGTGTATTACTTTATCTGACTGCTCTCCTTGTCCTTGTCTTAGAAAGGAGGATACATAGAAGCACTCGACTGACTGTGACGGGACTGGCCAAAATTTTAGATACCTCAATCGGATCCCCGCTAATCCATCTCCTCCCCAAACTAAGCAGTCTCTGGTCTTTCAGCCTCTCTCATACGGAAGCCCCTGATAATTTTCATTGCCCTGCTCTGGGCTAGCAGTGGAGCGCAGTGAACCTGCTGTTTCCTGACGGCGTTGAGGATCAGTCCCTTGTGCCTGTCCCCCAAGTATCCAGGGACCACGTTGTGTCTGTCCCATGCTACAGGTGAGGCAGCACATGCTGCACTCCCCAGGATGCCAGCAGGCCTGCTGTCTATAAGATTGATCCCCACTTGAGTCCTTCAGGCTCTGCTGTGCACCCATCCCCAGCCCAAATGCTCCTCACGGCGCCACGCTGAACTCCTCCGTCACCGTAAAAGTGACCTATCATCAGATTCCAACCCCGGAAAAAAGCCCTGCTCCTGGTAACATGGCACGGAGAGGATGGAGCAGAAGCAAAGTGATTTATAAAGGACATGTCAGCAGTTTGCAACACAACCAGATTTGCAGCCAAAGACGTCTCAAGAGTGCCCTCTACTGGGCAGAAGTGGATTGTGCACACACCCCTGCGTGGGTGGATGGTGATTCAGTTTACATAGGCTCATGATCAGGAGATGTGTAATTAAGGCTTTTCCCAACCAGTTTGATTGCTGGACTGACCTACACAGAGTATTTAAAAAGCTGCGTGTTGCAGGCTGTTCAATCAAGGCGAATAAGTCAGCCTGATGCTGAGAATAAGCCAGGGGGCCAGGAGTCGGAGAGCTGGGGAAGGGGGCTGCATCCGATGGAAACAGTTTACAAAATGGTATATTGTAAATTGTCTTTTGGGGTGGGGGGGGGCAGGGAAGGATCAGTAACTAAAGCCCCTCCTTCCAGTACTTCCCTCTCCCCCCAAACTTTAACTCATCCTTACCCAGCAGGCAAAGGGGATTTTGCTTTGCTAAGTTGGCATCATTCTAAATTCCAGCCAAAGGGCAACTGGACAGAATTCTTATCAGAGCCCACCCATGTGGCTCCTTGCATGGCCAGAGAGGGTGCTGTGGAAAGAAGCCCCTCACTGGCTGCTCCCGCACAGACAGCAGCCAATAAGTCCTGGGCTCCAGCAGGGTGGTTTAGAGAAAAGAGACTGTTGTTCGCCCTGCACTAGGCCACTGGGATCGGTGGCGGTTTCATTTGTAATATGCCGTTATGAGGGGAGGCAGCAGAAGGAGCTGCTATAGCATCACACCGGTTCTTTTTCTCCTTGTGCAAGCAGTGCACAGGTTTTGAAGACACACACGTGACGATACCTTTTTCCTCTACAAGCGTTTGATCAATGAATGGCCCTCGTTCCTAGGGATGTTTTTAACAGAGGACACCTCTGACTTGAGGGTGCTGGGCACTTGGAAGGCAGCCCGAAGGGGAGTGCTAGTCCAGGGATGAGCACCTGGAAGGCAGAAGGGCCTGGGAAAGAAGGCCCATGGGTTTGGGGAGGGAACCAAGAGCAAGTGATGTCAGGGGACATGAGGCAAAGAGGTGGAGGGACCCATCGGCAAGGACTGGGGCAGGGAAATTATGGTGGTTTGATAGGGATTGAGCCCCAGGTGGGCTCCCTGAACCAGGAAGAGGCCGGAGATAGGAGCACTGAATTGCAGGGTGCAGCAGACTCGCTTCACCTCACTTTAGCCCCCCTCGAGAAGCCTGGCTCCAGCCGTTCAAAGCGAACCCAGCTGCTTAGGAGCGGCTGTGAGAAAAGGGGTTGGGGGCAGACAGGTCGGGGAAGAGCTGAGGGATCAGGAAGCAGGCAGACGCAGGCCTGCCCCAGTGCAACTAAAAACCAAGCTCCTCACACTTGTGCAAAGCCCTGACGTAGCTATGTAAGTATGCCTGAAACTAGTGTAAGTGCCTGGATTAGGCGCGTGCAGCACTGTGGCTAGGCGGAGCTAAGTGGGGCAGGTTTCGAATGCAGACAAGGCCAGAGCAAAGCCTTGCTCTTTATAGCTATCAAGAAGGCAAACTCAAGACATCTAGCGTGGGCCTAGCCCTGCTCTCATTGGAATCCCACCACTTCCAACACGGCATCCTGAGGAGCAACACCTGCCTGCGTCCCCTTGAGCGGCTGCCTCACCCCCCGGCGGGAAGAGTCTGTTAGCAAAATCATTGTAACCATAGCAGGCTTTGGGCCCGGCTGCTGCCTCAGTTTCCCCTCCCATCCCTCCCTCCAGGCTCACAGTCCTTTATAAGGACTTCCCACGCAGCAGGTCCCTGATCTGGAGAGTTCTCACCCAGCCTCTTCCCAGCAGGCTCCAGCCCCAAATACCAGCTGTCTGAACTGATGTCCCAGGCCCTTTGCCCAGTTAGGGAGCGACCCTTCCAGTCACATGCTCCTCCCTGTCACATGACCCCAAGCTATCCTCCCCCTTACCTGTGGAGGTGGGCCAAGCCTGGCACAGGTGAGTCCCAGCCCTCGCCCTCTTAAAGAGCCAGCTCACCCTGGGGCACCCCCTGCCCTGAGTCCAGATATGCTTCATCTTTTTTTTTGAATTAAGGGAAAAGCACTGCTTTGCCGGTGGGAGGGGGGAGGGAGGGAGAGCGCGAGACAAACCGATTTCAGCCCTCCTGAAGCAGGAAGGCAGACACTGATATTTTTAATCTCTTTTTAATTAAGGCTAAAGCCCCGTCTTACGCAAGAGACGGATTTTGTTTTGCCTGAAAGCTCGTCTGAGGGAAAACGAGAGGGTGGGAGGGGAGCGGGCTGTGTTTACTAGCTGGCATATTGTTTGCTGTTGGGCTTACGTGGAACCAGGCAGGGAGCGGTGTCAGTTGAGTCATTAATGTTAGAGCGGCTTCCACTCACTGCCTGTCCATGGGTGAGGGCCCCACAGCAAGTACCTGCTATTCCGGGCAGAAGGGGCGCACACTAAGGGATGGCGTCAACCCAGTGACTCCAGCTACGGAGGCGGCATGGGACCCTTGCTGGTCTGGTTTATGCGGCTAGGGTGTCCTTATGGAGAGAGGTGGCTAACAGCATGAAAAGGATCAGCTAACGTCTTCTGGGACCAGTGGATCTCATGGGCCAGCAGAGGGGAGGATGGTCTAGTGGATAGGGCAGTAGCCTGGGACCTAGGAGATCTGAGTACAGTTCTCAGCACTGCCACTGACTAACCAGCTCCCCAGTCGTATAATGGGGATAGCACTTCCCTGCCTTGCAGGGGGTGGGGTGGCTAAAACCCATCAGTGCAGAGCCAGTTCTTCACCAGGTTCATTTGCTCATCTATTATCTACTCTGTGCCTGCCTGCGTCTTTAGAAAGGTGAACCCTTATGGGGGCGGGATCATCTCTTTTCCGAGTCTGTACAGCACCCAGCACCATGATGGGCTATAAATATTCACCACTACTGACAATAGTGAGACGTGTGCTTAGACACCACCATGCTATACAAATAGACAGACAGTGGGTGAAATCCACAACAAAGGCTACATGCAGTAAGCCAGAGGAAACCTATGCAGAGGAGGTGAGGGCAGGGCATCTGCCCCACAAGAGAGGGTTAAATGGACCAGAAAATAAATCTTCAGGCAGGCGCACACTGAGGGGCTATTAAATCAGCAGCAGCAAAAGCAGCTCTTTTGCCATCATAAATATTAAAGACATTTTTGGAAAACTTTTCTCCAAGGACCAGGGAAAGCTCTTACATTAGCCGTGTCCAGAGAGAGAGGGACCTTTCCTGCTAAGTAGCTGAAAGCCCTGCAGTTACGCTCTGTATTTCAGGTAATTGATGATTCGGTATTTACTGCTGCCCTTAGCTAAACACACAGGCTGAGTTTGTCAACGGAACAGTTGTGGTTACAGGTCTGGGATGGATTTGACAACACAACTTTTAGAGCATTTTCCTAAATACTCACAGCACCCTCAGTAAGAAAAGCCACGGCCAGTGTAATTTTTATTCCAGTTTCTATGAGGGGTTTTCTGGGCGGTCATGTATGTGTTTGGAGTGTGCTGGTGCATGTCATCATGTATGTACAGCATTTGGCACCATGGGCCCTGAGCCTTGCTTGTGGCCTTTAAGTACTGCTGCCCCACCAAGGATGATCACATGTGTGTCAATACATGTTTGCATGTTTGTGTACACACTCAGTCATGTGTGCCTGTTTGGGTCTTCGTTCAGGTGTGTCCGCGCATGTGGTTTTGCACGTGTGGGAGTTTGTCCTCGTATTCAGGTGGACGGTGCCTGCTCAGAGGCGTGTTTGCTTTTTTGGGTTTACTCCCTGCAAGGAGCAGCTTCTGCTGCTGGTCCCCAGATTGATGGGGATGGTTGAATTCTCAGCCCAGCGATGGCTCTTTCAAGGCCAAACCCTGGCAGTTACTAAATACTCCTGTCATCTACAATGGCATCACTGCACAGGTTAGCTAGGTCATGCCCATGTCGTTCTAGCAGCATAAAGCGGCTCCCCTCACCCTGCTCCTCGCTGTAAATAACCCAGCAGCGATAAAAAAAAGAGATCAAACCCAAGTCTTTCCACTGTACGCACCAAACACCTCACTTCCTGAGTCACAATAAACACAGCAAAGCAGAACTCACACAGGCCGACCATACAGCCCCCTGGTATCCGTGGGAAGAGCTGCTAAGGTCTCTCTACCCACATCATGGAGTTTTCTGTTACTCAGGGTTTATCTCAGAAGTGAGATACTGGAGCATGGTGGGTGGAGGTAACCGCAGATAGCAGTTATCAGGAGAGAGAAATCTTTGCTGCCTCAGCGGATTGCCTATAGGTCTGTGAGTGAGAACATGCGCGGTCTGGTCTCCGACCCGGGCGCCTGCAGACACAGTTGTAATCGTGAAAGCTGGGAGAATTGCCAAAAGCAGTAACATCCAATTCTGCTCCTGCTGAAGTCAACAGGCATTTTGGCACCAACATCAATGGGTGCAGAACCTGCCCCCCACTAGCAGGGCAGAGCAGAGCATTTGTACTAGGAGCTGGAGAAGCTACGGGCGAAAGAGATTGGTGTGACTGTCTGGGAAAACAACTAACCGTGCGATCTGTTAGACTGGAACAGTCTCCCAGGGAGATGGCGGAAGTCCCACCAGTGGAGACATTTCCGTGTAGACCAGACAATGCACTAGAAGATGCCAGTGCTGAACTGGAGGAGGTGGGCTAGATGTTCCAATGGGTCTTCGGTGTCCATGGTTCGCTGAACATGGGGGCAGCTTCTCCCAGGGTTTGCAAAAGGGAGGTGGAAATTCCGCCGGGAGCGGCTCCCGATGGGAATCAAGGAGTGAGTGCGTGCTCTGGATCCATCGCGATTTCCCCCAGGCTTTTCAGACAAGAAATGCCTGAAGCAGCAGCTGTCCCTCTTTAATTACTTGCCCTCCTTCCCCCTTGAGCTGAGAGAAGCTGCATTAAAGGCAGATCTTGCTGACCGTCAGTCTCTGAGGCGCTGACCTGCAGCTCAAGCTATTTACTGCTCAGGCTGTGGCATTGGGTTGACTGGCTCTGGGCGCACACTTCCTGTCACTGCCTCTGCCCCAGAGCTGCAAAACGCCCAGGAAACACAAATGGCCACAGCCAGTGACCGAGAGGGCTGCTCGGCAGACAGATGGATGCCACTGCAGGATCAGCCTAGAGATGGAAGATCTATTGGGCACCATGCCCAGCTCTGCCCAGGGAGGGTTGGTCCTGCCAGTGCTATGTCCAGTCCCACTTTAAACTACTCAAAGCAATGGGGTTTCCATCCCCCCCTGCCTGAGGCTGTCCCATGGCCTTATCGAGCTCGGCTAGTTGCACATGTTCTTCTGGCTTCCACCTAAATTGGTTTCATCCCATAGCTTCTATGTAGGACCCCAAGCCTGTGAACTGCTGAGCATCCTGAACTCCTAGGGAAGCCAGTGGGTGGTTAGGAGCCCAGCCCCTTGCAAGATTGGAACGAATACCCTTTGGGAGCACTCTAAACATCTCCTTGGTTCATTCACTCCTGAGCCCCACCCTACCACATCTCTGCCCAAGATCCCCCTGTAACTTGAAGGACCGGGTTCCAATTCTAGTTACACCCAGGTAAACTCAGAGCCCCTCCAGCACTGGCGAAGTTACCCTGGATTGACAGTGGTGTCCAGGAGACCAGAATCTGGTGCCCAGCACCAAACCCTGAGCCAATGGCTTTTGAGATTCAAATGCCCCTACCCGCTGCGCTGCCTTGGCACGTGCACTGGGTTCTTCTAGGCCAGCCGCTCACACACCAGCCTGCAGCAGGAAGCTTCCCTTTCAGGGCGTGAGCTGGTTTCACTTCTGCTTTTCCCAGGCTGATTTTAAAGGAACCCAGGCAAAGAGGGACCTGTGCACCAAGCACATCCACCCTTTCAATAGCCGTCTCCCCGGCTGTAAAAGGGCAGCCAGGGACTAGCCATCAGGCCGGATGCAGGGCCCCATGGCAAGGATGCTGCACAGGACCTGGCTGCGTGGATGTACCAGGGTACTCTCTGGGCCGTCGATGCACCTTCTCAGGTCACATGATGCCCACAGTAAGTCCCCAGCCTGAGCCTTTGGGTTTAGTGGATGTGTCCCGATGGGTATAAAAAACGAGGCTCCAGCCGTGTCACGGGCTGTGTGGGAGATGCCCAGCTATGAGCTGTCGGAGGGGCTTTAATGCACAGCTTAGTGTGCTACCAGTAGCACACGGGGACTGTTTTTAAAGGACCCCTTATGCTGCTCCCTATACGTGCACATTGGATGCAAGAGGAAAACCAAGACACTTTTCCAAGGATGACCTAGGGCTAACAGGACTCTGGCCCAGGGCTTTGAAACCTTGTGGCGCTCACATTACAGAATGGCAGGGGTGAGCAGCGGGGCACTGGGGCTTACGGAGTCGGCTGTGAGGCAAGGCTGCCATTGGGACTCCAGTACAGGCCTGTGGGTACCAGACGTAGCTACCATCTGCTGGCTCTTTGGCTTTCGTGGACTTGGGCCAGGCGCTTATGGGGCAAGTGTTCACCCTGCAAAAGCCATGGGCACAACAGACATTTCACTGAGTGTCTCAGTAGAAAGAACAAGAACTGGGGGAGCCAGAGCGCTCCTGTCCCACCCCCTGGATCTCATTCCCTCAGGGAGGGATGGTGGTATGTTGCATGGAGGAGCTTCGTAGGTCGCTATTCTCATCATAGGCCTTATCTGAAGCCTTCTGAAGTCCTTGGGAGTCTTTCCATGGGCTTTGGATCAGGGCCTCTCTGAAGGAGAGGAGGGCGTCTGCCTCCAGGGTCGCCATGGCAGCACCTTCCAGCTGGGCCCAAACCAAAAGCCACCCAAGGTGAAAGCTAAACTAGAAGCGCAAACGGGGAACTGTGCTCATCAGAGACCACCATGTGCCTATTTAAACCAGAGGAACCGTCTGAGTTCAGAGCCAGCTCTTGGGAGACCTGGGTTCAGGTCCCGGCTGTGCCACATACTTCCTGCATGACCTTGGGCAAGCCACAGAGCCTCTTCTGTGCCTCGGTTCCCCAGCTGTCAAGATTGCGAGGTGCTCAGATACTGCGATCTTTCATGGCCCCCCATCACTGATCGATCCGAACAGGGGGCAGTTGGAGCTGGGAATCTGGTTTGGCCCATCCCTGGGACCCAACTGCAAAGATCCACTCCAGACCTGGATCCCACCTTCCCAAGGACTCTGAGCTACCGTGGTGGTGGGTGAGACGCTACTGTGGGGAATGGGGGGGAGGTCTCCTCAGGGTTCTTGTCTCATGAGCAAACATTAGAGGGTTTCCCACCAGCAAAGCGGACGTGCCTCTGGCCCGGGGCCTGCCGCTTTGCGTTGGACAGCGCTGGGTGGAACAGGCTCCATTGCCCATTCCGTTTAAAGTAGCTCGTCTCATTATGGTGAGAATGGGGACGTCTGACTCCAGATCCAAGCTGTGGGACCTAGGGGTCCAGCTCTATAACCGGCCTGATCTAGAAAACCATATGGGAACCCCTCAAACTCTGGGAAGGTTTAGATCCGGCTCTGAGTCCGCATCTGGGCTTTGTGGCTCGGCACCATTTGTACATTAAACATTCGCTGGGTTGAGGACTAGCTGTTCCGGGGGCAGAGGCCATGCTGGGTTACGTAGCATGGGGGCAGGTATGAGGCTGGCTGCAGGGAGCTGGATCATGTGGTATGGCCGTGCTGTTTGCCGGCAGCTTGACAAAACACCTTGTTTACCTGCATTGGCTCCAAAGATGGGATAAATCACCCGTATGTTCAGTGTCGCATGGGGCAGCTTTTCCCTGCTTCTTCCTGGGAGATAGTTTTCAAGCCCCATTCCCCAGAGCTTCTGCCCGAGGGAACTGGCACACGCTAGCTGTGCACGGAGCCCTCCTGGGACCCCGAGGCAGCGGCTTTCCAGGGCTCAGCCCTCGAGCTCTGCATTAGCGCTGACAGCATTCCCTGGCACTGGGCATGTCCCTCGGCCTAGCAGCCGTAAAAGCTAATGGGTGATGCAATATTCAGCACTCGCCCACTGAGACGGCGGAGTGCATTAGAGCACTCGCTGCTGCTTTGCAAACAAGCTTCCCCAGAGTAGCCCCCATGCAGCTATTCATTCAGAGACAGTGGGGAGAGAGGCCTCCCCAACTCAGGCTCTGCGTCTTGGTGACCATCTCTGACCCAAGCAGGGCTGGACGGGTGCTCCCTCTGAGCCCATGAGCACTGCCAGCACAGTCCCTCTGAGAGGTGTGCGTCTCCCACCCCTAGCAGCCAAGCTCCCTGCCTCTCTGGGGCTCCCGAGAGATGGTTCCTCCCGCTGGCCTGGGGTTCATTGTGGCCGTCTCTGAGGAGCTGTCTGAACAAACCCTCATCCCCACGTTCCATGTGGGAACTGGGAGCTGGCGAGAGGAGCCCTCGGCAGACTCGGCCACCTGGTGGACAAAGTGTGGGTGTTGGCTCCCCTCCCCTCGGTTTTGTCACAAAGCTCATCAGTCGAGGGGCGCAGCTGAGGGGTGCCACAGGCCCTGGGTTCAAACTCTGGACAAGGCGCATTGCCCCTTCACAAAGAGCCCCCGTTTATACAGACGCCCAGCCGGGGCAGGGGCTGCACAGGGGGGTCTGAGGAGGATCAGCGGGAAGTCGACCAGGTGGGCAGATGCTCTGGCAGCGAGATCAGTCCAACGGGGAACAATGTTCCAGGGGAAGGGGTGGAATCACTTGGCTCTAGGCATTTTGCCGCCCCAAGCACGGCAGGCAGGCTGCCTGCGGGAGGTCCTCCGAAGCCGCGGGACCAGCGGACCCTCCGCAGGCAAGCTGCCGAAGGCAGCCTGCCTGCTGCCCCCGCGGCGACCGGCAGAGCGCCCCCCGCGGCTTGCCGCCCCAAGCACGCGCTTGGCGTGCTGCGGCCTGGAGCCGCCCCTGACTTGGCAAATTAAAGCCTTTCCTGTAGGGAACAGTCCCACCCCAGCTGCAGTGTGGAGCTGGCTGGGGCCGATCTCCCTGGCCCTTTCCATCCCCCAGGGGAGCAGTGAGTCACCACCTTTCCTTGGAAGCCATGGGGAGGGGCCGTCTGCAGCCACAGGCTGAGTTCCTCCTCCTGGGTGGATTTGTCTGCAAAAGCAGAAGTGTGTGTGCCACAGCCTTGCCAGCGATATATCCCACCACAGCCGCGGGAGCTCCACATCCCCTTCCCCATTAAACCCACCGTCCTGTTGGCTGACAAAGGGGGGCTCCGAGCCAGCCTGTGCATCAGTCCCTGGCCTCTCAGCCTGGCTGCCAGTTCCCCGGGACATGCGACAAGCACTGCGGGCTCTTGCCAGCTGTGGTTTTAGCAAGTCATAAACATAAATCACTAACGGCCTCCAGCTTTCCTTCAGCCTCCAACACCCCCGGGTTATTGCAGCCATAAAACCCACCTTTGTGCCAGCTTTACAAACACCAGGCATCTGCTGCCCATAGCAAAGGCCCATGCCTCTGCCCATAGTCACAGCTGGCCAGTTCCTGCATCACCAACCCGGAGTGGCCAAAAAATCACGAGGCAGCCCTCCCCCCTCACCCCCTCAAATCACGAGATTGGCTTAAATATTATGAGATTTTAAAGTAATCTGCTGGGGGGCTGGGGGAAGGTGAACTGGGCTCTGAACATTCCCAGGTCACATTTTCAAGCCAGGAAGGTGAAAATTGTTATTTATTATTTGTGTTGCGGTAGCTCCAAGGAGCCCTAGTAATGGCCCAGGTGCCATTGTGTCAGGTGCTGCACAAACCCAGACAAAAAGACACTCCCTTGCCCCCAGAGAGCTCAAACTTACTATTTTTGTCTATATTGAAAGCTGAGACCCTTCCCTAATCACAGGACTCTTAGCAAAAACACCAAATAGCGCGAGACTCAGGATCAAACCCCAAGAGCTGGCAGCATTGCCCTCCTGCACTATTCAGCTCTGGTATCTTTCCCTCCCAGGCAGTCTTGCCTGTGTGGGACGTACCACTGCCCAGGTGGTCTGAACACAGGGCTGGGTCCTAGGAAATTCTGGGTTCTAATCCCCATGTGGCCACTGACTCCCCATGCACGTAGTGAAGGTCTCTGCCTCAGCTTCCCCTGCCTCTAAACTGAGAGCAACACTCACCCACTTCACAGGGTGCCCTCCCTCCCACTGGGAAAATGCTGAGTACAATAATCATTGCTCACCACAGAAAGAGGCAGACACAGCTCTGGAGGGAAATGGCTCCGAGGGCAGCTCTGGCTGAACCTCCTTGCTGCTCAGTTTGCAGCCAGGAGTGGCCTGGCTCTGTGTGAAGGAGGCAGGCTTGGGGCTATTGAGCTAGGAAACAATTTTGCTGTAGGAAACTGAGGCACAGGGCAATTACACATCAGATCCACACAGAGATTCTTTGCGTGGGATGGTTGTAACTGACCCTGAATTATGGAGACCATGTTTGCCAGCATGTAGCTGTACCCAGCATTCAATCTTCTTGGGGGAAGGAGACTAGGAGAATGTTTTCTTGTTCTTCATAAGGCCTGTTATCTCTACAGAACTGCCCTGCCCCCTTTGGATGATGACATGAGCTGATTGTTATTACTGATGTTTCAGTAGCACCTGGGAGCTCCAGCTGAGATTGGCGTCTCATTGTGCTAGGTGCTGTACTAGAACTTAGTAAGAGACAGGCCCTGCCTCGAAGAACTCACAATCTAAACAGGCTAGAGTAGGAGCATTATTCCCATTTTACAGATGGGAAACTGAGGCATGGGTTAACTTGGCTGAGTCGGTAGCATAGCTGGAAAGAACCCACATCGCCTCCCTCTCAGTTCAGTGCCTTAAGCACAAGACCTTGCCTCTTCTCTGAAGGGAGAGATGGAAAAGACAGAGGATCAGATCCTGTGTCATGGGAGTTCTGCCTTGGAGAAGGGGCAGCGTTGTGGAACCTGAGAGAGGCAATAGATGCTCAGCATGGCTACAAATTGTACATTGCTACCAACAGCCCTATCCAGCTTAAAGGAGATGTCCCCAGAACATTCCCAAGTGTGGATTCTGAGCCATAGTGGCTCCCAGGTAAATTACACTCTGCTAAATATTTTGAGGTTGCTGGAGATTTTTCTAGCCCAGTGGAAAAAACCCTTGAGGAACCAGGACTCTGACTCTGCCCAACACAGCAAGTGGTGAGCGTGCTACAGGCCACACAGACATGCAAGGGCTGAAGTGCATTCTTACCTTTCAGGCAGGAGAACTTAAGTCCCATGTTTTCATCCTTTTAGCGTGGAGTGGCTCATAAATTAAACGCACAGCGCTCTGGATCTGCTCCTCTGCTTCACGACTGCTGCAAAGAGATGAACATTTCAGAAAGCGCCCAGACAGGAAGCTGCACTGGTAGGTTTCTCTAGTTTTGCATTTGAAAGGTTCTCTAAGGTGGCTCTGTCTAGCTGTGTGTATATATACACACATGTACAGTGTCGAACTGGGAAACAACAGGAAGCAGTGGTATTCATGACAGAAAAACCACTAACTGATGTCATGGCACCTGATGACTCAATTTTTGTTGTTTAGTTTAAAGAAGAACATTTAAACTTGGGGAAACTTTCAAACATAGGCTATTTGAGTGTGGATCAATTTGCACATATGCTTTTGCATCGCCATTGAATCATGGTTAGTGAGAACTTTGCCACTCCCCTCTTCCTGTTATGTGATCCGGCCGAGTCCAGCACTGTATTCTGGTGTCCCAATTGCTTCCAGAGAAACAGATGATGAGACCACAATCAGAGGAATCTGACACACAGGAAATAAAGCCGGGCCCACAGCTACAAAGTTTGGGTCTGGGGTTTTGGTTCAGACTCTTCTCCAAGAGGAAGACTTTGCACCCATGGAGTTCATAGTCTAAAGAACCACATTCTGCCTAGGTTATAGGTGCATACCCCCCACTGACTGATTGCAATACAAGCCTCTCATTTGGAGCTCAACGGGGCAGACCCTTGTGCCCAAAGAATCAGAGAAATTTAGGATTGGAAGGGACCTAAAGAAGTCACTAAGTCCTGCCCTCTGTTCTGAGGCGGGACCAAGTAAACCTAGACCATTCCTGACAGGCGTTTGTCTAACCTGTTCTTAAAAACCTCCAGTGATGGGGATTCCACAACCTCCCTTGGAAGCCTGTTCCAGTGCTTAACTACCCTTAGAGTTAGGTTTTTCCTGATATCTAACCTAAATCTCCCGTGCTGCAAATTAATCCAATTACTCCTTGTCCTACACTCCGTGGACATGGAGAACAATTGATCACCACCCTCTTTATAAAACCTTTTACATATTTTAAGACTGTTATCAGATCTCCTCCCCACCTTCTCTTCTCTAGACTAAATATACACCGGTCTTTCAACCTTTCCCCATAGCTCATGTTTTCTAAATCTCTTATACTCATCGCTCTCCTCTGGACTCTCTCCAATTTGTCCACCTCTTTCATAAAGTGCAGTGCCCAAAACTGGACACAGGACTTCAGCTGAGGCCTCCCCAATGCCGAGTAGAGCTGAACAATTATCTCTGGGGGTCTTACATACCACACTCCTGTTCGTACACCCCAGAATGACATGGAGCCCCATTAATTTCAATGGGGCTTTACATAGAGTGCATGGATCTGCTTGCCCAGAGCTCAGTGCAAGCTCAGGGCCTTAGCCAGGTGCAATGCAAAGAATTAAGGTGTGAGTGTGGGAGTGGGTGGTACTGGGGGGGCAGGGGGAGCAGCACGGGCAGCGAGATACGAGCAAAGCAGGATTTTTAAGGAGGGAGGTAAAGGAAGTGGCTTGGAGGCGTCACTTGTGGCCAATGAGGTGGAGGTAGTTTAGAGCATGGGGGTAGCATGGAAGAGGTATATAGCATAGGGTGGGGGAAAGAGAGAGACTGCAGTTGGAGGAATAGCTCCTGGGCCTGATTCTGATCTCAGCTGCACCAGGTTTACACCAGCTCAAGTTCACTGACTTCAGCCGAGCTACTCCTGATTTACAGGATCAGGATCAGGCTGCTTTGGTGTCTGGCAGCAGAAGAGGTTGGGCTGGAAGGAAAATGCTTGCCAAAAAACAGATATCTTTACTAGCTGCACAGGGAACTCAGGACACACTGCCCATTTCTCTGTGCATAAACATTCCCTGTTCCAGCTGTACTCCTGTTGGAACTCCCTCTTGCTACCACCTCCTAGTCTAATATCCAGTTCATCCCCCACCGCGGGATGACGTCCAGTCTTTAAAAGCAGCAAAGAGTCCTGTGGCACCTTATAGACTAACAGACGTTTTGAAGCATGAGCTTTCGTGGCTGAATACCCACTTCGTTGGATGCATCCAGTCTTTGCGGTGCATTGACTCAGTGACCTAGCAGCAACTTTCCATCTCTGTTGGCTATGATCATATTTATCAAAGGAGCCTGATTCTGATCTCAGGAAATCAGAAGTAGCTCTACTGAAGTCCTTGTCAGTAGCCGTGTTAACAGTACATTCAGCTAACACAGTATTGCATTTAATCATTAACTTCTGCTCAGCACCTCAGGGCTGCCATTCGGTAACAACAGGTAGTAAAATATTAATTTCACTTTATATGCAGCCAGATTTTCTGGCCTTAGAAATGGCTGCTGTGTGCCGTGCCTCAGAGAATTCAAGTGGCACTCTGGCTAGCCCATGGCACAGCTTGGAAGGCATCTGTAGATTGTATCCTGCGCAAGGCAATGCCAATGGAACACATGGAAAAGCTGGTATGTTTGACGGCTCTCGTGTTCCACGCTGAGACACCATTGATTTCCCTTCTTTAATACTTTACCAAAATCCACGTGCTTCGCTGCTCAGACAAGCACAAGACAAAACAATACCCCCAAACCTGCTTTGCTATCGCTGCTAGTGGCACAGCTACGGTGCTGAACCCACGCCGCTGTAGCACCATACTGGAGACGCTTCCAACATCGATGGTTCCATCCATCAGTGTAGTTCATCCACCTCTCCGAGGGGCGGTATCCAGGTTGATGGAAGAATTCCTAGCTGTGTCTTCACTGAGGGTTCAATCGACCTAACTACAATGCTCAGGGCAAAACATTTTCACAGCCCTGGGGGATGTAGCTAAGTGGCTACACTTAATTTTTAAGGGTAGACCAGGCCTTAGTGAAGCGAGGCCTATGCGCAACGTGAGGGCATTTCTCCGACGGTAACTTTTAAATGCCGCATTCGATCAATTTCAAAACATCAAGGAATATTCGAGGCATCAGTGGGCAGAATTCAATTGATTTGAGGGAAAATCATAAAGCCTGAAGTGAGGAGCAGGGGACGCACCAAGCCCTATGGCATCTGGTTAGGACACCCGTCAGCTGGAATTGTCTATAGATCAAAGACCTCTTTGATGGGAGTAATTAACACCCTCCAGCATGGCAACATCCTCATTTGCGCTCTGCCCATCCTCCCAATGGCACTTGAAATGGGGACCCCCGGACATCTCTGAGACAGACAGAAAAGAAACAACTTAAATGAAGTGTGTGCGTCGGGCAGGGCACACATGGGGGGATTCAAGCTTGGACATCAGAAGCAATGAAATGTGCGACCCTCTAGACATAGGTAGGTTAAAACAGGAGCAGTTGCAAGGGGAATGGGAGACACACGGAGCCCCCGCCATGTGGTGGAGTGAGGAATGGGGGGTGGGGGAAACACAGAGCCCTTGGCAGTGCGGAAAAGGGGCACTCAGAGTCCCAGGAATGAGGAAGGCTGTAGGAGGGTTGCAGGGAGTTCCTTTAACACAGGAGGATGTGAGAGTGAGAAAGCTGCTGGGGCGGGGGCGGGGCTTAAAGAAGACAAGAAGCCCTTGGTGTGTGCAATGCGTTCAAGCCTACAGAAACTATGAAATGTGTGACCCTTCAGGAACATCTTGCTAAACAAGGCTGGATTTTTTTTCTTGCCAGGAGACGGATGTTCTTGCTAAGCTATGGCACTGGCCCCTTCTAAACAGCTTGTCTGTGTATTTATCGACATTGTGTGACGGGATGATGCATTAACAGTACAAGTCTCATGTTTTTCTATAATGCCTTTCATCACAAGAGCTGTCAAAGCACTTAAACAGAAATTGTTCAACACTGAAATGCAGCCAGCTCTGGGGGGAATATGGCAGCTGTTTCCCAGTGTAGAGTAGCACCACACAACGAATTTGGACAGAAGGTGGCAAGAAATGCTAGGAAGTGTATTGCTGTATGCCAACACAAGGTTGAAATACACTCCATTTTGTATTTGCGAGGCGTATTCCCAACTGCACATTACTGAAATATTTATTTGCTGCTCTCTTTGATTTTGTCTACACTCAAAAAGTTTTGCAGGCATAGCTACACCTGCAAACCCTCCCAGTGGAGATGCAGTTTATATAGGCATAAAAGTGCTTCTGATGGAATCGCTCATACCTGTTCCCCAAGGGACATAAGCTATGCTGGGAAAAGCCGCCATATGCTGGTATAAAAGTGTGTCTATACTAGAGCTTGTACTGGCATAGCTTATCAGTAAAAAGCAATCACACCCCTAACCAAAACAGCTGTGTTGATGTCCGTTTTAAGTGGAGACCAAGCCTTAGGGATCATAGGATAACACTGGAAGTGACAGGGCAAAAGCCTCAGCTGTTGTAAACGGAAGTAACCTCAGTAGCGTTATTCCCATTTACACCATCTTGTCCTCCATCTCCCTCCAGCTGCTGGGACAGACTGTGCATTGCCTGTTCCCTCTAACCTTTCAAAGCCAGAGATCCTGCCAACCCAAGCCACATGTTGTCCTCGTCTTGTTAGGATTCACGTCACTGATAAACCAGTTTGTGGCTTGCTGATTAGGAGAGAGCTGTCTGGCAACAAGACATGTGCTAGACTGGAGGCTGGGTACCGCGAGATTGGAAAGTGCTGAGTCAGTTGTGATTCTGCCCTGCCCTCGCCCTGGCACGTCTAGTGAAATGTTTCTTCCCTCAGCAGAGGAAGCATGCAGTTCGTTTCGGGTTACCCAAATGCCAGATACTTACACTGCGTATGTGTGTCACTGGATTTCTGCTTCCCTGCAACAGAGACACCCCCATCCACCACTCTGCCTGCCCTGGATTCTCTTTTAAAAACACACCAATCAACCTCTCTGTTACCTCCAGAGCTTAAATTCAGCTGGACCTGTCCGGAGCAGAGCTCCGGGAAATATTTTCAAACCCACAGGGTAGGAGCCCCGGCACTCCCCACTCCATGGGGCTGAAGCCCCGAGCCCTGGTGCCCCACTGCTGAAGCCCAGAGCGCCGAATGGGGGAGGGTATGGGTGGGGGGGGGCGGCTCTGGAAAATACTCTATGAGAATTTAAGCCCTGGTTACCCCAGATCAACTCAAACCCAGCAACAAGATGTAATGCAATCCCCCAGGATGGGCTACCTCTGCTTATCACCCATCTCCTCACTGGCAATTGGGGAGAGGCCAGCTGTGGAGGTTAACTCAGGCTAAGCAGCTAAAGCAGCCCCCATCCCCAGAGCACCTCCGGATCAGCCCTGGAGGCAGGCCAGGACTGTTGTCCACAATTTACACCTGGGGAACTGGGATATGGAGAGACTAAAGGACTTAGCCCTGGTCTACACTCCACACTTATGTTGTCACTTCGGGGTGTGGAAAACCCGCACCCCTGAGCGATGCAGTTAGACCGACCGAACACCCAGTGTAGACAGTGCTAGGTCGGCAGGAGGGCTTCTCCCCTCGCCATGGCTACCACCTTCCAGAGAGGTGAATTAACCTCACGTTGGTAGCGTCTTTCCTAAGCGCTACGGCTGTGCAGCTGCAGCGCTGTAAGTGTAGACAAGCAAGAGACTGAAGCTGGGTCTCCTGAGTCCCACCCAAGCTCCATAACCACCAGACCACGCTGCCTCTTTAAAGGGCTGGTTCAGACCTAAGGAGGAAGGGAGTTCCAAAGGTCTGGGGACCTGATGGAGCCTGTCTGCCAGCCACCCCCCCTCTCTCATCCTAGTGGGGCTCCCGCTCAGGCTCCTCTGCTGACTGCAACGGTGGCAGCAAATGACAATGAGCAGAGGTGGCCTCACAGGCTTGGTGCCCAAACTTAGTGACCCTCTGAGTTGCATACGATAATCTTCAGAAGTTAGAGAGCCAAGCGTCCCTGCTGGGGCTCGGGGCATCAGCCCTGCTCCTGCTGAAGCCCCGAGCCCCGGCACCCTGCCACAGGGCAGAAGCCCTGAGCTCCCCCCGCCCCAGTCTGGTAGATGGAGAATGGGAGGGGCATGGGGGGCTGGGCAAGCTGCACTTTAACCGTAAAAGAGCCACATGTGGCTTGTGAGCCGCAGTTTGGCCACCTCTGTTCTATACACGTCCAAGTTACACTGGGATAGCCACGTTGGGGACATGGCTGTGAACAAACCACGCCCCCGGCTGACATCGTTATGCCAACAACCCTCCTCCCCCAGTGTAGACGCAGCTATGTGGGCAAAAGAGTTCTTCCTGGGATGCGTCCCTCCCCCTGGCAAAATACTGCTTCTGTTGGTGCACGCTGCATCTACGCAAGGGGACGTCAGCTCCCGAGTGTAGACACGGTCTTAGGTAGGCAGGTCCTCAGGCCCTTTGGAATCAATGGAGCTACGCCCCCAGTGTGACACTACTCAGGGTGAGCAAGTATATCAGAATCTGTGACTGCGCATTTCCCGTGTAGCCAAAATGCCTCTTCCCACTAGTGTTTGCAGTGCTGTAGCCGTGTCGGTCCCAGGGTATTAGAGAGACCAGGCGGGTGAGGTAACAGCTTTACTCCATGTGGCTTGGAAGCTCGTCTCTTTCACCAACAGAAGCTGATCCAATTAAAGATATGACCTTACCCACCTTAACAGGAATGTGACTAAATATCAGAATATTGCGGGAATTCCTGTTTCACAGGCAGAGGCAGGGCCGACGGGGGGGGGGGGGGGGAGGGAGCTGGTACAAATTACCAGGGCCCGGCCGTCCGGAAGGGGGCCGGGGGCCTGGCTTCCCCGGCCCTGTTTAGCTGGTCTGCCCTTGCTGGGGGAGCCCGAAAAAATGTTTTCACCGGGGCCCGAACCCGCTTTCGGCAGCCCTGGGCAGAGGAGCCTGTGCCCGTTACGGCAAGAGACAATCTGGCAGTTACCTAGAGCTGCCCCACTCTGTCTGTTACCCTGTGCTCAGACTGGAAGCTTCTTGGGGCAGTGAGCATCTGTTGCAGGGGGTCTCAAACTGGGGGTCGGGATCCCTCAGGGGGTCACGAGGTTATGACATGGGGAGTTGTGAGCTGTCAGCCTCCACCCCAAATCCCGCTTTGCCTCCAGCATTTATAATGGGGTTAAAGTGTTTTTAATTTATAAGGGGGGGTGTCACACTCAGAGGCTTGCTGTGTGAAAAGGGTCACTGGTACAAAACTTGAGAGAACTACTGATCTATTGGCTCTGTGCCTGTACAGCCCCTAGCACGGTGGGGCCTGATCGGGCCCCCAGCCCCCTCGCAGAACAATGCTGCTGTAGCCGGGGCAGAACAGCCGCTCAGAAGAAAGGTGGTGGCAGCCCCAGCCCCAGCCTGGAATGCATCTACATTGCAAACGAGCTCAGCCCCTGAAGCCTTCACACGCTTATTGCCCTGGTCAGGTGGAGAAAGACAAACGGACCCCCAACCACGGGCGGTGACTGACAGCGGGAGGAGGACCCCCGGGGCTCCGGAGTAAGGGAAACGCGTTCCGAGGCGCAGCCAATGGCAAGTTCCTCTACCCGCTACCGCCACCCTGCCTGCGCCCAGCGCAGCGCTGAAAATGCCGCCTGCCCAGCTCGCTGCGCGGAAAGGACCGGCTGGATGCCCGGGCTCTGACCCTGCGCCCAGCGCAGCGTTGAAAATGCCGCCTGCCCAGCTCGCTGCGCGGAAAGGACCGGCTGGATGCCCGGGCTCTGCGCTCTGGAACAGAATCCAACCCCGGGGCCGTGCCAGTGTCTCCCATCAGAGGGGCCGAGCCGGGAGCCGGCTCTGCCTGGATTTCCTGGGTGTGAGCGCTGCACCTCCGCCCCCTGCCCTGGCCGGAGGAGCCAGAGACGGGAGTGGGGATTTCGGGAGGGATCCGGCCGGAGAAAGTTCCCAGGACGCCCGGGGAGGGCAGCCCGGGGGCTGGGGAAGGAGAAACTTACCGGCGCTTGGGTCTCTTCCCCGCCGCTCAGCCGCCGCCTCCAGCCCCGCAGCCGCAGCCCGGACCCGCTCCCGCACCACGCGAGCCCGAGGAAGGCAGCAGCCGGGCGAGCCGGAGGCGGGGGGGCGAGGGCGATTTGCATATCCCTGCCTGGTACCACCTTCCCGAGTCACCTCGCCCGCGGCGGGGAGGGTCCCTCTGCTCCCCCCTTCACCCCGGGCTCTGCTGCCTCGCTGGGGCTGCCTCTTCCCTTCGCTCCGCGGGGGCTGCACAGAAGCGGCCGGTGGGGGTGTCTCGGACACCCCCCCACAGCCAACTGGGGGGCGGGGGAGGCGCCCTGGCAGACCGGGCCGGGAGGAGAGGGGGCCGGGTAAGGGGGCGTGCAGCCCCTCTCCCACCTCCAGCCCTGATCCCGGCACATATTTCCCCCGCTGAGAAAACGCCTCTTCTCGATCCCGTGAAACCAGTCAAGTGCTGCTGGAAACTGCCAAGGCCGCTGTCTGAAGAGAGCCCTGAGAGAGCCGCCAGACTGGGTCAGAGCAAAGGCCCATCTAGCCCCGTGTCCTGTCTTCTGACAGTGGCCAACGCCAGAGGGAATGAACAGAACAGGTGACCACCAAGTGATCCACCCCATCGCCCATTCCCAGCTTCTGGCAAACAGTTAAAGTGTCTCCATCCCTTTCAGGCCAACCTGTTTTATACTTCTCCTAGGCAGGGTAAGGAGAGGGACTGGCCCAGGAGGGGACTTACCCCTAAGTCTGGGGTTTGTCCTGTTGTTAAGGCCACTTAGCTGGTGCCATGCTAGAACTGTGACACTGGAGTCCCACAGGTCCCTCCATCTTGCCGATGAAGCTCTGCTCCGAGCCGCAACCTCACAACTGACCCGCTGCAGTTGGGTCTTTCTTGTCTCTCTCTGTGACTTCCAGCCCCAACTTGTATTAAAGACTTCCCCTTCCCCCCCAGCCTGGCACACTCAACCTGGGATGTGAGCATCAAGCAGTTCTTTCCGTAGGCCCCGCTCTGCAATACACCTGTGCAAGCACAATTGTTTCCTCTCTCCGGTGAAACTGAGGGTAGAAGTTAGCCTCCTGACTGGAACTAAGCTAATCACTTTGCTGATGCAATGGGCAAGCACAGATTCCATCTAGTTCATTGCACCAGAATGGTGAGGGCACTGGAGCCATTAAAAGCAGCAAAAACTGATTTTTTTGGCAGGGGAGACAGGGTTGCCAGCACTTTGGTGAAAGTTCCAGATCTGTGGAGAAAGAAGGGGCAAGTTTTTGAAGGGTCGCTTTTCCAACCACATTTCAAGTATTGTTGGGGTTGTGTGAAAACATCATTGCAGCTGATAGATAGAACCACCACCCATCATTTAAGTAGCTGTAAGGAATCCTAGAGCTCCTTTATGAAACAAGAGCATTCTTCACCCCAGTGAAGCAAGCTCACTGCTCAAAACAAAGGGGCATGGGAGACCACTCAGTAAGGTGAACTATGTAAAAGAGGGGTGCGGCTAGGTATTGTTTTGGTGGTAATAGTAGTAGAGTGTGTGTGTGTGTGGGAGGGGGGCATGATGTGAATAAGCAGGAAAGAGAAGTAGAGACTACTGAGAAGGCAGCAAGGAAACTCCAGCCACAACTGGAAGAAGCATTGCTGAGCAAGACCCTAAGAAAAGTCTAGAGAGAGCTTTTGGGCTCAGTGCTGGCTGGTAGAGGCTTAGAACTGGGGGGGGGGGGGGTGGCACTGGGCAGATAACTCAATGGCATTTTTTGTTTAAGTGTAGGAGCTCACTTTGCTCAGCCCACTGGGTTCTGACAAAGCCCGAGCCAAGAAACAGATGATAGAATTTACCTTGTTCAGCTGACCAGCTGCTGCTGAGCTGAGTATCTTAAGTGAACTGGCTACATAGTTGATGTCTTTCCCAGAATTATTGGAAAGTGGAACTAGTCCAAAAAGGGAAGAATGTTCAAAAAAAATTCTCAAATTTTGAACTTTTTCAATGAAAAACTGGGACAATGTTTTGACAGCTCTATTGGAAAGTCTAACGGCCAGGAGGTTCTGGTCTGGACTGTAGGCAGAAAGGTTCTTCTATATGCCCAATGATTACAATATGTACCCTAAACCAATTGCATTGTATTCAGTGTTCCAAGAACATTGGGGTTAAGGGATGCTTCCTTTCTGACTAGTTATTACATGGCTGTACTCTAGCTACAGATCCTGTTTGAGCTGCTAGAAATCAACCAGTAGCTGATAAGGTAATTTACATGTAAACTAGCCCACTGCCACTGTTAAAATAGTCCTAGAGTCGGCCTGGCTGGGAATAGCAGTCTCTTTGCTCCGTGACATTGAAGGCAGGACTGGGTGTGAGCAGAGGAAAAGGCCCGTCATGGTCAGGATGAAAACAAAAATATTAGTGGATAAACTGTGCGTTAGAGTAACTGCAGTCTGGTTTGTGGGCTGCAACACAACCTAATTTGATCGGATTATCTTATTTATGACAACAGGAGCAGCTTTTCCAGTCCCTTCCATCTGAGGATTTCAAAGCACATTAAACATTAATTCATTAAAGCCTCACAGTCCCCTTTGGAGGAATGTTTCATTATTCCTACGTTAGACACAGGTAAACTGAGCACTGAGGCTGGAGGACCACACAAGGAGTCTGTGGCAGAGGCAAGGCTGGACACTCAGATCCTACTTCAGTGCTTTAAACACTATATACACTACGCTTCCCCTGTCTCAACCATAACACCCTTTCATTTCCTGCCTTCAACTGTAGCTACCACTAGTGGTCTCAAGACTGGGAGTGCGAGTTGCAATACAGGGTCTGAAGGTGCTTTTTAGGGCTGGCTGGCGTACCCAGCTCCACTGCCATTAGAATGGCTGTAAGGCAACAGGCTCATGGTTTAGTAACTTATTATTTGTGTACATTTATCTAGTACCAGGTATCGTCAGGGAGAGGCAGACAGCAGCTAGATTCCCTGGATGGCATCTTCTGGATGAGCCTGACAGTAGCTTGATTCCCAACTACTGCGGATGTTTGTCTCCCAGGTGAGAAGCTGCATGAGCTCTGGAGCGGTGAGCAAAAGCATTCAGATTTTCCTCAGTGTGCCAGCTCAAATATGCATTGTCCCTGATGACTAGCCCTGACAGTCCCATTCCAAAGGAGCTGGGAGGGTGGGAGGAGTAGATTGGCTTCCCTTGGGAGGGTAGTAAGGTCTGGCTCTGCTCCAAGGGGTAGTAGAAGCACCTCACCTATTAACCACTAAGGAAAGAGAGAACTGAAATCTATAAGTACATTAGTATGAATTATGAATTCATATAAGTACAAAATAACTGCACCTGCCAGTACTCCACACCGTGCTGCTTGTAACCCATGCAAGCAATCACTATCATTCAAGCATCCCAAGACATTTCAAACAGGATTACGAACAGAACTTTACTCATCACATATTTGAGGAGCTAGGTTCTTTGTCTTTCTATTCTTTTCCCTGACAACCCGCCATTTTGCTACCTGGCCCACCGCTCCCTGATAGATTTTCTTCCATCCTATGAACATCTAGCTCTGATCTCACCGCTATTAACATGCAGTAATGACAGCTGCAGGAGGTTGTTATCCAAGAGCATACTGGTTAAAGGTCTGCCATATAGCATGTGGGTTGTTTTTTTCCAGGGGTTGTGCTTTTTTACTGGCTGGTTCAAATGACCTGATGCATTCAATACACATCTCATAATCTTCCCGAGGCTAAATGTTAATTAAAATTAACTGAATGTAGTGCTGGTGAGGGGTGCTGTATTGACAGCATGAAGTCTCCTGTATACCAGCATCATGGGAACCAGCAGAACTGGAAGTTTCCCCCCTATCCAGCCAATGTGCTTCAAGCCTGAGCAGAAGAGACCACATATAGGAGCGTGAAGGGAGCTCAGAACTGGATTAGAAAGCAGATTGCTTGACTCCTAATCCTGTCCTTTAACCACAAGACCCTGCTCACATGGTGGGGATCAGAATCTTGGTCCAAGGGCCAATTAAACACTTTGGATCAGTAGGTTCAGAGGACAACTTATTAGCTGGACTTTGGAAGACCCCAGGTTTTTGTCATGGGATACTTGCTTCAATGGACCATTTGAGATGTTGCACTGTTAAAGCATCAGGCATGCAATTCGGGGTGGCCATATATACACCTCCTTGAAGACCATCAAACTCCAGTAGAGAGGTTTGGGAAGCCAAGACAGGATTGTGTCACATGAATTTTGTGGAACCTCTAGGACAGTGGTTCCCAAACTTGTTCCACCGCTTGTGCAGGGAAAGCCGCTGGCCGGCCGGGCTGTTTTACCTGCCGCATCCGCAGGTTCGGCCCATCGCAGCTCCCAGTGGCCGCGGTTCGCTGCTCCAGGCCAATGGGAGCTGCTGGATGTGGCACGGGCCGAGGGACGTACAGGCCACCGCTTCCAGCAGCTCCCATTGGCCTGGAGCAGCAAACCGCGGCCACTGGGAGCTGCGATGGGCCGAACCTGCGGACGTGGCAGGTAAACAAAATGGCCCGGCCTGCCAGGAGCTTTCCCTGCACGAGCGGCGGAACAAGTTTGGGAACCACTGCTCTAGGATACTGATGTAGAGTCTTGGAGAATCACTGAGTACAGAAGCCAGTATGTCTCATTAGGATCTCATACCCTACCGTTGCAAATATCCCAAGCCAGTAATGACTCACACGAATTTCAAGGAGTTGTGACTATAAAATATTTCTGGCCCATGTCATAGAGTGTTTCAAATCTCCAAGGCATTGCTAAGATACAAACAGTTTTAGTGCACCAATTAAACATTTCATGTGTTGTCAGTTCCAAAAATCTAAAGGCAGTTGCTATGTTTCCAAAGGAACTTTAACACACACCTGTCCCCCTGGTAATCAAAGGGCTGAAGAATCATTTCAGCTGGAGAGGTCTTGTCTACGTATGCTCTGCTCAATTATCCACCAGATGATTGCAGCTTTCACAAGCCAGTTTTAAAGATGAAATGGCTTGTGACTTCCATCTGGAATCATCTAATGGCTTTATACTACTCTGCAATTGTAATCTCCAGGCTGTTGCCTCCCTTCCATCCATAGCCTGACAAGGTTGGGGAAATGCCTAGCCCATCACTAGAATTTCTAAGAGACAAAGGCCATCTTGGCCAATTGCTGAACAGCCACATGGAAAGGTGGAACAATTCACCTTTCACACAATCCTATTAATGGAAATCCCAGACTACAGCTGGCTGTCTGTCTCGGTTCACTATGGTTTTATATCTGTAATCTTTTGCAGAGTCAAAAATGAAATCAAGGGTAAAACTGCCAGTGCAGAAGCCTTGCTGATGAGCGAGCCAAGCTGGGTTAAAATAAGGTCTAAAGGGGATAAAGACAATGGCCTCAATCAAGCCCCTAGTGGATACATGTACATGGTGCAACCACTGCCTATTTTGGAATGATCGATTCAGGGGAGGCTAGGATGGCAAGGGATCTTGCAGCACGGAATTAAGATGTATTGGCAGAGCAGCATGGGGGCCTAAAACCAGAATTATGAGATGTTATCAGAGGGTGGGCAGAGCAAGGAGAAGCAACTTGCACAGCTTCTTTTGTTCAATAGATGGCCTGTGCTTTACAGTTCCCACACACAACTGTCAGTGGCTTGGGCCCATTAGGCTCCTCTCCAAAAGCTACATTAGCATGTACAGCAGAAGCACTGCTCACAAATGCAGGGCAAGCAGATTTCATCTCAAGAACATTTTCCAAGTCCCAATAAGATTTAAGTTACCAACTATTAAAAGCTTCCTGCATTTAACATTTCACTTACTCTTTCTCCATTGATAGCACCTTCCAGCTGAGGATCTCAAACACTTTACAAATAGAGGCAGCCCATGCCTCTCTTTCTCCTTCCACCCTCTCTGTGTGCCTTCTCCATTTAGATTTTAAGCGGTTTGGGGCAGGGACTGCCTCTCCGTATGGGTCAGTATAGCACCCAGCCTCACTGGGATCTGCCTCTCTGAACTGTCATACAAATAAAACACTAGCAAGTTAAGCCTCATCACACACCACTGTCTCTACTGTCTTTGTCTAGATGGGAAAACAGAAGGAATTTGGCAGCCTGGTTTTCAGAAGAGCTGAGCAACCACAAACCCACTGAAACCCCTGGCAGCTGCAGGAGAGCAACACCTTTGAAAATAGGCTCTAAGGCCCTGATCCTCAAAAGCCTTTAGGTGCCTAGCTCCCACTGAAATCAATGGCAGTTAGGTGCCTAAATACCTTTGAGGATCCAAGCCTCAGTGATCTGCACAAGATCTCACAGCAAGTTTGTGGCAGATCTGGGAACAGAACCCAGTCTCTGGCATCCCGCTCTATTTATCTAGGTTCTTATCATGCTGATGGGCCCCATGATATCTGAAAGCCAAGCCCTGTGTTTTAACCACTCCGCATCATGCGTCTCCTTATATAAACATTTGCTCTTACAAAGAGTACCCTGATTAAAGCTGGCACAAGGCAGCCTTCGTGTCTGGAATTATGAAGAAGAGACGTGGGTCAAAATGTGCCAATTTGCTTAGGCTAACAGAAACCTGACAAAGTGCTCAGCCTCCCACTTCAATTGCATGGTAGCGGGAAAGGAAAAAAGCTTCATCTTTATTTACAGCACAGCAAACTACATTATATAGGATAAAACATCCCCCGCAGGCCAACCACCATCCCCTAGTTACCAGATATTTGACATTCCTTTAACAATCACTGAGCACAGCCATCCTAGTGTGCCACAGTACTTGCAGTCACACGTACTACTGATTACCTGCACCTTTTGATCCTATAGAGGGAGACCCCTGCCCACACAGAACTACTTAGTCTGGCACTGCCATGCCAGCCAAGACTTTCAAAAGTGTCCAGTGATTCTAGGTGCCTCCATTTTTTGGTGTCTAACTGGGAATTCCTTTCAAGAGGTCTGATTTCCAGAGGGCAAAGTCTCAAGCCTTTTTGAAAGAGGTCCCTTTGAAGTGTCTCAAGCTAGACACCTAAAATTCAAAATGAGTCACTTTTGAGAATCTTGGCCATGGTGCCCAGTGGTTAGAACCACCATGATCTTTGGCATGTCACCTAGCCTCCTTGGTCTTAAGTCAACTCAGACAGCTGCTTGGGAAGAAAGCAGGATTTCCTTCAAAACCATATGCTGCAGCAAGCCAAGCTCCAATCTTCATCCTAAAAGACTCCAAAATTAGTGCCCATTATTGCTCCTGCCACTAACCCAGAGTCTGCAAAGCGGTAAATAGCACATTACAAAAACTCAACCACTTTACATTCAAAGTAATTCAGAATTGCATCATTTCTGGTGCTGATTGCCTATATTTATTCAAAAGCAGCACTTTAAATATCAGATTGAGCTGGGGTTTTCCCTCCTTTTGTGCCAGTTTTCTATACATTTGTTATTTGTTAGAACTGTTCATCACAAATCTTTCAAACATTAATATAGAGGGAAAATAACTTTGTAATACCAATACAACCAGGAGGGCTTTTCTGCTTTTCCAAGTGCTAACACAACGGTAATGGGTATTATGGAGAACCCTAAGGCAGATAGACACTACGGCAGAGCTAGCGTTTGATTTCTGATCATAGGAACTTGGGCTGGCAAGGCCAAAAGAGTGGTAAGAGAAGAAACTTAAGACATTTGTCAATGGGAGGAGGGAAGAGACCTCTGCATGGCATTCACTGACAGACAATTGGGGCGGAATAAAGGAAAGAGGGATATGCTCTGGAAGTAGTCTTCCCAGCCAGAAGCATGGTGGCTGTGACACCGAAGTAGAGGTAAAAAAAAAATCATCAGGGTTTTCATAGGAACGCAGACTTTTCCCATCCCACCAGCTTTTTCTTCCCTGAAAGTTAAAAAAAAAACAAAACCAGAAGTTACCTTGCATTCCTTTAATGCAGTTGCTGCCCAAGCCAAGAAATATCCAGCTTCTCATACAGATCAGTGACCTAGATTTGTAGTAAGATCAACGTGTAGGCAGAGATCCGTCCTCACAGAGATTACCTGCTTCCTCTCTTCTTACGCATGCAACCAGCATGAATCAAAGCAAGTGCAAGGTTCGCCTTTATAACTTTTTGTCCAGCTTTCAATTCAAATGAAAGGGGTGGAATGGAAACTGTCCAGGTGACAGGGCAAGTCTCATTGGTGCCCTGCTGCACCTGCCCTTTGTTTGTTTTAAACCAGCCTCTGGCTTTATTGGTGGGCAAATGTCCAATGGACCTCACTAGAAACCTACAAGCAAACAAAAGAGGGAGCGGTGGGAGGGGAGGATATCATATGGTGCTTCTCTCCTGTCCCTTCCAGCAAAGTCTCAATGTTTAACAATACACTGCTCAGCAAGAGCATTTATCTTTTCTATCAGATTAGAGCCCCCAATGATACAGATTTTGCTTTGAGTTAATTTTATTTTACAACTACAAAAAACTGATCTTTACAAAACATTTAGCATTTTGGGAAGCCTTAACTGGATAAGAGCTGAGTATCTGACAGAACAAATTAGTGTGTGTGAATGCATATGTGGCCAAAAACTTGATTACATGACATCTAGTTAGGAAGAATGAGAAATACATTTCCTGTAGCTTCAAAGAAATACCAGCTTGTATTTCAGTACTGTTTAATGACTCTTCGTGTAACCAGTTCAATTCCCAGTGGCTTGTTAGGATAATGTTATCAGTTAAGTGAACCTTTGTTATGGGTTCAGTTTATACCTCTAAACTGATCTCTGAATGTGTCCCCCATTAAGTCAATTGTAAGAGACAGTTAAGGGGCCACCCTTGAAGCAGAGCCTAATAGTCTGCTCAGAAACTAGCACCAAGTGGGCAGATGGTTCGACTGGGTATGTGACTGTGTGCGCGTTGGCAGGAGATAACACACACTGAGAATAGACTGAGACAGACTGAAGAAGCAGCTGAAAGCATGTGGCTGGACCCTGGAAAAAACCTGGAGACTTTTTTTTGGGTCGGGGTGCAGGGTGAAAAGGCTGCTCTTGGTGAACAAAAGAAGCTGTTTCCTGTTATTTGATCCCTTCTGCATTCAGAGACACAGAACTTTGTACAGTCTTTGTAAATAAACAAAACTGCATTGAAGAAAAACACGACTATCACCAAATTCTGCTCTCAACTGGATCACGCACAGGGCCATAAACTTTGACTAGCCACTCAGGTCAAAAAGGGGCAAACAATAACATCTGTCCCTGGAAAGAATAGCATGTCATAGGCTTTGCCTTATATTCTGCAACCATCTTGAAACGCTCTGTTTATACAATGTGCATGATTGGTAATGTTTTTTTCTGTACATGTACTGCTGGAAACACTCCACTAGCTAGTATATTTAAATCTGTGGAATAGCAGCACGGTTCACTGGTTGTCAGCTAGATTTCAGTTTCACTTATTCAGCATTTTACTTCCCCAAATGACGTCTGCTTCATCCTTCTCCAAACTAGTTTATCATCACTGTGAAACAAAGAGAGCACTAATTTCTGTAATCCTCATTCATAACAACTATTACTTTAGAGTGGGATTTTGGCCTTAATTCCTTGGAAAAGGTTGATTATATCAATGGTAAAACTTGTGTTGACTTTAATAGGCGCACACCACGGTCAACTCAAGAGTGGTTTTGAAAATCTCATCCTTTACTTTTTGCACAAGTTTCAAAAGTTTGCTTTAAGAAAAAAGCAAAAAATTAGGAGATAAATACTGCATCTGGATCTTCATTGTGAAGGGTTTGTTTCGGTAGGGAATTTAGGAAAAGACTTTGAGCGAACTATGTTGCAACATGTGTGTGTACCAAATACTTCTTATGAGCAAGAGACCAAATTCTCTCAATTTCTGATCTAATTAAGAACTGAACTCAGGTCTTTCAAGGTCAAAGACAAGTTAGTGCATTAGCTGCACTATGCAGCCAGTAACTGAGTCTACTTATCTTGCACTCCTTTCCTCCTTACCTGCTTCTCTCCTCACCCAACGCCACCAAAGATGCCACAAAGTATCTGATTGACATTCCCCATGTCATCAAGTTTATTTTCAGGTGGTGGGGGACAAGCTACAATAGTAGTTGGTCAGCTAAAGCATTTTCCTTCCATTTGTTGTTACTGTTAAAAAGGGCTGAATGATATAAAATTTATCCTTTCAAGTTCATTAGGTTCACCAGGTTAAGTTGTTAGGGGTTCTACAGTAACATAGTTAAAGGAAAGAGACAGAAGGTAAGGTACTATGCATCTGGTGTACCTGGTACAAAATAATACATATAAAAATGACAAAAGAAATCCTGCTATAAAGCTTCTCCAGCAACTGGTAAACTTTTGTTATAAACAGATATAATCAAGATGGCCTTTTACTCCTCTTGTTTTCTCAACTCCTACAGAGCCTTGTAGTTGATTAAAACCGTTAATGTGCTTTAAGTCCTTTTCACAAACCATAAAGTTAAGATTTGTTTTGGCCTTGGTTGTAACTATTTCTTAGGTAACAACTGTGGTTGTAGTCCCAGCGTGGTTGGGAATCTCTGCAGCATTTGGAATATTGCTTTCAGTATATGTTATTTTGTAGCTATGATATGCTGAACTGCTGCAGAACAAATGCAGTATGTGCACAGAGTATAATCTTTAGCAGTTAGCATTATTCTACTGCATCAATAATAATGCCAGTTAAGAACCAGGTCAAAAGACCAGTAACCACTGGATTTTGTTTACACATTTGTGACTTAGAGTTTAAAAACATCTCATCTAAGGACAAGATTCATTTTTGAAAGATATTTCATAAATCTTTAAAAATTACTCTCTCTAAAGATTATAAAAGGTTAGTCAAAACTTTTTAATATGAATAATTTGGACAAGCAGAAGTAGTTCTGGTTTTAAAGGTTATAGCAACAATCACTACAATTGGGAAGGAATCCACAAGGATGGCTATAACTGACAGTTTGTATTTCTTCTAAAGATTCTCATTAAAAAGATTTGACTGCTTCTGGGCACGTTACCTTTTCCAAGTGACATGCCGTTCTTTTTAAATCTGCTGTTGGCGTTCCCCATAATGTACTGAAGATAACTCTATTTACATTCAAAAATATTTTTTTAAAGTATCTTCAGCATAGTGGAAATGCCCATAAATCAGTCAGTGGAAGCCTCCCTAACATAGGTGTAGGACAGCTTTGTTGATCTCTGGGTTTGTCCAGTCATTCCGGATGTCATCTAGGTGATTATCGAAATCCACAAGGGTTTCGTAGGATTTGCTGTCCAAGAGAGATGTGGCGATCCTCTGGGCTTCAGACCAGTCTTCACAATAATCACTAGAATGTAAAATAACTAGGAATTAATCGTTCTCAAGGAAAGTGATCTCCACCAGCTCTTTCAATTAAAACATAAGCCATAGCACTATGAAGTGTGGCTACAGCTGAGGAGGCAGAATACTGACAGAGTTTTGTTTTTATAAGCTAGATCAGGGGTCGGCAACCTTTCAGAAGTGGTGTGCCGAGTCTTCATTTATTCACTCTAATTTAAGGTTTTGCGTGCCGGTAATACATTTTAACGTTTTTAGAAGGTCTCTTTCTATAAGTCTATAATATATAACTAAACTATTGTTGTATGTAAAGTAAATAAGATTTTAAAAAATGTTTAAGAAGCTTCATTTAAAATTAAATTAAAATGCAGAGGCCCCGGACCGGTGGCCAGGACCAGGGCAGTGAGAGTGCCACTGAAAATCAGCTCGCGTGCCACCTTCGGCACGTGTGTCATAGGTTGCCTACCCCTGAGCTAGACGTTTCAACATTATGAAAAACAGAAAGCTTTCAAAGCATGGTCAACTACTGCCCGTTTTCTACTTACAAGGTCATTCTATATTATGTTGTTCAAGTGTAATAAGACAATTTTGCTCTTTACAGCTATATACACAAAGGACCATTTTTTTATCACAACCCAGATATGAACATATTACTTACAAATGTGGGTCTTTGCATCTCCATTTGTTTTCATGATGCTCATACACATGAATGGCAGGTTCTCTGCACTCCATCGTAAATTTAGTGTTATCCACCTAACATGCAACAGAAACAAATCATGTTCTTTCCTTCAAGATCCCAACTAAAGAGATGATATAAAAATGACAGTGTGGTTTTGAACATCATAGCATCTTCCATTCACCTCCATTAATCCATTCAGTGTTTCATCTTGCTGCTGCTTCTGAAGTGCCAATTTTTAAATGGTCTAAAGTGGTCTCTTTTAAACCACCAACATTCCACTGTAGCCCACCACTGCTTTTGACCCATTGAGAAGGTAAGCCATTATGTCATGAAAGGTTTTGGAAGAATATGCCTTCTTTCCTCTCCCACCACGTACACAGAATGCAGCAACTCTCTCCATGACCAAGGAGGGCCAGAAGTAGGCTCTCTTTAGAGCACAGTAACTGCTCTGCTGGCCAAAAGGGGCTGCTTGAATACCCTGCAAGGGACTCCCCCAGGCACTCTGAGGGCTCAGCAAGTTAGTCATCACATTACTCTATTAACAGAGCCAAGAAATGGGATTTAAACGCTCATTCCAATATTGTGATTATAATCAGAAGAGAGATAAACGAAATTATATACCATTATGAGTGCTGGGTCACTAAAGCCCTCTGCAATCCTGGAGGCTACCTTTTCAGCGACCTGGTTTGGACTACAGAAGAAGGTCAAGTTAATTGTACTATATATTTCAGCTGAAACCAGTAGGAAATAAGAGCTGAGAAGAGACATGAGAAAAACAGTGTTGTAGCAAACAGGAACAAGATATTAAACTGATACTACACTTGATCTAAGTCAGAAGGGTAAGAAAACACTGAATCATCTCCCTTTAGTGTATGATCTATATCTTAGCTATGTTCCAGCAGTAGACATGATATCTATTGATTTTAGTAAAGCTTTTGCTATAGTCACATATAACGTTCTGATAAGCAAACTAGGAAAATGCGGTCTAAATGAACTTACTATAAGGTGGGTGGCACAACTGGTTGAAAGACTGTACTCAAAGAGTAGTTATCAATGGTTTGCTGTCAAACTGGTAGGGTGCATCTAGTCCCACATGGGTCAGTCCTGGATATGGTACTATTTAATATTTCATTAATGACTTCGATACTGGAGTAGAGCGTATGCTTATAATGTTTGCAGATGACACCAAGGTTGGAGGGATTTCAGGCACTTTGGAGGACAGAATTAGAATTCAAAATAACTGATAAATTGGAGAATTGGTCTGAATTCAACAAGATTAAATTTAATAAAGATAAGTGCAGAGTATTTCACTTAGGTAGGAAAAATCAAATGCACAACTACAAAATGGGGAATAACTGTCTAGATGGTAAAAGGATCTGGGGTTATAGTGGATCACAAATTGAATAAGAGTCAACAATGGGATGCAGTTGTGAAAGAGACTAATATTCTGGGGTGCATTAGCTGGACTGTCCTATGTAAGACAAGGGAAGTAATTGCCCCACTCTATTCGGCGCTGGTGAGGCCTCAACTGGAGTACTATGTCCAATTCTGGTTGCCACACTTTAGGAAAGAAGTGGACAAACTAGAGAATGTCCAGAGGAGAGGAACAAAAGTGATAAAAGCTTTAGCAAACCTGACCTATGTGGAAAGATTAAAAAAAACTGGGCATGTTTAGACCTGAGGGGGGAAAAAAGACTGAGGTAGACCTGATATGATAACCCTTCAAATATATGAAGGGCTGTTACAAAGAAGACAGGGATCCACTGTTTTTTATTTCCACTTAAGGTACAACAAGAAACAACGGGCTTAATCTGCAGGAAGGGAGATTTACATTACTTAGGAAAAACTTTCTAATGATAAGGGTAGGTAAGCTGTGGAACAGGCTTCCAAGGGAGGTTGTGGAATCCCCATCACTGGAGGTTTTTAAGAATAGGTTAGACAAACACCTGTCAGGAATGGTCTAGGTTTACTTGGTCCTGCCTCACAACAGAGGGCTGGACTTGATTTCCCGAGGTTCTTTCCAGACCTACAGTTCCATGATTCTATAATAAATGCTTACTCAAGACTTGATGTGGATCCAATAGTTTGCAGCCTCCAAACCTTCCCCCCAGATCCAGACTATCATGGTTATCTTTTGCTCCATTTCCAGGAACTTGGAAAAGGATATTTCTAAATTTGCTCACCAATCTACATTTAAAACTCATTCAATACCCAGTTCCACTAGTAAGCAAATGTATTGATATTTCTTTAACAAGGTAGTAAAAGGTACAGTCACTGTGTGGTGCAAGGGTATCTTGGCAAACAAATTCATAAATTTAAAGTGAATAAGTGCATAATATTCCTCCAAATTACCCAAGTGCATGTAAAACACATTCCCTTGGAAGATGTAAGTTATGTGCTCCTCTTATGTTTCTAGAAGTCTTTATTAGTTAGAGTAAAGTAAATCCATTAAAGTCCAGAGCAGTGATCCTTAAACTTCCATTATGTATGAAACTTCTACTACAGATCCTCTTGCATACTAGCTTCCCTTCATTCCCAATATTCCAAATGCACAATTTCTCTGCAGGAACAAATAGTATTAAAACAGTAGTCTGATGAAAAGTTCACTTTAATGGGATAATTGTGGCTATTTAGGCCGTGGAGGAATTTAACTGTTTTATAGATTTGCTATTTATTTCTTCTGCTTGCATTTAGAGATTTACATTTAACAGTCCCAAATCTCCCCTCATTGCCTACAGCAATTGCTACTTTACTCCCTTCAGGTCACTTTTGAATTCAGTTCTTTCATCTTGTGTTTGCCACTCCTTTAGCCCTGGTGGAAAAACCTGATCACAGCTGAATTTACCCAAAATAAAGCTGTGCTGGGTGTAGATAGGTGTGTGTTTCAGTTTAGTTGGTCCAAAATACCTCTGGAAGTCTTAAAATGTCCCAGACTGTGCTATTATCAGAAGAATGCATCACAACTTAAAAAGTGATAGATGCATCATCACCTGAGAAAAGCAGTTCTGTAGACCACCAGAAAATCCTCCACAGACTATAAAGAGAAAGAGTGTATATAGACAAACTGATATATGAAGTTTGTATTTTTCAGCAGATTCAGTCTTCACTAAATTTAGAATCTCTAAAAGGCATAGGCACATTTGCGCAAGAAGGATTTAACCCCTTATCTATTAATTTTATGGTGGTGTCTAGAGGCACTGTTCTAGTCATTGTACATATACAGAGAGAGTCTCTGCTGAGAGTTCCTTAAATGCCTTATTTTATATTTCCTGCTAGTCTTGTGGCAATGTGAAAGTCAACAGCAACATCTCCAAAAATTCACAGCGTCTCTAGCAAGTCATATGCTGAAGCATATATAGTATTAAAGTATTGTGGAAGTAACCCCCACCCCGTCCCGTTATGTTATAATTAGCAGATTCCAAAGAAAATTTGCTTGCACCTAAATCATAACTGATCAAATGGTAAACCCTCTCAACTCCTCTGATAGCTTCAGAGACATGAGAATTTTTGTTTGGAGATATCCCTCAAGACCAGAAGAAATGTTGCTCCAACAAAATGGCTTGAATAAATTTAAATGTTTTACTAAGAACAAGATGTTAATATTGATTTAAAATGAAAGCATTTATGTCCTCTAATTAGTCTTAATACTGGATATGCTTAATGATTTAAACATGGGAAGAAAAAATATTCAATATACATGTGTAAAACTTAAAATATTGTCCCTTAGGATGACTTTTATTGGTTATTTAATGAGCTGAATTAATGAGAGGGAAAATATAGAATTACTCAGTTTTAAGATAAGGTATGCAGTTGCAGATGCATTTGAGTGAGTTTGATTTTGAAGCTTTTCCCCAAAATGCTATTTGCTGAACTAAAGAGCCTAAGTAACTTGGTATTAATCTACAGCAGACACACAAAGCGGACAACAAATCCATTGTGTCACTACTGTATCTCAAAAAGCATAGTGTTTCTGACAGGACTGCAAATAAAATTTGCTGTCTATAGTGTTTTCATTTTTGCATCAGTACAGCTAGACCAGCACAAACCCCCAATGTGTAGATGTATTGCACTGATGTACAAGTTACAAATCACGCAATTCAAGTCTCCTCTGGCACTGGCAAGTGTGTCTACAACATTAGGCGCTTCCACCACTATGACTACATATCAGTGTAGTTATAGTGATGCAAATTTCCCTAGTCTAGATAAGCCCTAAGTGTATCTTAGTTGTAAAATATTTACAGTGGACTTTACTTTTAAAAAAGGATTAACACGTGGCAGTTAAAATACTATAGTTAATTTACAGTGAGTGCATCGTGGGTAAAATTTACAAAAACAGCATGAGTGAATTAGAAGCCTAAATTCCATTTTCAAAAGTGCATTAAGTCCTACTGACTTTCAATAGAATTCAGACTCTGAAATAACTGCTGGTTTTGAAAATTTTACAACTTGTTATTAAAGAGTAATCTTGGGGAAGTGATGAGTAAGAAATGACTTCTGTGTTCTACTTACATTGCAAGACAACTCCATGGCTAACTGGCAAAGAGTTTCATAAAAAAATAAAGGCAATTAAATAATCAGATAGGGATTAAATCACTTCAAAATGAGTTCCTAAAAGATCTAGAGATTCATGAATAGATCTGTGAATTCTAGTGGATTTCCCTGATATCTGCCAGTTAAACTGATTAGCAAGCACTGAAACATCCAGTAATTCTATAACATCTACGATATAGGAGTAATTCTGGAAAAATGGAGGTTTGAGACTACACAAAAGACATTTCACAGATATCTAACAGTATTAAGGAAACAAGGTGAAACCACATGACAGTTGTCAAAGTTAAACAACATTCACAGATTATACGTGCAATTATTTTTGTTGGCATAGTACAAATGCAGCATGAGAGAGTAAACAGGAGGAGATATTGCATCGACACACCTGGCATCTTTCACACGCTCGTTAGCCTGATAATATCCAGCTATCACGTAACTATTCTCTTTGCACCAAGAATCAATCTGAAAGAGTAATCAAAACAATTGTGAGTCCAGAAAAATCACACAAAACTACCAAAAAGTATACATCTTTCCTGAGGAGAAAATGGCAATTGAAACCTTATAACATTTTAGCCAATTGCTAAGGAAGTTAACCAAATGCTAATATTCTTAACCACAACACAGGAAGAAACACAACTATTAGGGAAAAGATATATAAAACATTAATGAAATTAAAGAAGATATTTGAATTGTGATGTACAGCCTGAAATTCAAAGAACAGAATTTGTTCTGAAGAGCTTGAGTAACCACTGGCATAAAATTTTAGGTCTTACTGGCTATTTTCTGTTAGTGTTTAGTTGGCAATGGGAAGTAGGGAAATGTACAGGATGTGAGACTATAATCCCATTTCACGACAGTTGCATCCATTTTGCTCAAAATAGAAGAAGTTCACATAGTGTTAAAATGTTTACTTTTTAAATTGTATAATGTTTTCTTTAAAAAGCAACTGATGCCTTAAATGTAAGAACTGAAAGATGTGACAAAAAAAATCTGACTATGTCTCATTCTTCCAAATCACCCCAGTTGCTAGGGGGATCTGCATTAACACAAGATTATTTTTTCTTAATTGTTCACCTGTGAGGGTAATTAAACATTAGAACAATTTACCAAGGGATGTTGGGTGGATTTTCCATCACTTAGTCTTTAAATCAAGATAGAATGTCTTTCTAAAAACATGCTGTAGCTCAGCTACAAAACACGGGTTTGATGCAGGAATTGCTAGGTTAAATTCTATGGCCTGTGTTATACCGAGGTCAGACTAGATCAGTGATTCTCAACCAGGAGTACATGTATCCCTGGGGGTACACAGAGGTCTTCCAGGGTGTACATCAATCATCTAAATATTTGCCTAGTCTTACAACAGGCTACATAAAAAGCACTAGTGAAGTCAGTACAAATTAAAATTTCATACATGACTTGTTTATACTGTTCTATATATTATACACTGAAATGTAATCACAATATTTATATTCCAATTGATTTATTTTATAATTATATGGTAAAAATGAGAAAGCCAGCAATTTTTCAGCAATAGCGTACTGTGACACTTTTGTATTTTTATGTCTGATTTTGTAAGCAAGTTGTTTTTAAATGACATGGAACTTGGGCGTACGCAAGACAAATCAGACTCCTGAAAGGGGCACAGTAGTCTGGAAAGACTGAGAGTTACTGGACTAGATAATCATAATGGTTCCTTGTTCTATGAATAAGACTTCACATATGCAAATACTTAAAACAAAAAAAAAAATCTATGAAAGTTTATACAGTTTTTTGAATGAAAAGGACAAATTCAGACCTGGCGTAAAGCAGGAAAAAAATAACTGGAAAACAATGGATATCAACTCTGAATTTGGTCCATTATCCCCAGTTACTATGCATTTTAAAAAACCCAAATAGATTAAAATGGATTCCAAAATGTATTTGATGCTGAACTTTGGCATCCTGTAAATCAAAACAATTTCATATTTAGCAGAATAATGACAGTATTAAACTGTCTAAGCAGAAGAAAGCCATGTGAATAATCCCTCATCCACAGGGGATGACACGGATTTATGTGTTTTATTAAAATGTCATCTTCTGGCATTGAAACAGCAGTTGGCCCTTAACTGGAGCAATTATAAACCCCATTTCAAGGGTTTATGATTTCAGTTTTAATTGCTAGTGGGCTGAAACCTTGGCACTAACGCCAGCAACCCTGACACAGGTTTACTTTAAAAAGGAAACTGTCAATTTAAAAATTACATTTGTCTGACATTTTTACTGTGTATGCTACTGAAAACAATTTCAAACAAGTGTAACTTTTAAGTTGACAGTTTCCTTTTTAAAGTAAACTTTCACCCAGTGAAAAAACTTGTTCTGTAAACAAAGACTGTTAGCTTTCTGAATTTAACAGCAATTTCGCTAGGTTTACACTAGCACTTTTCCTTAAATTTCACCTTGTTGCAATACCACCAACGATAACCCCAGCATCAACTGGCCACTGATGTTTCTATTCCTGTTGTCTAATCCTGATCAGAGCAGGTCAACATGAGACAAGTGATAAAAATAACCTAGCTCTTATATAGTGTTTTTCACCTGTGGATGTCAATGTGCTTTACAAAGGTAAAAATGCCAGTGGCCAGTATACCCAAGGGGCGGATCCTCAGCTTGTGTAAACTGTCAGAGCTCCACTGAAGTCAGCTTACTCTAGCAGAGGATCTCCCCCAGAGCTTCTACCATTGCTAACAGAAGTGGAGCTGCACCCACAGTACTGCAACCATGGAGGATTTTGAAAGCTTTGCGAGTATAGATAAGGTCTGAGTCACTGTTATTCAACTACACTACATCAGGAAAGAGAGTTTTTAAAAAAAGGAAAGTGTGGCTGTAAAACAACAACAACCGGCTGGGGGAGTCAAAGGCAGTAACTGAAACTTTTCGTAACTTGCTTTTTAAAAATTCAAAACAAAATGTGCAATTTAAGAATTGTGCAAATTTATTCCTTCCAATCCTTTTGCTAAAAAAGCCTGGTAAAGACTATGAATATTTCCATTAACGCTGTTGTGCCTACAGGACACATGTGACTTGGTACATGTTCCTTTCCCCATGTGTACTTTGCAATTGAGTTATGACATCATTTCAAGTGTCATTTGATATCAACAGGAATTTTTTTTGTATTCCTTTAATACTCATTTTTAGAACTTTTTAAAATGGACAAGGCTGGCACTGAAAATATACCCTCTGAACTAAGAATTAGATTTAGAAAATATTAACTCAATTTGATGCTCATGCATAACTCAGAAATCAATGGGAGTTTTTGTTCATTAAGGGCCTGATCCTAAAGATCTTCATTCACATAAGCAGTCCATTCACCTTCAGCGTAATGATTACTCACCCAAGGAAGAGTTTATAGTAATAGGCCCTGGGGGAAAAAAAAAATACATCCCCTCATTAAATTCAACCAATGCTGCAAGACCCTTTGGATATCTAGGTGTTTCTGGAAAAGGACATCAACTTTAACTGCATGAATTTTATTGACTTGTTCACTTAAGATGGTTCCTTAACTCAGGATTTTCCTGGTATTCATATTGCTACATTACATGCAAAACAGCTTCCATTTTAAAAGCCACTACAATGCAGTTACTATGAGCTGTTAAATTAATACTTAGCCTTTGTACAAATAGAGAAAGAGACTTTGGGCTCTTGAGAAGTTCTTAAAAATTGACAAGTATTGTAATTTGCAACCCATCTTCATGAACTTTATAATTAGGGCTTGCAAAAATTGATTAATTGTGGAAAAGTCAGGGATTTCATGTCTTTTACTTTTAAAATCAATAACCAAGTACAAATAAGTAGTGAAAAGGCAATAAATTAAGGATTTTAAGGTTTCTTAAGTTACATAATGTACTAATAATTCAATTTTTCAACTGTATAAGAAACAGAATATACAGATTAAGACCCAGATCTTGTAATGAGCTTCACATGTGGACCTATTAAGGATCAGGGTCCAGTTTTGGATTAAAAAAAAACAAAAAACAAAAACAAACTTCCATGACCAGGGTACCTTTTTAACATAGTTGAATCATTCTGTAATTGCACTGTGTCCCAATTTTTCCAGCATCTCAAAATAAAAAATATAAACAACAAAATGTTTGGCACAGCAGTCTCCCAGCATGTTTGCAGGATTGGGGCTTTAATCCATAAACTCCTAGGTGTTCTGGTTTTTGTTTTTTTAAAAAGCTTGGAAGCTACATGCCCACAAAGGGCCCCGACTGAAGTCAGCTGCGTTCTATGGGGCTGCAGCAGTCCCTCTGCATGCCACACATTGTAGGATTAGGATCTAAGAAAACAAGGCCCCCTTCCTAACAGCTTAGAATCTTAACTCCTGAAAAACAATACTTCTGATACAGGCCAAACTGTGAAACACTCCACTGCACTTCAGAGACTTACACACTCTAAGGGAGTGGTCTCCAAACTTTTTACCTTGCACCCCGCCCCCCTTACTTGTAATGTAGAGGCCAGAATCAGAGCTGTGACTAGGGCCTGGAGCGGAGCTGGGCCAGAAGCAGAGCTGGGGGCAGAGCTTCTCCTGCAAACATAGCTTCTGTCACTCGCAACCAATGGGAGAGCGCTTCACCAGAGCATAGAGAATCTTCACCAGATGTGCTGCAGTGGAGCACCTGTATTAGTACAGCTGCGCTGCTGCAGAGCTGTACATATAGACATAGCCTGACATACTTATATAGCAATCTGTATGAACTTACCAATATTTTAAACCAATTAATCACTGGAAATGAACAAATATACAAACTGTCACCTAGTTCAGCTCATTTAGACAGAACTGGTGTTTCTCAAAAGGCTACAGCCCTTCATCTTGTCTAAATGTTGCTGTTTCAGCCTCCAGTAACTAGACATTCTACAACTGTGTCATTTTAAAAACTAAGAAACATCATTATCTCTTACTACAGGCTCAGTTTTTCAAATTTGGCTGCTTGTAGCTAAGCATCTAAGGCCCCAATCACAGAGCTCTGAGTGAGTGGATCCTTAACCCACATGGAACCGCACTGAAGTCAGTCAGCTTCTACACAGCTTGCAGGACTGGGCCAAAATCTGTGTATTTAGGTATCTTAAAATCCGTGTCTGGGCACCCATGTTTGAAAGCTGAGCCTTATTTTGTTTCTTAAGCATTGTCACATCTTTTGCTTATCAACACTGATACTTCATTTATATTTTTTGATGACTAGTATAACTTCAAGAGGTACACATTTAATATAATGAAAGCCACAAGCATACATCAGTCCTAAAATATTAGCTCAGTATATTCCAGTGCAACACAAACAATATAATGTGAGACACTCACATCAAAGTAGCAGGCAATCTGGGAAGTCACAATTTCAGTTTGTTTTAAAACTGATGATGCCTTAGCAAAAGTTCCTTAAAGCTAGTCATGGCGGGTGTCAGGGTATGTCAACACTACCCAGCAGGCAGCGATCGACCCCCGAGCGCTCTCCACTCCAGCACCGCAAGAGGCGCAGGCAGAGTTGACAGGGGACCCGCAGCAGTCGACTCACCACGGTGAAGACGCTACAGTTAAGTCAATCTAAGTACGTTGACTTCAGCTACGTTATTCACGTAGCTTAAGTTGTGTAACTTAGATGGAGCCTCCCCCCACCCCCCCAGTGTAGACCAGGGCTCAGTTTGCTTGCAACCACATTATTCATAGATCTGAAGGATAAAAGGGACTGTTATGGTCTAGTCTGATCTCCTACATAACACAGGCCAGAGAATTTCATCCAGTAATTCCTGTATCAAGTCCAGAATTTGTGGTTGAGCTAAATCCTATCTTTTAAAAAGACATCCGATCTTAATTTAAAGACATTATGACCGCCACATATCTTAAAAAATACAGTATAACATTATATACTGTACTTCAATAACACCTTTCATCCAAGGAGCTCAGGACCCTTTAAAAACATGAATGAATTTAAAGTTCACCATCTGAAGGTCACAGAAGGGTTAAACCAGGCCCTGTCTACATAGAGAAATTCACACAAATGTGACTACATTGGCATGTTATTGGATTAAATCACAGTACACTGCTGTGGTATAATCCCTACTTTGCAACGGTGCATCATATATACATTAGGGGTTTGCTTTGGCATAACTACACCAATAGCGTTATACCAGTGGAAGTTTCCTTAATGTAGAAAAGTTCTGAGTTACCCAGGGTGTAACAGTAAATCCATGGCAGATGTAGGAAGAGGACCCTCATCTCCTGTCCAAGTCCTGTGCTCTAACCACATCCGGCTTTATGTAAACATGTATTTCTTTAGTTTTTGTGACCCTGTCTTGACTAGGAAAAACTGGTTCATTTTTAGAAAGAAATGCTTTTTTAACGTAACATGATTAAACTGGAAGTCATTGAAGTCAAGAATTTAAAAGGCCTCAAAAAGGGATTGGATATTTATATGGATATCAATAGCCAAAGTTATAATTCACAAGAATAGATTTTGGAAGGGATATTAAAACTTGTGCTTCGGGGTTTAAGCCAATTTCTGTTAGAGACCAGGATAATACATAATATGGGATAGAAGATTATCCCAAATATGCCTACTGTGAGGTTCTTATTCCTTCCTCTGTAGCATCTGGTACTGGCACTGTCAGACAGGACTAGATGGACCTTGGGTCTGATCCAGTCTGGCAATTCCTATGAGCTATGTGTCATCATCAGAAGCAATCTCCCCACAGACCAGGACACAACAACTCAAAGCGGCACCAGACCCTGCCAGAACAACAGATGCAAAACCTGCAGACATATCTCCACTGGTACAATGATCAACACCCACCCACAATACATCTTTCAAGATCCATGGGTCCCACACATGCCTATCACAACATGTGGTGTACCTCATCTAGTGCACTAAATGCTCCAAAAATAACTATGTGGGTGAAATGAGACAATCACTACATTCTCAAATGAACACACACAGAAAGATGACAAAAGACAAAAACACCACATCACCGTTTCAAAAAAAACCTATCACTCTGTATCTGACCTCTCATTCCTCATACTCAAAGGAAATCTACACAACATCTTCAAAAGACGAGCCTGGGGACTTAAATTCATAACTTGTCTAGACACTAAGAACCATGGACCGAATAGAGACATTGGTTTTATGGTTTATTAAAACAATCTATAACTCATTAACCCCCTCCCCATAGCACTGGCCACTTCACCTTGAATGGTCCCTTGCAATGTGTGTTAACTACTTACGTAGTATTTATTTATTTCACCTTCTATTTAGTTGCGACACTTTGGGTATATTTACACAATAAAGAAAAACCTGCAGCTAGCCCATGCCAGCTGACTCAGGCTGTGGGGTTGTTTCATTGCTGTGTAGACTTCCAGGCTTGGGCTGGAGCACCGCAGGTTTTTGTTTGCTGTGTAGACATACCCTCTGAGTACAGTTCCCAGACCTGAAGAAGAGCACGCTGTGTAAACTTGAAAACTTGTCTCTCACCAACAGAACTTGGTCCAATAAAAGATATTACCTCACCCACCGTGTCTCCCTAAGATTTACCTACCTTGACTTAAAATATCATTTGTAGCATGTAAACAAAGTTTAACGCCTGTTTACAACATGACTAGTAACACGATTTAAAAGGTGTTACATTAGATGCTAACTGGTGTTTCAAGTCATGTTAGCTAACATCGTTTTAAAAAAACCTAGGGTTTTTTTTCCCCTAGTCTAGGAGGCAGACCTTGTCTACATGGGAAAGTTATACCTGTAAAAGCAAAGTTGTGAATTTAAACCAAACTAGTTATATTTGTATAACCTGATGTGTGGGCATTCTTATTCCAGTATATGAGCGCCTTTTTCAGTTTAGTTTACATCACTTTGGCAGGGGTAAGGTGGAATAAGTGTGTGCACTTGGGGAATTATGCTGGTATAATTATACTGCTATAACTGTCAACTTCCGCTTACAGACAAGCACTAAGTTTACACTAGCAAAACAGGATCTGTACTTTTCAGCTGGGGCAGTTTTCACCAGTGAAAAACTGTAGTGCAGAGAGTGTAGAGCATCTGTCTGCATGACCCCCTGCTTTTCCACGGCTCAGTCCACAAGCCCTTCTGCGAGGTAGAGTTTGCATCTCTCGGCCATTACACGCCTCTCAGGATCCTTTTTGTTTTTGGGGCATTCCGTGGGTCTTGGCAATAAAGTTGTGTGTGTGTTTGTAGACCTGTGTGGGCGCACATGCGAGTCTTCCCCCTTTCAGCTTTGTCTGAGGGAGTCTTTCCACGTCCGGGCTCTATCCCTAGCCCTTCCACTGATCTGACACGCGACCTGGGGGGGAGGGGGAGAGGGAAATCGCTGAAGCTGGTGCCTCAGTTCCCCCACCTGTCTAGCGCTCTAGGGGAGCCGTGAGGGCGCTGACGATGGGCCCAGTGCTATTCTCGCTCCTTACCAGCGTCAGCGCCACCTCCAGCATGGGGGCCAGGGCCAGGGTGCCGTGGAAGAGGGGGATGCAGTCCACGAACAGGGTGTGGGGCTGCGGCTGCCCGGGGGGCGGCTGGTCCTTGCGGGGCGGGGGCGGCTGCTTCTCGGCCACCAGCAGCCCGTTGACGGCGCAGTGCGGGTACTTGGCTCCGTGCAGCAGCATCTTGCAGTAGGCCTGGGTGGTCAGCTTCATCCTGGGGCGCCCTGCTCCGCCGCGGGGGCCGGCCCCCAGCTCCGCCCGCCTCGCCTCGCCTCACCTCACCTCACGGCGCGGTGCGGGGCACCATAGGCGGCGGAGGGGAGGGGACGCTGGGGCTTCCCGCCGGGCCGCGTGAGGCTCCTCCGGGCGGCCCCTGAGATGCCAGCTCCCGCCTCAGCCCTCCGCACGCGACGCGCTCGCTCTCGCTGCCGCAAAGCGCTCCCCAGCCGCCCAGCGCTGTCGCAAAGCGCCCCCACAGAAAGTGAAGGGGCGGGAGTCCGCCGACGTCCCACTCTGCACCGCGGCGCGGCGCTCTCTATTTCCCTCCAACCGCAGCGCGCTCCTCCACTATCCCAGCGGGCCGTGCGCCAGAGCGTTTCCGCCTCGCCTCTCTCTCGTGTCCGGCACGGCAGCTGAGTAGAGGACGGTCGCCAGGTCGTTGGCAGCGGCGGGTGAGCGAGGCCTTGGGCCGGGTCAGACTCCGCCTCCGTGGAAGGGGGAGGGTCCGCCCGGAGCCATCCCTGTGTGGGGGAGGGGAGCTCGGTGGGGGGAGGGGTGTCCCGGGTGGCAGGGGGAGCAGGGGGGGGCGCTGTCAGGCCGGGGGGACACGCTGGGGCCCGGGGTTGTTATAGGGCCGTGTGGGGGGTGTGGGCCCCTTTTCGCCCCAAGTGCCCCATGACCCTCCCCCCATGCCTTGTCCCGCTTCACAGGCCCCTGCGGCCTCCGCTTCCTGCTTCCCTCGAGGGCGCCCCCGCCCGCCCCCGCGGGCAGGTAACAGTCGGGCTCCCCGTGCGCTGGCGGGATCTGCTCGGGGCCAGCTCTGTGGGAGGCCGGGCCCGGGAGATCGAGCTGGGAACTCAGCCCTAATCGGGGGGGGGGGGGGTGCCTACCAGGAAGAGAGGATTTAATAGTTGAATGCCGATCTGTGGTGGACAGGACACAACATACACACAGTCCCTGCTCCAGAGAGCTTCCTGCTAGACAGGAGAGGTCGTCCTAATTTATTGCCTTCTCCGTGCTCCCGTTAGTGTAGTATCCCGGCATTTTGGAAACATGAATGAATTTTTGTTTGGGATGCTTCTGTTGGGTAGGGTACAAACACAGAGATTGTAACTTACTAAAGTCCCAGTCTGAGTCACAGTCAGACTAGAATCCATGTTTACTGTAGTCCTAGATCAGTGTTTTTCAGTCAGTGGTTTGTCCCCCTCTCCCCCCCCGTCGCAAAAAGGTGGGGGGAGTGGTGTTGGACAGCATTGAAAATGTTATAACAATAATTCAAAGGCAAGCTAGCCCTTTCACTTCCCCATACACCCTTACCTCTCAAGGTCACATATTCTGTCAGCTTCTTGTAACATACACAAATTATATAGGCATATTATAATATTTTGTTTACTCTTTTATAGTAAATATAAGGGGGTCATGAAAACATTTAATAAGGACTTACAGCATGAAGAGGTTGAGAAATCTGGCCTGAACCAATGCATTTAACTATACAGTATTTGGGATTCATTGGGAAGCACTGAATAAGGTGTCTAGGATTTTTCTAAATGTATCTTATTGATTTGTCAAGATGTTTTCATCACATTCTCCTCAAAATGTTATTTGCCTACAGAATTGAAACCCCTAAAACAGCAGCATCATGGTAGTGCAAAGTGAGAAACCTCTGTAAACAAGGTTGAAACTAACTGATCTAGTTTCATTAGTTAAGCTGAGGAATGAAAAGTAGGGAGAAAAATAAATTACTAAAGCTGAAAGAATTTTAAAAATTCTTTCAAGTGGTTTTAGTAACACGGGCAAAATATATTAAATACTCATCTTCACAATGACCTCTGGTATTATGCCTTTTTTGATGCTTGTTCCATTGTCAATCAAAATCTGGTTTTCTGTTGCTAGTAGGTCTTGAAATGACTCCATGCACAAAGGGCTAGGGTATATTTCGCAACTATTGAAATAATATTCTTAATTATTTGTAACTTCCCCTTTCAAGATTGCATCTGAAATCTCTTTCCTTCTTATCACCCCGTCTGCCCATGAGCCCTGGTTTGTTGAATGGTCATGAAAGAGTTGAGGGGGTTTTGGCAACTATGTGATTCCTTAGGAGAAGAAGCCTGGAAAAAAACACATAGGTCTTCAGTTGCATTGTTATATTCTAGTAGATGGAGGACAGCATTCTTCCAATTGTACCTATGAATTTGACATCTTTTAACTGGTCATTATCTTTTCTCCCCTTAGAATGTTGGCTTCTAGGGCATTTAACCTCATTGGCAAGCGTGCCATTTCCACCTCCATCGGCTTGAGAGGACATGGTAGGTAACTTGTTTTAAATATGACCACAGAAGTAACTTAACATTTTATGTGCCTCTTCTTAAATCGCTCATTATGAGCAGCTTTAAATTTTGTAAAAACAAGCGTTTGTAAAGCCCAAGCTAATCACCGGTACTAATAGCAAAGACTGGAAAGTCCTCTGAACAGAAAAAGCTGGTTTGTTTGTTTTTTAAATAAAGTGTTTGAAAATACTTCACAAGAGGATCACAAAATTGCATTTAAAGAATTTTTGTAACAATGGCCATTAAAAATGCAATTTATCCTCTATCAATGTTCTTATACGCTGAACAATATTAAATTTCTCTGAAAACTTGAGATAAAAGTACACTGCGATCTGTGATTGTTCTGAACATAGACCTAGCTCTGCTATGACAGCGATTTCTATGAGAGCCAAATGTGGTTTGTTGGCAGCACACCGTTATTTGGGAATCTTTTTGTAATTTGGTACTTTAAGGATATTGTTTATTGACCCAGCACAGGCTGGGCATTTCAAACTTAAGTGTGTTTGGAGAGGATGGGGATATTATGCAAATATCAAGCAGTGACTGTGAAAACAAGGCAGCAAAAACCGAATCAAGGAGTGGTGACACACACTGATTTAGAGTTTATCTACACTAACGGTGCCAGTGTAGACAAGTCCTTAAAGTGCTGTCGCAGCAGTTCTTTAACGTGGCTTGTGTAGTTGTGGCAAAGTGCTGGGGGAGGCTATGAGGGGCATAGCTAGGCTCCCAGCACTGGTGCATTGTCTACACTGGCACTTTACAGCGCTGAAACGTGCTGCGCTGGGGGTCTTTTTTCACACCCCTGAGTGAGAAAGTTGCAGCGCTGTAAAGTGCCAGAGTAGACAAGCCATAAAAAAAACTACCTCAGCACAGCTGCACCTGAATTCTGTCAAACCAGCGCAGTCTACACAGGGATTTAAATCGGCTTAGCAGCGCCACTCAGGAATGTGGATTTTTTACACCCCTTACAGATTTAAAGTGACCTAATTTTGCTAACGTAGACCAGGCTTTACTTGTCCAGTCGCAAGATAGTTTAGTTGATAATCTGTGCCATCACCAGTAGATGGCATCACAGAACTACAATAGCCCTAGAGGGATATTGGATTAATAGAACCTAGACAGGGTAATTGCATGAAATTGTGTAGGAAAATATAACTTGAGGGCTTTCTAAATATTTAAAGGGTGACTGTCAACTTTAAATAGAGTAAATTTTGGGAGGGAAAAAATAGTTTCAGGTATTACAAGTTTCTCTGAGACCCTTTGCCAATTTTTGTAGTCTGAAAATGTTTACTAATGGGTATTTAAAAAAATAAATCTCCCCTTTGATGCTGTGATACAAACAGAGTACACAAATTGGATAAAGAATTACTCTTTTAATTGTTAAATTATAGTAATCTTAGGTGTTTCTTATAACAATAGTAGTTTCAAAAATCAGACAGAAGCATTTCCCCCCTTTAAAACTTCTTACTTTTTTTTTAACCTTAGAAATTCAGGTATGCTCTCCTAGTACTTTTGGCTTCTGCACATACGTACGTTTGACTCTCTCTTATCTCTTAAGCAGGCGTTGCGAAAGTGGAAGACTTCAGTCTTCCAAGTTACATTGATCGTCGTGACATTCCCCTGCCTCAACTGGAATACGTAAGGAATCTCTCTGCTGAGCAGAAAGCCCTGAAAGAAAAGGAAAAGGCATCATGGAGTGCCCTCTCCATTGATGAGAAGGTTGGATGTAGGTACTCAGGGCATTGAAAAATAAAATACAACCCTACTGCTGAGGATGATGTAATCTGGTCTGTTGTGCATACAGTATTGATGGCCATCTCTCAGGAAACAGATGAACAAAGAAGGAAACCTCCAACTCTCTAGTCTTAAGCCCTGATCCTGCACATGGATCTGTGTGGGTAGAGACTCTTGGGTCAGTTTGGAGCATCTTTGAAGTCATTAGAACTCTTCTGTATGCAGAAGCCCCCCAATCTGATTGCAGTATCAGTCATCTGCAGTAGCAATTTGAGTCCTAATTGCCTCAAAGCCTTGCCTTTTTTAAACCCCCTGGAGCACACATTGATGCTTAAACTCATTGATAAAGGCCCCATGGTAGAGTTGTGTAAAGGTAACTCTGTTAGCAAATAGTGGTGTAGATGCAGTGTCTTGGGGTTACTTCAGAATCACCCTGCAAGTTCTCTCCTTGGGGTGTCCCAATTACTTCAGCCAACTGATAGCTGATCTTAAGAGCTCCGAAATAACTGCTCATTTGTGATTCCCAACTTAAGCTATAAAGAGCTTAGGCTGTATGCTATAGTCAAGGACATCAAGCTGTGCATGTTGCCCTACTGCTTACTCCGGCTTTCTGAGAATCCTCTTGCTCTCGTTAGAGCTTTAGAAGCTTCTGCTTCCTCCCCTCCCCCCTTCTACTTTACACTCATTTTGCAGCTACCATCTGTGTGTCTGAATCCTTCAGTTGGAGGGGGTCACTGTTGAGCAGTCAAAGGCACTTCTTAACTCCCACAGCCTTAAGTTGCTGGTTAAAGGAGAAGGAAGCTGGTGAAACCCAGGTTTCACACTGGGTAGTGGAGAACATTAACACCTCTCAACTCCCTTGCTTATGTAATTTAAAAAGCTGAATTACATTGTATGATTCTTTATTCTATGATGGGGAAATGGCTGGAAATATCGTTTGTTTTCGCTTGTTGCTAACAGCAGCTGATATTAATTGCAAAGTATACAGCACAGAATTGAAATATTTGCATACTTTTAGTCTGTGATTAGTCAAATATTAAACCTTAACATTATTGGCTAAAGCTCAGACGTAGACACACATCTAGAGGTGCAGGTGAAACTGTATCTTTATATCAGTCTGTTGTGTTGAGGTATCTTGTGAGGTCTTCCCAACAGCTTGGGATCTATGTACAATGTGTACTGTCATATCCTCTTTTCTAGGGGCATGAGTCTTATGTCACTTCAGCATTGTAAGATGTAATATGTTTGTCTTTCTGAAGCTTCTCTACATATGCAATAAGCGCTTTAAATTATATTTTTCAAGATACCTTAAACACAGACGAAACTAAGACTCTTTTTAGCAGAGTAGAAATAGCCTTTTAAAAAACTTCAAATGCAATTCAGCCCCCAGATTAGCCACGAGACAATTCCTATTAAAACAAAAGAACCATGCAGGGAGTCAGGAGATTTGGATTTTATTCCTGATTCTGTCACTCACTCTGTGACCTTGGGCAAGGTCACACAATCACTCTAGTGCCTTGACGTCCCCATCTACAAGTGAGGCTAAACATAGTGTCTTAACTCAGAGGTGTGATGAAGCTTAATGTTTGTAGAGTGCAATGAGATCTTTGTGTGGAAGATGGTATAGAACTAAAAAGCTGTTACAACTTCTGTGCAATTTAGAACTGCTCTACAAATTAGTATCCTCTCTCTCTATATTCCCCACCTCGCAGTCTGCATGCACAAAGATTTCAGCCACTTCTTTGCCAAGTAGAGTGTTTCATACCATTCAATAAACTGTTTGAAAAGGGGGATTAAAATAGATATGGCACAGTTAGGTTCCACTATCTATAAACTTGTGGAGAAAATAAGTGATTAGTAGGTTTTTGGAATATTTCTTAGACTCAAACAAATGTACTGTAGTTTCTGTAAGATGTATGTTCAGCCTCAGGAGCCATGTGCTAGTTGTTAAAACTCAGGGGAGAAGTCTTTTGTGTAGCTTACAAATAATGCAGTAAAAAAGATTGATGCTTTCTCCTTTTCAGTGTATCGTATCAAATTCTGTGAGACCTTTGCTGAAATGAATAGGGGATCAAATGAGTGGAAGACTGTTATTGGTGGTGCGCTCTTCTTCTTTGGCTTAACTGCCTTTATTGTCATTTGGCAGAGACTGTATGGTAAGTGAACACCATGTTCTTTAATCTTACAAAGCAGCTCATATCTATTTTCAGTTTTTAAAAAAAAAAGTTTTCCTACCATAAACTGTGCTTCGAACTCCAAGTCTTGCATGATGTTGATAGACACTGTGATTTAGGAAATGCTGAAACCTTAAGCCGTACTGGTTTCTAGGTTCTTTCCTATTGGCTTTAAGCAGATAAATAGCTTAACCATCCCAGAATCTTAATCAGATGTGCTTGGGGAAACCATATTCGTGTACACCAGTGATCACACAGCTTTCCCTTCCTCCTTCAAAACACAGTCTCCACACTATAGAATCAAAACTCACCCCCTTCTGAGAGTCTGGCTTTATTTACAAGAAAACTAAAAACTGCATAACAGACTCCAGCCCAATCCTTCTCAACATGATTGGCTGCTCCTAGGGTTCCTCTAACCCTCAGAACTGCCCAGCTCAGATCCTTTCTTCCAAAGAGAACCTCCATCACAGAGAGCAGTTAAGAGTGGCTAACTGTGAACCACCTGCAACAGTGAGTTGGCAGGACTCCTCTTGCATCTCCCTGCTAACGAGGTGAGGTACAGGAGAAGACTGCCCCTTCTTACAGCATCCTTGCCAATCAACAAATCTGTAAATGGACATTTAGAATTCATGCAGGAAACGAAATAGATTTTATGGGACTTATTCAGTGGATGGGTATTTTAATGTGCATTATGAGCTTTGAATTGATAAAAGTGCATTTTTCATGAGATCAAATAGATGGCTTTGAACATCGTTGTGTCACAATAAAATCCCAACTGAATTTTGAATTGCAGTTTATGGTCCTGTTCCTCACACCTTCTCTGAGGAATGGGTGGCTATGCAGACCAAGAGAATGCTGGATATGAGAGTTAACCCAATCGAGGGCTTCTCGGCCAAATGGGACTATGACAAGAATGAATGGAAGAAGTAAAATCACTCCTGGGATCACTGGACCTGCTGTCCACTTGAATTTTAAATGATTCCATTACCTACATGTGACCTCACTGCTTCTGTACTGGAACAAATTCCATTTAAATATAAATGCTAATAAATGTCTGGTTTACTTGAAAGTTTCTTGTATTGATTTTAAATGCTTCCAGTTGTGTAGGCTGTAATTATTAGTACAGTTTGCTAAGGGGCAAAGTCTTTCTAAGTATTACTGTATTGTCATGGGTTGATGATACAGCATTACAGGTTCAGTAATAGGGAATGATACACCCGTGTTGCCAGTTATTTTTAATTTAGAGGGTCTCATTTTATCAGAGAATAACACCAAAATAAAAAATGCAGTTTAAAAAGCCCCAGTACATGACCTCATCCTCACTTATTTTACTGAAATAGCGAAGTATCATGCTGCTGTGTACTAAGTGCTTTTTATCTAAGCCATTGGCCCTGGAAGTCCTACTAGAAAGTAGTGATTTATCTTTCATTAGTACAAAGCATTTGGAATTCTTGTTGCAAGGGTTTAACAGAAACAGTCTCAAGAAAATATATCTAAAGTGTTTCTGTTGCACAGCCAGAAATCAGTATGGCTACATAAAGATCTGATCTGCTTTCAGTACAAGCAGATGACAGCCCACAGCTGCTTTCCTGGAAGCTATCTTTGTCCCACAGATAGAATTTCAGTATGCAGAACACAGTAGCTTGACAGATTTCAATGTAACTCCTCCCCCATCCCCTTTTTTAAAGGAAACTTGGCTGAGGATTTTCACTGTCTAGCTTCTGACCTCTGTTTTCATTTTGACCCA